>NC_056628.2:23617208-24217208 GCF_002870075.4 Lactuca sativa
TCTAATATGTGATTAATCATAGCTCTAGAAATTTAATGATCATAAACTACTAGGTAATAAGTTCATGCAATTCAAATGGTCATTACACTACACTTAACTTAATTCAAAGAAACAAAGATGCAAACTTTAACATGCTAGGTGATGATAATCAAAGACATGCATTAACCAACTTCATAAAATCCAAATATAAGCTAGAAACTAACGTATAGTATTAGGGCTTATCTACACTAAATGAAAGCCTAATGATTTGCTATTCACAACAGAAAATAAACACACAAAATCATAATAATTCGACATTGTTAATTTAATGAAAACTGAATGTGATGTGTAATCTTCAAATCTTCAATCTCCAAGTGTTCTCTTTTCTAAATGGTTATTTTTCATAGATCTATGGCCTCTAAAATTGACTATCTCTTTATAAATTCAAATCCAACCCCCTAAAATTCGATAGGTGAAGGAGTATTTATAGTTTCCAAATATTGCGTATCACGTCGTGAGCTTAGTGCAAATTGTGTCTGGCAAGGAAAATGCATTTCGTGTAGTTATCTTCTGGAATCTTCATTCTCATGTCGTGAGCCATAAAGGCTCACATTGTGAGCTTTTATTTGACTCAATTTTCTCTATTTTTTCCTCCATTAAGCTCCCATTTTCAGCCTCAGTCCCTCCAGGTTTCAACTTTTGTCATTTTTAGTCCTTTTCTTCAAGAATTCTCTAAGTGGCTGTAAAATGTAGTTCAACTCAATAAGTACCAAATATCTTTGCAAATAACAAAAATATAACATAAAATGTATTAAAATAATGCCTAAATATATGTATAAATATAGTCATATAAATTGCAATGAAGGAAAGATTTTTGACTCTAAGAACAAAATTATGTTCTCTACACTCAGGGACAACAACATTTATATGCTTTGATTTTTCTTATGTTGCTACTTTATGATTTTACATTATGCTTTTGTACCTGAAAATTTCTGAACATAAGCTGCTAAAATTTTAGTTTACTATGAATTTTTTGCTTCAAAAATCCTTTTGAACTTTTATTTTACCAAAGGAGTATACATTATATATTTTTCTACTAATATTACCAACGTGTGTTCTTCTCTCTCACCTTCTGTATCTCAGGATCTCCTGTTTTCATCTCAACATTGATCTTAACTGATTTGTTTCTCTGGAAAAGGTTAGCGTATCGTTCCTTCGTTGCAACATCTTCAGAGTAGTGCTAGTTGAAGCTAGCTCCACATATTTTCTTCAGCGCCAACTACTCACTCCCTAAAGCTGATGCTCACACTTATTGACATGAAGCATCCTGTTGATTAGGCAAGATAGGAGAGAACTATGCTAAAATGTGTTCTTCTGGGCATAAATCTATTCCTTATTGGACAACTTATCTCGGTTGCAATGGGATGAAGTGAATCTAGGTGACGTAACACGTCTAATTTCCATAGACACTTTCACTGCTACACGGATTCTCATCTGAAATCCAAAGACCTATTCAACATGACAGTGCTCCTCATCGCTTCTATAACAAATCCTAATGTATGAAACGTTCGAGTTTTGTCTTGGTGACTCTCATAACTCGAAGATTACAAAGATTGGATCCTTTTAACTTGTTGGTTACAAAGAAAGGTTCATGTTCTTCTCTTGTTCTTGGTGAACATGAAGTTTCGAATCAATCTGCAATACTTCAACGATTAAAGGCATTTTCTTTCACTGGTTCTATGAATTGTAATTTAGTTTGATATATCTGATCTTGTTTTCTTTTTCTTTTATAGCCAGTGTTAAGGGACAAATTTCTCAAAAAAAGGAAGTTCATTTATGGCCCTTCAATTCAAAATATTTGTTGAATCGGATCCTTATCTTATTTCTGAAAAAGTTGAATTAATATCGCTTTTAGAATATTTCCTTGTTTGACTAACTTTTTTTTGTTTGTATTCTTATATTATTTATTATTTTGTATTGTACCATTTCGAATGATTTGACAGTGGCATTTCGTAAGCCAAGTATGTAATTATTGACAAATCATTTTCCCTAGAAGCATACTGTTGTATGTGCCTAAATCTCTCTAAGTATCTCATCAGCAAGACCATCTGTTGAGATGGCGTTGAGTCACCCCCTCACGTTGATTGTCTAGTATCGCCTAAACTTTCAAAGTTAGATTGACAGGTCCAAATCAAAAAAATTATAAAAAGGCTTGGGTGTTTATTTTATGGTTAATAATGTTTTACCTGACTCCGTCCTTGGAAGCGTGCTTGTCATATGCATCAAATATCGTGTTCTACTGAAATATCAAGCATAACCAATTGGCTTACCTTGATTGCATAGTCATCAACGTTAGAGATACTTATCTCGTCCTTAAATGACAAAGGTTTATTCATGTCCTTAACCTCCTAGTCTGAGGTATAACATGGTACCATTGAACGAGTTGATGGTGAACTTCAAAGTTCTAGATTGCATCTCAACTCTATGTTACGGAAGTTGAACCACTTCTTGTTGATGAGCCGACAATGTTTATGATTCATGCTGATTCCGCCTTAGTGTGACTAAAATACTCTATTCTCTCCTTAATATCTTATTTAAAGCTTTTTGATTTAGCATAATGTACCATACACTGATGAGAGCTTGAAAAATTTGTGCCACTGGTTAAGCTAAAACACCACATCTTATCACATGCATCATTCCACTCTTGCCTTTTTCTTCTAACAAAAGTGATTAATAAGTTGGTGTATAAAACCACATGCTGATGAAATTTTGCAATTCTATGTCAGTGAATAATTGTTCAAAGGCACACTATCAGGAGACATCACAAACTTACTTGATTACCAGCTGAAACTTTGATACGCTGATTGCTTCCGTTGATGGCTATGGCTGCTGATGCTATGTATCACTGATATAACTTCCTATCCCAACGGTAAATTTTGGATGACGGTTAAAAGATTTATCAATATCTTGGGATACAATATTTTTATGGCGCTGATCTCTTCAATCATTGGTTACGTAAAAAGGAAGAAATTTTACGGATAAATTAGGAAAATCCTATCCTAGGTCACTTTCACAATTCATTCAAACAATTGATTTTCTCTCTTGATGAAGGTTCTTTAAACCATCATTTTCCTTGTGCTCTCATCATTTCAAAGGCTATGTTCAAGTTTGCTCCTAATTCCAATGTCGGCAAAGTCCCTTCTGCCCCTGATCCTCCCATTGTCATTCAAGCAAACAATGTGGCATTCTCTGATGTTGTCCCAAAACAGTTCATGAACTCAGGAACTGAAGACTTTGTCAACTATGTTAAAAGTTGCCCTCTTCGATATGCCTTCTACGACTTCCCATACCCATTCTACCCAAAGCAAGTATGTGAGTTATATTATTCATGCTCTGTTAATTCTAGTGCTCAAACGATTACCAGAACCATTGAAGATGGTGAATCTAGGGTTACTATTGATGTGGAATCTTTTCGAACTACTCTTCGTCTTCCTTGATCAAAAAACTACTCGGATATACATTCAAAAGAAAAATACAAGTCCATTCGTTAAACATTAGGGGTATAACTTTTCTCTTCATGGCACCTCTTGTGATCCATCCAAATACACTCTTCATCAGTGTTTTGGTGTAGGGTGGAAGTACCTATAAGGGGTAATTGGTAAATGCCTTGGACACAAGACTGGGAGCTTAGACCTATTGAATCCTTTTGAGCAAATAATTTTGTATTCCATGGTGTGCAACAAAAGATTGGATTTTGCTCAACTCTTTCTTAATCAGTTGTTTGATTGTATCATTAGGAAGAAGAAGCCAACGTATGTTCCTTATCCCCGTTGGCTTGGACTGATTTTGGCTCATGATGAAATTGTTTATAACATTAATCATGGATACATCATTCCAATCCCAGCACTCACCTCAAAGATCATCAACGTTTCTCCTTCTAATGGTGATATATATATATATATATATATATATATATATATATATATATATATATATATATATATATATATAACCCATAGAATAGCAAACTAGATTGCAAATCCCTACACTGTTGACTCCTCTGACTATGAAGAAGAGGATGATAATCAAGATAACAAGGAAGGTGCTGACGATGAAGAAGATTCCAATTATGAAGAAGAAGTTGATGATGAAGAAGACGCTGAAGATGAACTTGCCAGTGATAAGGTAGAAGCCTCTGTTCAGGGAAAGAATTCTCCTCCAAGATTGAACAAACACATTCAATTCTCATCTACTTCTTCACCCACTCCCTCTGCATATGATATTGTACAACATGGTTCAACCCCACCTCAAGTGGAAACTATTAATCCACTAATCCAAGATGTGATTTCTCCAAGATCAACATCTCCTTCTCCTCAAGCTGATATTGTCCCTCCTATGCCAACGCTTATTCAAACTTCTTTTTATTAGGGGGAATCCAGATCCAACTTTCAAACTACTGTGTTCTTTCAACTTTCTCTATTACTCAATTAACTCAATCTATGGGAGAGAGATTAACTAGAGTAGAAAAGGATGTGGCTGATTTGAAATGCATTATGACCTTTGATGATGATGATAATGATAATATGGTTATTCATGACTATCCACCAAATTCTCCAGGTGATAACCCTCCACCGCCATATCAAACTTCATCATCAAATCAACATCCACATCCTACACCATGTGATCCTCCTCTACGCACTCCTTCACCACCTGTTGGCTCCCCTCCCAAACAGATGATGCCAAAAAGGGGGAGAATAGTCAACGGAGTAATGATCAGCAAATGACGACTGCAACAACTCCATCTCTACTTGAAATTTCTGAATTAGGAAGGGATGATAATCAAAAAGTGTAAGGTCACACCTTATTATTTGATGAGTCAAACACTCGATACACTGGTCATTAGTGCCAGTGCCAACATCAGCGTCAACGCCTCGTGAAGATCAACATCAACGTGTAGTTATATAATCTAATGTAATCTTTGTATATTAGGTAATTATACAAATATGTATAGAATAGATAGCAATCCGATATCTTTATGATAAGGATCGGTTCTTGGTATAGATTAGATACACACCCTTGATTGAAGGGATAAACTAGTATAGTTCACTATATATTCAACATTAGGGTGAAACCATAATGCAAATCTTTGTGACCGTCTTTGTGACAACCCGTTTTTTGGTGAAAACAAACCCTTTCTTGCTAAAAGGAAATTTGGCTAATATTTTGTGTTCTTCACTTTTTCTGTTCTTTATGTGCTTAGTTAGTTTGTTCTTGTGTATTATACTTGAAATGTATCCGATCGAAACAATCCTTCAGTTGGTATCAGAGCAGGTTTTTGATAATCTCATGTAATCATTTCGACTTCCTATAATCCTAAATCAACTTCTTGCAAAAAGATCCCTCCTTTTGATGAACTCAACTTCACCGTTTGGAAATCAAATGTCGTGGATGCTCTTGAGATCATGGACTTTGACATGTTTGGCATCCTCATCAAAGGTCCCATTGCCGTTATCCATCAATCATCGAATGATGATGCATCTAATAGTAAGCTTGTAATGATGTAAATTTTAAAACCGAATTTTTCATTTTTAAAACACATAAAAACTCATATATTATATTTCATAAAACCACAAGTTTCTCAAATGTCAACATAAATCCACAAATAAAAGTCAATCCCAAAATCCTCAACAAAGTCTTAAACAGGTGTGTATAATCATGTCAGTGCCTTCCCGCGGTCCTGAGAAGTACCTGAAACACACATCACACAACACGGTAAGCACAAAGCTTAGTGAGTTCCCTAAAATACCACATACACAAATAATAAGCCTCTTATGGCTATAACTCGGCATGGAACCTCCGGTCTCATGGGTCTCAGTGTGGACCCTCTAGTTATGTGTCTCAGTGAGGACCCTCTGGTCTCACAGCTAGGTTTGGACCCTCCGATGCTGTCTCAGTGGAACCCTCCAGTCCCACAATTCGGTTTGGACCCTCCGGTCCTATCTCAGTACAACACAGAATATAGCATATATATCACACAGACAAAATGCATAATATGATGTAACTAAAATAAGCACAAATACCCTCCGGTCACACATAGATACCACTCATGGTAAGTATAGTGAGAAGACTCACCTCATAAGAAATTGGATAACATCGAACTCAAATCACCAGTCTAGCCTCTGCCTAACACATATGATAATTATCCCTAATTAATCACGGCTCTCAAAGAAGCTAGACTAACCCTTCTACAAGCTCTCAGAAAGGTAAAATACCATTTTACCCCTCCATGGCCTTAATAGTCCTCAAATTGACCAAACCCTAAAAGTCAACTAAAAGTCAATGTCAACGCGTACGCCGCGCGTACCAGACCTCTATGTTGGGCGTACTCCAACGCCATGCATGCATCGGGGATTCCCAACCCTATGCTACGCGTACTGGGATTATGCTCAGCGTACGTCTGGGTTTTGCTCTTCCTACTCGTTTGGTCTTAATCCCTTAAGACCTTAGCTCATATCACAGATCTGGACTCCCTAAAGGCTCTTACTCCATAAAGTATGTGACTTGAAGCCTTTTCATGGCTTATACAGACACTAACACCCAAAACTCCCATTCTCTTATCTCAAAATGCTCATATCTCATGCATGGGTTGATTTACACGTCAAAGTCTCAATTTTTATGACACTATATCACTAAAGACACTCAAAGGAGCTAATCATAGTCTCTGGAGCTCAATACCCCATAAAGCATGCAACTTTGGGACCAAAAACCCTCAATTGATCTAACATGATGAACAAAACAAAAGAGTGAGAAAAATTTGAGTTTTATACCTCAAAATGAAGCTCCAAACTCAGGTAAGCTTAGATCTAAAGCCTGGAATCCCACTCCTTCTTCTTCAAGGTTCCTTCTTCACTCCAAAGAAACACAAGATCACTCAATAGCTCACAAATGGACATACAAGCTCAATGGATGAGTATTTAGGGTTTGAGAGGGTTGTTTGTCAGAGGATGGTGGCCAAGAATGAGGTCATCATATCCATTGTATAGGGACACACCCCAAATTATGGCTTTCAATCTGGCCTTAGTACGCCCAGCGTACCCTCTGGTATGCCCAGCGTACTAGGTGGCTTCCGCGTCAAAAACACGTATATGAGTATGCTGAGCGTACACACGCGTACGACTTGCGTACTCATTTGCGACCTTTTTCTCAATAAGGGCTAAACTTGACAATTTACCAAAAGAATAAGGGTTTATAAGGTATACCTAGTCTTGGGATGTTACAAAGCTAAAGAAGAAATTTGTGCCAGGATAGAACAAGGAAGAGAAAAGGGTGCTGAATATCGATGTAAAGGCGAGAGTTTCTATTGAAAACTCACTCCCTTATTATGTCTATCATTTGGTTCAAAACTGGTCAACTGCTGAAGAGATGATGATTACATTGTCATCTGCTTTTGAAAAAGAAAACCTCTTAGATGACGAAGCTTCAAAAGGTAAGTGTCTCATTGCCTAGATCGTTGAATCTCATGTTGACGCATCAAATGACAGTGTCAACACCCCTGACATTGATCTTTCTCAAGCTGCTGTAGAACTTAAGTAAAAATGGGATGCAACCTCAACGTATCAGGTAAAAAATCTTATTAACTACTCTTCTGTCAAAACATCAAAAAAGATGACACGATTGATATCTTACGTTTCGAATTACCTGTTTCAAAGAAAGAAATATCATCTCTTAAATATAAGCTAAAAAACTCAAGGAAAAACTCTCCTCTCTAGAAAAATCTCTCTCTTAAAAAAACTTGTATCTCGCTGACCATCAATTTTCTTCACTCTGAAATGGAAAAAGATGTTGATCATGCTAGACGCATTCAATTTTTTTTTAAAAAAAATAGGCTTCTTCTGATTATAATGTCACACGAATTATTAATGCTCAGATTCCGGATGAGTGTGAGAAAATTCTTTGAGGCGATATAGAAGGTGCTGTTTCCTTAACAAAAAGTGTTGAGACTAAACAAACATTCTATAATGATGATTCTTTAGAAAAACACTTTAAGAGTAGATTTTTAAGTACTCATTTTATAAATGAAATTTTAATTGATACTCATTTCTCCATTGACTCAAATGGTAACACCAAATGTGTTTCTCAATTATCTAGTCTTGATCCATCCCGCCAACCATCTCATCGTGAGTATACCTTTTACTAAGAGTTTGCTTAAATTTCCTATATCTAATGGTGAAGTTCATTCGGTAATCGAAATTCTTTGCATTTTTCCTCAGTGCTCTATTAGCAACTCTAAACCTGAAGATAAATCAAAGTCTTCTATTTCAGATGACTCTTCAATGTCTCATGAGCCTCATGACAAGGTATCATCTGAGCACAACATCGATGGCATTCCTTATTCCAGAACTAAAACAAGTACTCTTAAATCAAATAGTCAAAGTTCTTCAAATTCGGCAGTTGAAAAGAAATCAATATCTAAGGTTAAATGAAAGAATCTTGGAATCAAAGTTTGTTATCGATGTGGTGATGCTGCTCACAAAGTCAATGAGTACAATTTTGAAAAGAACTCCATTCGTGCTGACGACATCATTAATCGAAATGATAAGTAGGTCAAAAAAGGAAACTATTTAAATTGTCTCCCTGATGATTTTTATAATATCTTTTCTTAAATGACCCATTGCAAGATGGGTCAGTGTATATTAACTGTATATTTTAGTTTAAGGGTAAATACCATATTTGGTATCTAGATAGTGGTTGCTCAATATATATGAACTGATTCAAGTCTCTTCTGAAAGATTTCATAAAGACGGATGTCCTGCTGTTACATATAGAGATAATGGCAAAGGATCTATAAAGGAGTATGGATCCATCAAGTGCAATTATGTTGTATTCAAGAATGTCTCTTATGTGAAAGGTCTTCAGCATAACCTCATTTCAATCAGCCAATTATGAGACAATACTTATGAAGTTATCTTCAACAAGAGAGAAGAAAAGGTTGTTGATCAAAGGAATGTAATTGTTCTGACTCCAAAATCGACAAAATGACATTTATGTTTTGGATATGTTTTCTGATGACAAATCTCTTCGTCGCTGCTTCTTCTCTTGTGCCTAGTCTCATCTAAATTGGTTGTGGCACAAGAGGTTATCTCATTTGATTTTCAAGAACAAATCAAAGATTTCAGGGAATCAACTTGTAAGAGGAATTCCTTAGATGCAATTTGTCAAAGATAAGACAAGCTCAACGTGTCAAAAGGGAAAGAAAATCAAGTCTTCCTTCAAGACAAAGTCTTGTTCTTCCATTATCAAGCCATTTCATCTCCTTCACATGGATATTTTTGGATAGGTCTCGATTAAGTCAAAAGTTGGGAAGAAGTAATCATTATTGTGGATGAATTTTCAAGATCTACCTGGGTAGTCTTTTTAAGAAAGAAGAGTCATGCTGCTGATGAAATCATTTCTCTCATTAAGAAATGGGAAGTTCTCTATGATCATAAAGTCATGAAATTACGTATTGATCATGGAACATAATTTAGAAACTCCTCCCTGGAAGACTTTTGCTCAATCTCAGGAGTTTCTCAGAACTTATCTGCTGTTAGAACTCCTAAAAAAATGGCATTGTTGAAAGAAGAAACAAAACTATCATTGATGTTGAAAGAACTATGGTTTTTGAAGCTGGTCTTCTTTTATCATTTTGGGCTAATTTTATCAACACTACATGTTATACTCAATATCGGTCCATCATTTTTAAGCGTCATGGAAAAACTGCCTATGAGCTCCATAAGGGTAGGAAACCAGACATCTCTTAATTTCATGTGTTTGGGTGTGTTTGTTACATTTTGAATCAAAGAGATTAGCGCTCTAATTTTGAAGCTAAACCTGATAAAGGAGTGTTTCTAGGTTACTCTAGTGTAACCAAGGCTTTCAGGGTATTCAATCTTTCATGGAAAACTATTGAGGAACTTGCTAATGTCAATTTCGATGAAGACTCATTCATTCATGATCGGATTGATCATCCTTCATCAATTTTGAATGAACATACTTACAGTCCTTCAGACCTTGTTCCTGAGTTCTTTCCAAATGACACTTAGCCTATTGTTTGCAATGTTGATCAAATTATCAGCTCCCAACCTATCTTTGAAGATCATCCTATCATTTGTGAGGAAGTTGAGCCATCCAATTAGGAAGTTTCTGCTCCAAATAATATTAATGAATGTTCTAACCCTAGAATTTTTGAGATCATCCTGAATGTTAAATCATTGGAGATGTAAATTCTGGGATTTTTACTCACAGCAGAGTTAACATCAACTTCTACATGTTTGTGAATTTTTTCTCGAGGATTGGACCAAAGAATGTCGTTGATGCCTTGAAAGAAAGTAACTGGATCAAGGCTATGGAGGATGAGCATAATGAATTTGAACGTCACCTTGTATGAACTCTTGTTCCCAGGCCTCAAGGAAAAACTATCATTAGCACTCGCTAGGTATTCAAAAACAAGATGGACGAAGATGTGAATTGTCATAAGAAACAAAGCAAGATTTATGGCTCAATGTTTTTGTCAAAAGGAAGGGTTAGACTATGGGGAAACATTTCCTCCTGTTGCTAGACTTGAAGAAATTCGTCCGTTTCTTGATTTTGCTTCATTGTATAACTTCAAAGACTATCAGATGGATATTAGGACTGCCTTCTTACATGGAGATCTTCAAGAAGAAGTCTTTCTAAAGTAACCTCCGGGGTTTGAAACTATAGAGTTTCCAAATCATGTATATCTTTTTGATAAAGTTGTCTATGGTTTAAAGAAGACACCTTGAGCATGGTATGACACATTGTCGAGCTATCTTATTGTAAGTGGATACAAATGAAGAAAGATTGACAAAACTTTGTTTAATAAGTATTTAGGATCTCACATAATTCTTGCTCAAGTGTATGTTGATGATATCATTTTCAGATCCACTGATGAGAAACTAAGTTCCGAATTCGCCGAGATTATGGCTAAGAAATTTGAGATGAGCATGACGAGTGAACTAAATTTCTTTGTAGGTTTGAGTTTAAACAACTAGCTTATGGAATTTTTGTTTTTCAAGCTTAATACATTGCATACATGTTGAAGAAGTTTGTTTTTTCTGATTACAAGACGGAAAAGACCCCAATGTCCTCATCAACGTCTATTGGCATTGTTACAACTGGAGCTAATGTGAATGCAACTCTGTATTGAGGAATGACATGCTCATTGCTCTATTTTACAGGCAGTCATCCTAACATTATGTTTGATACCATATTGTGTGCCCGTTATCAAGCCAGTCCTATGGAATCTCATATTCCCCCTGTAAAAATGAATTTGTCGTTACTTAAAGCATACACCCAATCCTGGGTTATGGTATCCTTGCGATTCTAAGTTCAAGATGGTGGGATACACTTATTCTGATCTTGGTGGATGTGGCATTGATCATAAAATTACTTCAGGAAGGGCTCAAATGCTTGGAGATAAATTGGTGAGTTGGTCCTTAAATGAAAAAGGGTTATTCATTTCCTTCACCTCCTAGTCTGAGGTAGGACATGGTACCACTAAGAATTCATGGTGGATCTATTATTTGAGATTGCAACTAACTCTATAATGCAAGGATTAAACCACTTCTAGCTGATGGGCTATCATTGTTGATGATTCACGCTGATTCCACCTCAACATGACTAAAACAATCAATTCTCTCCTTAATTTCTTCTTTAAAGATTTATGATTTAGTGTAATGTACCATACGGTGATGAGAGCTTGAAAAATCTATTCTAATGGTTAAGCTAAAACACCACACATTATCATACGCATCATGCCACTATTTCCCTCTTCTTCTAATAAAAGTGATTAATAAGTTATCATATGATACCACACACTGATGAAATATCGCAATAATATGTCAGTGAATGGTAGTTGAAACCTATACTATCAGGAGACATCACAAACATACTTGATTACAAGTTGCAACTTTGATACACTGATCGCCTCCTCCAGTCCCATATTTGTTGCTGATGTCCAAAAAGGGAGAGACTTGCTAGATGTGAGACTATGTGAAGAAAAGTATAAGGGGGGAGTCAAACTGTCAAATTGATAGCTAATATAAATATTCTATCAACTGGCAAATGTGAGACTAAGTGAAGCAAAATCTAAGGGGGAGCCAAACTTTCAAACTGATTGCTAATTTCAATATCCTATCAGTTCACCGTCTATTCGTCTGCTGCAACTTATAAATGTTGCTTCTACTGCTGATAATAAAAAATGGGAAGAGTCATATACTTTCTCAAGGGGAGCATGAGCTTAAGAATTTTTGAAGATTAGTTTTGACATCATCAAATAGGGGAGATTGTAAGGTCACACCTTATGATCTGATTAGTCAAACAATCTATACGCTGACCACTAGCGCTAGCGCTAACATCAGCGTTAACACCTCATGAAGTTCAGCGTCAACGTTTAGTTATTTAATCTAATGTAATCTTTGTATATTAGGTAATTATACAGATATGTATAGAATACATAGCAGGTCCAATATCTTTATGCTAAGGATCAGTTCTTAGTATAGATTGGATACAATCCTCTGATTGAAGGGATATACTAGTATAGTTTAGTATATATTCAACATTAAGGTGAAACCTTAATGTAAGTCTTGGTGATCGTCTATTTGAAAACCCGTTCTCTTGGTGAAAACAAACACTTTCTTGGTTAAAGACACTTTGGTGAATATTTTGTGTTCTTCACTTTTTGTGTTCTTTATTTTCCTAATTAGTTTGTTCTTGTTTATTTACTTGAAGTGTATCCAATTGAAACAATCCTTCAAAAGGCAATAATTTTTGCTGAACAAGAGAGCAACATCCAGTCGCTGATGCAATAAATGATGATCAGTATATCTCAGATGTTGGTGATCAATCTGAGACTGATGACTATGAAGGGTTTCTCAACTTAGGGTGTATGGTACAATCCATTGTTCCTTTGAATATTGTTTATCCTGATTTATATTTGAAGGGGAGATTCCTCAAAGAACCCACAACGATATAGAATCTGAGGATGAACAACTCAATACTAAAAGGAGGAAGGCTTCCTTCTCAAGGGGAGCCAATGACACTGAAGTTGGAAGGTCTTATGCCACTTGTGATCCTTCAGCCCCTCCTCCTTTAGAGAAAAACAAGATCACTATTGATCTGAATGATTTAGCTAATGAATGGGATATAACTGTTGAGGAAGTTAGAGAAATCATGATGGAGCATAATGACGCTATTTGAACTAGAAAAGAAGAATGTTGGTGCATTAAACTTGCTCAAACTCTTTCTTCGGCTAATGAAAGTGCTGATGTTTAAAGCTCTAATGTTCAAAACAAGAGCATTTATTTGTTCAAAAATAATGTGGACAAACAACACAGGTTTTCTATGAAGAATGACCATATTGAGAGAAAGAAGTTTGGAGATGTTCTGGCTTGTAGATTAAAACCTGATCCCATCATCAGGGTAAGATGCACTAAACAAAAGATCGAGTCATTGAAGCTTTATTTGGTCAGGAAGAAGCCATAAACTGAATACATTGAGGTTGTGCTTTCTAGATGAATTAGTCAAATTTTGCTACATCGAGTGGATACAAATTCAGGAAATTATTGATAAACATAAAGGTATTTATGCTCAAGAGCTAAAATTAGCAATTCAACAACTTCTCAACAAAGTAAAAAAGCTAAATATTGTGCCATCAACTGGTCCATATAGACAATCTAATTCATGAATAATAGGCACCCCCGGAATGTCTAAGTATACTAAGTTTCTTCCTTTATATGGCGCTCGCTACATCAACAACAAACCGCCAGTGGGTGTTGAACGAGTTTAGCACATGTTCATTCAAGAACCAGAACATGGTATTTTTATATTGATAGTCAAAACCACACGTGTTTTCAACGCACTAATGATTTTCCTGCTGCACCCACTGAGCATTTATTTCATCTTTTCATGGAGGGAATCCGTCATATAGAACTTGAAAGAGGATACTGTGTGCTAATTTCTATTGAGCTTAGCAAAAGATTGGAAGATCTTCAAATTGATGAATTCAGGTGGATAAACCTGAAAATCTTGAACGTAGCTGATAAGTTCTACAATGGTTCTTTTCTTGACTCTTATGAAGATGATTAGTTTTGAAATCATCAGATAGGGAAGATTGTAAGGTCACACCTTATGATCTGATTAGCCAAACACTTTACATGCCAACTGCCAACACCAGCACCAACATCAGCATTAGTGCTAACGCCTCAAGATCTTATCAACGTCAGCATCTAGATAGTAATCTTATGTAATCTTTGTATATTAGGTAGTTATATTGATATGTATATAATAGATAGTAAATCCAATGTCTTGGTGATAAGGATTAGTTCTTATTATAAATTAGATATAATTCCTTGATTGAAGGGATATACTAGTATAGTTTTGCATATATTTAACATTAGGGTGAAACCCTAATGTAAACGTCTTGGTTACCGTCTTTGTAACAATCGTTCTCTTGGTGAGAACAACCCCTTTCTTGGTGAAATACATCTTTGTGACTCATTCGTGTCGTTTCCTTTTTATGTTCTTTATTTATTTTAGTTATTTTGGTCTTTGTTAATTATACTTGAAGTGTATCCAATTGATACAAACCTTCATTCAGAATTCATTCTTTCACTAAATGGTAAAGTATTAGCTTGGAAGAGTACCAAGTAATACACCATAGGGGTTCTAACAAAAAACTTAGAGTATATTGCGGTTGATTAAATTTCAAAGAAAACAATGTGACTAAAAGACATTTATTAGTGACATCATTGTCAAAATTCAATCATTGATGGTTCTTTTGAAGTTCCTTATGACTATAAGGGTGAACTTACCTCGAGTATGTATCCCAAGTCACACAAGCTCACTAGCCATATACTCAGTAAGTATAATAAAATTTGATAGTTGTTCGAATATAAATACAACATAGTCAATAAGTCATATCAGAAGATAGTAATGTCGATCCATTATCTTAGCCACTGTCATTGACTAAGTTTGACAGTCAGACAAAGTCAAGAGGTATTAGATTTGCAAATGATTTGGCTTAAACATCTTTAGTTTAGTTAAACATATTATTCTTAATTTGATTTGGCAATTATTAAGTGGAGATCTTAAT
Organism: Lactuca sativa; assembly: GCF_002870075.4. NCBI lineage: Eukaryota > Viridiplantae > Streptophyta > Magnoliopsida > Asterales > Asteraceae > Lactuca > Lactuca sativa. The sequence continues at coordinate 23,632,339 of NC_056628.2, forward strand.
ATATGATGAAGATCAATCATTTCAATTAACTTATCATTGTTTTCTCCTTTTGCATGTTTGGCACCCACTTCCCGAGTATTAATTTACTCAAACTTCCATAATCGGTCATACGCATGGAAGTAAGTAAGTGATTTAAGACTGTCATGAGTATTAGTGGATTGTCCATAGTGACTGACTATAAAATAGATATTGGACTAACACTCGTGAGTAGTTAATAAAGATTTAAGTATTTGATCAACCTGCATGTAACGTACCAAAAATTTAAAAGATATTTTTATTTTAACAATAGATTAACTAATTAAAACCTTTTAGTTAAAAAAATAGTGACATTCAATTGCTGAAAACCATTATGTTGACAACGTTGAATTACAAAAAAAAAAAATCAAAGGAAACCAAATCTTCGATGCGTGTGTGTAGTCCTGCCGAGCTTGTGACAACCGTCAATTTTCGGTCAAGTCAAAGTCAACTAAAGTCAACAAGTCAAACCGGTCAACTCAATTTGCCCGTAGGTACTAGAGTTTACGTTATGTAATTTCTAAACAACTCTCTATTCTAATGAGAAATCATAAATTGAAAAGTGTGTACATCTAGATCTCCTTAACCTAAAATTGTGGTATGTGGCGAGCCAAACCGATAAAACAATGTTGCATACTCATTGGGAGTATGCAAGATCCTTAAACAAGGCTTAACGGGGCTTACGGACCTTGCATTGCGAAGCCGGACACTCACATTCATCACACACGAAACCGCTCTCAATCGTTTTCACTCTATCTCTTTGTATGAGAAATCTCTCCAAGAATGTCAAATCTCTCCCAAATCTCTCTAAGTATGTGAAATCTCTCCCACATATCTCTTTGTATGAGAAATCTCTCCAAGAATGTCAAATCTCTCCCAAATCTCTCTAAGAATGTGAAATCTCTCCCACATATCTCTTTGTATGAGAAATCTCTCCAAGAATGTCAAATCTCTCCCAAATCTCTCTAAGTATGTGAAATCTCTCCCAAATATCTCTTTGTATGAGAAATCTCTCTAAGAATGTAAAATCTCTCCCAAATCTCTTTAAGAATGTGAAATCTCTCCCACATATCTCTTTGTATGAGAAATCTCTCCAAGAATGTCAAATCTCTCCCAAATCTCTCTAAGAATGTGAAATCTCTCCCACATATCTCTTTGTATGAGAAATCTCTCCAAGAATGTCAAATCTCTCCCAAATCTCTCTAAGTATGTGAAATCTCTCCCCCATATCTCTTTGTATGAGAAATCTCTCCAAGAATGTCAAATCTCTCCCAAATCTCTCTAAGAATGTGAAATCTCTCCCACATATCTCTTTGTATGAGAAATCTCTCCAAGAATGTCAAATCTCTCCAAAATCCCTCTAAGAATGTGAAATCTCTCCCACATATCTCTTTGTATGAGAAATCTCTCCAAGAATGTCAAATCTCTCCCAAATCTCTCTAAGTATGTGGAATCTCTCTCAAATCTCTCTCAACTTTCTATAATCACTCGGGGCATTCCAACCCTCGAATTTGGCGAAAACAGCCCAAAAGCGGAAGTCTACGCGAAAAACGGGCTTGAGGAACCGAAACCCCTCTTAGGACCCGAAAGTCCTCTTAGGAACCGAAACCCCTCTTAGGACCCGAAAGTCCTCTTAGGAACCGAACCCTTCTAAGCCGAAGGCTGCTGAACCGAACCCGAAAGGTCCTCTCGGGCCCGAACCTCGCATGCCTCACCCGAACCCGAACGTTCGGCACATTTCGGGTCTGACCACTTTCGCTTCTGATGACCTACCGAACCTTCGCTTCTGACCCTTCGGATCGAGCCTTCGAACTGAGCCCCTCGCCTTCGCCTTCTTCTTCTGGTTCGCACTTCGCTTTCGGCTCAGCACCAGCAAGGACCGAACCTCGGCCTAGGGACCGAACCTCGGCCTAGGACCGAGAGGTCTCGCTGGGAATGCTTTTTCTCCCAGTTTTCGACTAAATTCGCATTTTAGGCCCGTTTTTAATTGTTTTAACGCGGGATTTTCACCCAAAACTTTATTTGTACATATAAAGACCCATAATTATTAAATTATCACATTTTTTTAAAGATAAAACCTTATCCAAAAGAGTGGGTGAAGTACAAAGGTGGAGTGTTGACTTTCCTTTAAGTTATGACACAAGCAACCACTCCCATACCCACTCCATGTCACTATTCACCACCAGCCCATACCTTGTCACTTCCTTGTCCTTTTTACCTCTCTAACAAGTTATTCCCACGTTTTTGAGAGCTAGATATTTATCCTCTCTCCTCATTTTTCTTCCAATTACTCTCATTTCACCAAAGATCCAACTCCAACTTTTCCCTCAAACTTTTCTCTCCAATTCGAGATCCCAAGGCTGATCATCAAGTGTTCTTCCACTCTTGGTAAGTATAATTCATCACCCTTATGATTATTGCACTTCATTCTACTCAAATCATTGATTGCTTACACAAACTCCATAACTTTGATGCTCGATTCTCGAAAATCTTCAAGGCATCTCCAAGTGTTCTTGAGTTAAACACTTCCATTCTTCAATAATCATCTACTGAAATCACTTAAGGTGAGTTCATACCCCTACATTATCATGTTTCTCAAGTTTTTAGGGGGGGAATACAAGTTAAAACACCAAGAACATAACTAAACTTTTCTAACAGCCTTCATCAGAAACGTTCAACTCCATTCACAGACTGTTTTGGACGACTTAAACATTTTTTTTTCAAAACTGTTTTAGGTGTAAGTAGTTCAAGTTCTTAGATTTAAAATGACTACTTGCACATCTCCATACGATTTTTCTACAATTTATGGTGAATTTTACAAAACTACCTATCATTTCAAACACCAATCCGGACCAGTCTATGATTATGGACCTTTTCACCCAAGTTAGAGATCATTAAAAATCATGATAAAAATTATGAGTAAACTAGACACATTTTAGGAACTCTCAGAAGTTACGGATTTAGTTTTTGACTTCGTATGATTTTTCTATGGCTTTTCTAAAACAGTGCAGGAAGGTCTAATTTAGTTAACATCGTATAATTTTCATAACACTTTGTATTATGTTGAGCAAAGTGTATAATAATAAATTCTAAGTATTGAATGTGTTTCTTTGTAAATTTTATCATCATAAACTGAAAATAAGTCATTCATGATAATATTATTCATTCATTTAGAACACGTATATAAGCTATAATAAGCATAGTTTAATGGATTTCATAACACTAACGCTTTTTCATAAAAGAGTTCTTATATATTACAAACATTTTGGATAAAACTATAATAGGTATAGTTTATGATACATCACATAACACACTCGTACAAAAAGGGTACATTCATACATAAAGGTTTTACACTCACGCACACAACTCGTAAACTTGTTAACCTAAATTGTGAGACAATCTCTTTCCGTACGTCCGAGTGCAGGATATAATTCCTATTAGTTATAATCAGAGTCTCCTGTAGGGAGAACGTGATAGTTGTGTATAGATCTATATTGGGTTTGACACCCCACACCTTGCTGCTAGCTACAGTGGGACCTGCAGGTCTACGGGTGACAAATGTCATTTCAGTTTTACGACGTCTGAGAAACGTCGTGGCAGGTTCATTTAGTCATAGTATGATTATAGCGACTCACATAGGGATATAACAATACATAAAGTTTACGGGATTTTCATAAAACTTAAATGGGTTTTATGTCAATTTTAAAATTACTTTTTATCTCAATAAGTACAGATATTACTGTACACTTTCGGTTTTGGTATTTATGACTACACATCATTTGAAACCACATTTATATCTTTAAGTATGGACAATACTTGTTATTTTCTCGGTCCTGGGATTTAGGACTACATATACATAAAGTATTAACAAACATAAGAATTTACGGGAATTTCATTTAATTCAAGCGCGTTTATGTCAATTTAAACACATATCATTTTCTATTAGTAAGAGAGGTTACTTATACATTTTGGTCTTCGGTTATAAGACTACATTACATAACTTTTATAAAGAAAATATCGAATTTTCTGGATACATATTCTATTGCTTTTACAAGGAAAACGGTTTACTTCTCCAACAAAATCTCTTATGAACTCACCAACCTTTTTGTTGACACTTTTTCAAAACTACTTGTATTCTCATGAAATCAATAAACAGGTAGCCAAGTGCTTTTGAGGATGGGACGTTAAGGCGTCAAACATTTCATACTTATTGTCTACATATTGTAATTGATTTAGAACATGTAATTCATACAATGATGTAACTCTTTCGAATAGATATATATGATTGATTGCATTTACTTTGAGCACTATTATACTCGTTGTTGTGATACTATACTTGAAGTCCTCCACCCCCGGACGTTTCCGCCATCCTTGGTTTGGGGGTGTGACAGAGCTCTTCTCACAAACAACTTGCAAAACATTTTATCCACAACTATACACATAAAGCTAGGGAGTTTCTCAGTATATCACATATTCCACCATACATACAATGAATCCACATAAGGTCGTCAACTCTACCACCAACCTATCAACATACATATCAGTACAAAAGGTATGAATGCTATGGTCCTCCCACAATCTTACTATCACTCATTGTTGCAGGCCTCCTGCAGTCTTAATTGTTATGGTTCCACCATAGTCTTACGTACGGTTTCCATGGTCGTCTCATGGTCTTTCTGCCATAGTCCTCCCATGGTCTTTCATTCAAGTCCCATGATACTCCCATGGTCTTTCACGTAACTGCCAGGAGCAAAATCATGGTCTTTCATACAATCCATAAATCATATGTAGTCAGGGATTAGATAGACAATCAAACATATGGTCTAACCCGAAAGCAATAAATCCAAAAAGAACCATGCAATAAGGCTTTAGAACAAGAGTTCCCATGCTATCTAACTTTACCACTTGCAACCATTACTAACTTTACCCAACCAATATCATACAAGCCTCAAGCAAGACCTTACAAGTATAGCATATCATGACACTAAATGCCCTACACTGCACAAGAATACAACGAGATATCCCAGACAACTAGCATGCATGCACTCTAATAATACCTCTATTTTAATATACAAAGGATATATAATGTCATACGTGGCATAATGACAAGACTCACCAGAATCGTAGAACCGGAGAAGCAAAAACACACTCCCACTCCTTACACTGATCAATCTCACAAACAGACTTACACCAAACAAAGATAAATCCTTGATTCATAGTCTAAAACCTCCATATTTGAACCGAAGTCAAACATGTCAAAAGCCAACGGTCAATGGTCAACAAAAGTCAACGATCACCACATGTAACATCCCGATTTCCAGGTATGAGAATTTTATTTAAAAGGCAAGATTCCCTTAGAACTTGTCGAGTTAATGGCCTCAAATCGATGCATTGAAAGGCCTTGGACCGTGTATCTTTTTGGACCAACTCGACGAGTTGGAGAGGCAAACTCGATGAGTTGGTGGCTAATTATGAAACCCTAAATTTTAGGGGGTTGCACCCTATTTAAAGGCCTTAAGTCCCATCAATGGACTCCCTATTTGCCTCCTCTATCTAGAAACCCTAATTTCCGTGCATCCTCCCCCAAGTTAAGTGTGTGAGCTTGAAGAGTTGGTCCTTTTGGTGTTCTTTTGAAGGAACTTGAGGTTGGAAGTGTCTAGATTGAAGGGAAGGTTTCAGATCTAGAAACTCTTTGAGTATTGTAGTTCTTTTGAGGTAAGCAATCGTCAACTTGCTTTTCTATTGCTTAGATCTCTTCCTTGGAAGTTTATTGTCATACTTGGTTCATTTTTGGGTCGTTCATGGGGTTGAGCATTTCATGAAGTTATCACTTTAGATCTGGACATTTTGTGGCCTCATTGGACTTAAAGCTTCAAGCTTTATCAAGTTGTAGGCCTCCTTTATGCTTTAGGTCCCTTATTAAGTCGTCCTTGAGTTTTGGAGCCTCTTTGTGTCATGGATGGACGTAAAGTTAGCAACTTTACGTGGTTTTCCAGCTCTTGGGTACCTGATCTACATTTTAAAGCGTTAGACTTGATGGAAAAGGGCTGAATGTGTTAAGCTAGAAAAACTCAATGAGTTTTCCAGCCAACTCAGCGAGTTGTCTAGGGATTTCTAGATTCTCTGAATACTATAGGAACTCGACGAGTTGGTAGGTGCACTCATTGAGTTGGGTCGATGATAATGCCATATTTATACATGTTTTTAGGCAATATTTGAATAAACTTTTATACATATTTTGGTTATTTGCATAGATAAATGGTACTTATAAGATTAAACTACATTTTGCAGCCAAAAGAAGTCATCTTGAAGAATAAGGTCTAAAAGCGACAATGATCGGAACTTTGGAGGTTAAAAGCTTAAAAGATAAGGAATTCAGTAAAAAAAATCATTCTCACAACATGAGGGCTAACGTCTCACGGTGTGAACATGCGGTTCTAGAAGATAAGCATCTGGAAGCAAGAATCCGTGGTCGATACGGATTAGTACTAAACTCACAACGTGAGAAGCCTTTTCTCACGATGTGAGGAGGGTGATTTCGAAAATTACAATTACTCTTGATGCTTACGGATTTTAGAGGTTAGCTAGAGAGAATTGAGATTCCAGAAGTCGTTTTTCAGTGGAAAAGAAGGCATAAACTAAGGAGGAAGAATAAGATTTACTTTAATCTTAGTTTGGTACATTACTATGGTTCTAATTATGAAGTTTACTTGTATGACTATCTCTATGAGTAGCTAAATATAGTTGCTTTTGTTAGCTAGATGAAGCCGAAACTCATGGTTTAGTTATGTTAGTATGGATTTTTCTAGTTGGTTAATGGCTTTTGTTTGATTGTTTATACCTAACATGCTTAATTTGATACAAGATTGCTTTATTCTGTGTAGTTTAGTGACCATTAATTTGCATGAATTTGATTACCTAGTAATTTAGTGACAATTAGATTATTAGAGCTAAGATCGAACCAATCTTAGATATGTAATTAAAGTATTGAATTTGGTTGTGCTGGAGAACACATATTGTGACCATAATTGTGTTTCTTAACTCAGTCTTACAAAGCTCCAATCCTATCTAATAATTGATTATGTGTTAAATTATGTATGACCATGCATAGCTCTACATGAATTAATTCAACATTAGTGAATTTGGACTTGAATTGCTACTAATATATTAACTGGTAACCAATGGGAACTATCCATAATTAATAGCTAACCATCGAGGAAAAGTGGATTCGAGATAACAGAAGTGTTTTGAATATTTGATTGTATAGTTATTGAGTAATTAAGTTTGTCTAAACTTGCAAAATTAGATAAAAAGCATTTTACTTAAGCTTAGAATTTTAGGTTGATTTAATAGTATGTAGGTTAAATAATTAATTTCGTTCCCTGAGATCGATACCCGACTTTTGTGCTATACTATTTGCGAAAGGGTACACTGCCCTGGGTCGAATAGCTAGTAGGATAGCACGTAAAATTAGGTATACCTATTTGCACGAATCAAGTTTTTGGCGCCGTTGTCGGGGAACGACTTATTTGATTGTTAAATTTATTTGCTTTAGGTTAATCGATCCTTTTGTTGGGGTAAAACCTACAAAAAGTTAATTTTTACATTAGTTTTTTTATAGCAGTACTTAACTCACGACGTCAGATCAGTCATTTTCTTTTTTTCCTTTCATTTTTCGTTTCTGTTTTGCTTAGTTGCGACAACACGACGTTGCGCCCTTTACCACGTCGTGGTGAGCAATCAGTAGGCATTTTTAAGTAGTTTTTGTTCATTTTTACATTTTTATTTTTGTTTATCTTGCAGTAGTTCACGACCCGACGATCCAACACACCTTTGATACCATCTCTTGAAGATTCGGAGTCAGCCCTTCACAAAAAGACAGATAAGAACGTAGGAGAAAACCACTCGCCAAAGAAGTCACCTTTCAAAGACCTCAAATTAGTTTTTGGGGAGATTAAAGGAAAGAACATGGGTGAGTCGAACAATCAAAAGAAGAACGAGAACAAGATTGAAAGCTTTAAAAAAAAATCCTAATCCATAAGAATCCGATTACGAGACCGAACCCAAATTCGAATTAGAAGTTAGTGAACCCGAAGACAAGCAAAATAACGATGTAACATCCATAATATTCAAGCCAATTTAAAACTTTTCAACCATTCAAAAAATCATTAATTATTACAAAGTGTTTTCAAAATAGTTTCATGTTAGAGTATCCCAGAAATCAAAATCATAAAATATGAGGAGGTGCACGATCACGCCTTTGCCTTCCCGTGATCATCCGAAGTACTTGAAACAAAATCCAAAATTGTAAGCCCGGAGCCTAGTGAGTTCCCCTAAAATACCAACGCCATGCAAACCATAATCATATCATAACAAACAAACAACATGCATATTGAGTCATCAGCCTGACTGGACCGCCTTGCAGGGCCATCAACCTATCTAGACCACTCTCCGAGCCATCGACACATTTGGATCGCCTCAGGAGCCATCAGCATATCCGGACCACTCGCAGTGGCCATCGGTCTAACTAGTATGCCCTTACCGGGTATGTTGGCCTAGAGCATAAAGCAGAAACCACCTCAACCCATCCCCAATCACACAATCAACACATAAATATCAAATGCTAGCATATACACACAGTCAGACCGATTTAACAGATCACTAATCATAACATCATCATATATACCAGGATACCGACCTAACAGGTCACTAACATAGCATTCATCTTATATTCCAGGATACCGATCTAATAGGTCACTAAGCATATCAACATGCAATAAACCCGAATACAAATCCGAAAAGAATCGCCATTGGTGCCTTCGACCATGTTAGTATAGTGAGGACAACTCACCTCATAATGTCGATCCGAACTAAAATATCAGACTCCCGCAACACGGATCCAAACACGAACACCTACAACCACCAATGATCCACTTCCATAAATACCCAATTTACCAAAATACCCCTAGAAGTCAAACTGGTCAACCCTTGGTCAAAGTCAAAGTCAACATTCAAGGTCAATAGTCCATGTTGACCCAACTCATTGAGTGTAGCTTACAGACTCGTTGAGTTCCTTCAAAACTCAGAAAGTCGCGAAAATCCAAGTCAACTCACCGAGGTACCAGGTAACTCGTCGAGTCCATGCAGCATCCAGAATATTAGTGAAACCGTTACCAACTTGTCGAGTTCATGCAGAATCCAGAAAGCGGGAAACCCTTATCCAACTTGTCGAGTTGACTATGTAACTCGTCGAGTTCCTTCATCCATTTCACATTCAGCTCATTCCAGTCGAGTTCATGGCTTCAAACTACAGATTTGGCTTCCTAGTGTGAAGCTACCACATAAAGTTGCTAACTTTACGTGCATGAAAGGACTCATGAGGCTAAAACCGCCCATAATAAGCCGAGGAAGAGTTTTAGGGCATGGAGAAGGACCAAAGCCTCATAAAGCTTGAGGCTTTCTATCAAAGCGGACCTAGAGGAGTCTGGATCTGAATCCATATCCTTGTGATAAGTTCCAATCCGAGAATGACCCCCACTTTGCACTAAAATGCCCACAAACTTGTATAAGAAGAGATATAAGGGATGGAAAGCCAAGTTAACGAATTTTTACATCCAAATGAGTGACAACACGATGTAGATGCTGGATCTACAAGCTTCTTCCCGTTCCAAGCCTCCAAATCTTCAAGCCTCCTTCAAGAAATGCACCAAACATACTCTTTTAGCCTCACACACACTCAAATAGGGTTTAGTTCTCTTAGTGTTTGCTCTCTAGACACAAAAACTGGTAGGGGTGGCTGGGGGAAAGGACTTATGGTCCTTTAAATAGGGTGCAAACTCTAAAATGTAGGGTTTTTTCTTGCACAACCCCTATTCGTCGAGTTGGGGGTTCTCTAACTCGAGGAGTAGGTTCCATAAACCACACGGCCATATGTTGGATTAGTGTCTAAATCCATAACTATTTTGGTCTGTACTTGACCCGATTGTGCATGGTTCTTTTGGGTTGCCTTCACCAAAGCAACTTGATAGGATGAATTTTGGAGAGAAAGGAGTAATTATGATTTATTAATATATTATGAGAATAATATATTTGTAGGGTCCATTAGGTGTTGCGTCTTGGGCTCGGTTCGTAGTCCAATTTTGTATCTGGATTGGGCCTGTCCATCCATGATTTATTTATTAGGGTTTAGTATTTATAGATGCTTGCATGCATCTTTATACGTAAGATTTTGGAGTTGATCATTCACAGCGAATACTTTTATCGATTGTAACCCTAAACAGCCTCTACATCGGAAGTTCTTTATCGAGCTCTGCTGATCCGTGAATCTATTGAATCATTCAGCATATTTTGATTCATTCTCGTGTTTGATATTTCTATTTGTATTATTGTGAGTAACCTGTTTAATATCTAAACGATCAAAGAGCTTTTCAACTCATCAATTGGTATCAGAGCGGGAGACAGTGTAATTCATACACATCTCTTCTGTGAAAGAAGTGATTAGGGTTTATTCCGCATTCATTGATATTTATTGAGCCGTCACTCCATAATTGACGTATCTCATTAATTATTCATCTTGCCCTAATATTACGTATTACAAAGTCTGATCTTATAACAGGTTAAACAATCAAGCATGGATGATTCTCAATCCAATCCTATCAACATCTCTAACAACATAGGATCAACAACCAAGATTACAATCCTCTACACTCAATACTATGAAGTGTGGACGCACCACTTTGAAGATTACGTTATTGGATCTGAGGATAATGGGTATCTGATATTGGAAGCTATCACATCTGGCCCTTTTGCTCATTCAATCACTTCAAGAATCATTAAAACTCAAAAGGAGTATAATGATCTATTAAAAGATGTGAAAGACGTCGCTCAGGACGAAAAGGAGAAGTTCCAATGCAACATTAAGACATTGAGACTAATTCGATTCTCTCTTCAATCCGACACGTTTCAATTAGTAAGTTCTTGTGGTATAGCAAAGGAAATCTGGGATCGGCTACGAGAGCTGTACTCCACAGATGAAGATCTGGAGCACTCAATTCAGACCCTACTTCTCTCTGAATTTGGAGAGTTCAAGCAGAAGCCAGAGGAGGTTGTTACGCAAACATTTGATCGGTTCAATCATATTCTTAGCAAGATGATCAAACATGACATTGAAAGGAAGCTCATCGAACAGAAGGTCACTTTCTTGAATGGCCTAAGACCCGAATGGAGAGCAGTTGTGTCGACGGTTAAAGTGCATGAGCAGTTCAAATCGTATTCTTTGGCAAAACTGGTGGGGATTCTAAAATCCCAGGAAAAGATTGTGTTATAAGAGAAAAGTGTGGTTTCAAACTTGGGGTCTTTGGCGCTTCTGTCCAAAGGTAAGAATGCAGCAGAAGAAGAAGAAGATTTGAATCTGGGAGACTACGATTTAATAGCTGAAGACTATGCTATGATGGTGTCAAATGCCAGAAGGTTCATTAAGAAGAAGTTCCCTACCAACAAGAACCAAAATTGGCAGGGAAGCTACAGCTCTGAAAAGGTGAAAGAGGAGCCGAAGGTTGAAGAATCAAAGAAAGAAGCGAAGGGTGAAGCTGACTCTGGTGTCAGTTGTTTTTACTGTGGTAGGAAAAATCACTACGCAAAATATTGCATGTTGAAGAAGATGGCAGAGAAAGATGAGGAGAAGGATGAAGAAGCAAGTATCCTGAAAAGACTGGAGGAGATTAAGAGGAAGAAAGCTGCTACTAATCCCTCTATGAATGCTCTTGTTGTGCAGGATTTGGTAGATGATGACGAGTTCGGTAGCATACAGGTGTGGTCAACCGACTCAGAAGATGATGAAGTGAGAAAGCCTTCTGCTTACGAAAGGAATATCATGCATTCCTTGCACACATTGTCTATACGAGTCAAGAAGTGAAAGACATTCAGAACATCCCAGAAGTACGCGACTTTCCCGACATATTCCCAGAAGAACTCCCAGGATTACCACCACAACGCCAAGTCGAGTTCAGAATCAACTTAGTGCCATGAGCTACTCCCGTAGCCAAATCTACTTATCGTCTGGCACCGACAGAGATGCAGGAACTTTCCAGTCAGCTTAACGAACTTCTCAAGAAGGGATTCATTAGGCCAAGCTTCTCACCATGGGGAGCACCGGTCTTGTTCATCAAGAAGAAAGATGGATCGTTTCATATGTGCATCGACTATAGGGAACTCAACAAGCTTACCATTAAAAATCGTTATCCCTTACCCCGCATTGACGATTTATTTGATCAACTTCAAGGAGCCAACTACTTCTCGAAGATAGATCTACGATCCGGATATCACCAACTACGAGTGTTACAGGAGGATGTTCCCAAGATAGCCTTCCAAACTCGTTATGGACACTACGAATTTGTAGTGATGTCGTTCAGATTAACTAACGTGCCCGCAGTAGTCATGGATCTGATGAATAGGGTGTGCCGTCCTTACTTGGATCAGTTCGTCATCGTCTTCATTGATGACATACTCATCTACTCTCGAAGTAAGGAGGAACATAGTCAACATCTCCGCAGAGTCTTAGAAACATTACGATCGGAGAAGCTCTATGCGAAGTTCTCCAAGTGCAAATTTTGGATCCGACAAGTCGAATTCTTGGGCCACGTTGTTAGGGAAGAAGGAATACATGTGGACCCTTCCAAAATCAAGGCTATTGAGAACTGGTCAGCACCGAAGACACCTACAGAAATTCGTCAATTTCTAGGTCTCGCTGGCTACTATCACAGGTTCATTCAGAACTTCTCCCGCTTAGCGAAACATCTTACGACATTGACCTAGAAGGGCGTGGCCTTTGACTGGGAAAAGAAATAGGAAAGAGCGTTCCAAACGCTCAATCGAGCCTTGATATGTGTATTTTTATATATATTTTTATACACTTTATTTTAATATTTTGGCCTTTATTATTCTCTTTTAGAACTAAAAAGTACTCATAATGCTTTGAATTATGTTTTGCAGCTATTCGTTGTCGATAAAGCACAAAAGAAAAGACTGAAGCGGAAACCGGGCTTAGAAGCTAAAAGAAATTAAAAGTGCTGGAGGAACAATTACGCCCTGCGTAAATAGCAAGTACGCTAAGCGTAACGACCAAATTGAATAACGCCCAGCGTAACTTAAGGGTACGCCCCGCGTAATGGCTGGCCTCGGATAAGTTCAATCGCGTAGAAATCTTCAGTACGCCCAGCGTAATCCGACTTACGCCCAGCGTACGTAAGTCGGCTACAAAGGTTATAAAAGTCGATTTTCAGCTAACCAGTAGGGGGGATTCGACTTCCAACTTAAGTTAGTCGATATTAAACTTCTGTTAAGCCGTTTTGAGAGTTTAAAAGGCGGCCGGAAGGCCGTTAAGCTAACGGGAGTGGAGATCGGAAGGGTAGGAGAGCGGATACATGTCGGTAATCATATGGGTTGCTAACGTGACCATGTTTAGCATTCCATTGTGTTACTATTCTGTATTTAGTTTCTGATTTGGGTGTAAAAACCTTTTACTTTGTGTTTATGATTGAATGAAGCTTTGATTATTAGACTAATTGCTATATTGAATTGTTTATTTGTGTTTAATTTATCTTGCCAAGCTTGTTAAAAGATCCTTACGTATTAATGATAATTATTTGTTGTTAATTGTTAAGTGAATTGAGTTGCATGAACATCTTCTTGATTGCTTGTCTCTTATGATTTTGATGACCATCGAGATTATAAATCTAGGAATAACGAATGTGAAACTAGGATTAACTTGGGAATAAGTAAGTTAATGTGTGAGCCTTGTTTGATGACCATCAACAAGAGGTTAAATTGAATGTCTAATTTGATTAACTATATTTACAAGTCTTGCTTGATACGAACTGAACACTAGGAAGCATGTTAGTTTAATCAACTGATCACTGTTTAAATTGACTTGTTTGCTAAAGGATTAGTTATAGTGAACGTGAATCTAATCATTTTACGAATCGGTGAACATGAATAAATGAATTTGTGTATGCAACTGTCTATGTTTTTAAGGTGTAATTTATCTAAACCAAAGTACCTGAAGAGATTTGCTTTCCTGTTAGTTTATCGTGAGTTGTTAATTGTTAGTTTGAGATTTATTAAACCATTTTCTTTATTATTTTCGTGTGACCTGTAACCTATAATCAAATATATTAAATTAATTCACCACCGTTCCCTGTGATCGACACCCAACTTACCTAAGCTATACTGTAATCTGACTAGGTACACTGCCTATAAGTGCATAGTTAGTCTAAGTTTGTTAGGTTATAAATATTAAAATTTAGTGGGTACTTTCGTGCACATCAAGTTTTTGGCGCCGTTGCCGGGGAACGGCTTGTCATTAATTTAGTTTATTTGATTATTTGTTATTTGTTTTTAGTTAGTTTTTATTTTTAGTTTGATTTTCGTTGATATCATTTCACTTGTCGGGAAGGTTCTTGTTGTTAATTGCAAGAATTTGGGGTTGTACACATTGCTTGACTTTACTTTTTGCATGAGTTTCAAGGATGAAAGCGATTAGGGAATTCTTGACGTGCTTAGCCTACTACTTTGCTGATTTGTCCAACTTAATCCATGAGGTGTAGTATAGCAAGGCGTATTGTGGTCGTTAAGTGGAAGACCGAGCTCTTGCTGTTCTTGACTAGTTAGGTCACTTCTTGTTCCGCTTTTAGTTAAAGGTGCAAGGAAAACAAAGGAAATATTCTAACGGGTCCTGAAAGTGGGTGTTTTCACAAACCAATTCTTGCGTGCAAAGGTTTTTGATCAACCATTGTTGTTTGATCTCGACAAAGATAAGTGATTATGACATCTCATTTTTTTTATGTCACTCATCGAAAAGTCATCAGTTGTTAAAGCAATTAAAAAGAAAAATAATTAATTGTAATTATAAGTCCCTAAATTAATTAGTTTAAAGAAAGGAATTTCAAATAAAGAAAGAGGAAATATTTCATTTAAATTACGCCCAGCGTAAAGTTAGTGTACGCCAAGCATAATTCAACCACGGATCGCAAATGTTTCTTTCCGGAGATGGGATTACGCCCAGTGTAACATCGCATTACGCCCAGCGTAAGGCGACGACCAGGTTATATCTATTCCCCTTTGACTTTTTTGTTATTCCTTCAAATTTCTTCTACTCGCATACGCTGTGACGACGAGCTTCTTCCAAGAATCTTGATTTTTTCTCGTTTCTTGTAAAATTCGACACACAAGTAAGTATTTCGGTTACTCAATGTTTTGGATTTGTGTTTAAATCGACGAAATTGGCTGCAAATTGCCTTTGTTCGAAATCTAGGGTTCATATAGTTCTTGAATTAGGGCCGATTTCGCAAATATATGTTCTGATTACCACTTGAATGGACCGATTTCTATCAATTAACTAAACCCTAGGACCTAATTTGGTCTTAATCTCGTCCATCACCCATCGATTTAAACTCGGGGACGTACGCCTAGCGTAACCCCTGTTGACTTTGATTCTTGACTACTACACATGTTTCCCTGTTAAGTGTTTGCTAATAGACATTAAATTACAGGGATTGATTCATATTTTTAGGGAGGTCCCGTTTTTTTTTACCGTGTTGGACCACGCATCTGCATGCTCGATATGCCATTTGTTTGCCCCTGCTGTGTTTATTGCTTATAGATTTGCTTTGGGTTATGACTTTGGAACAAGCAAGGGAACCAGAATACAGAATCGTGAACCTGGACGTACGCCTGGCATACGCTGGATGTACGCCCAGCGTACAGACCATGTCCAGCTCCAATTTTTTTTTGGTTTAAAAATTTGTTAATGCTGCTATATTTTGTTTTGTTTTGTGCTAATATGTGCAGATTATGGCCCGAAGAACTCAAAGGACCAACCCACCCGAGGATGTGACCGATCACCGTTTCTTATAGTTTCCGCAAACGCTGAACGATGCAACCCGGGCACGTTATGTCACCAACTTGAGCTTGCTTCTCACCAAAGAGATCGATATAGCACCATCATTCGACTGAGAATTGGCTACCTGGACTGGACTTGCTACATTGATCCAGAAATTTTTGCAATACACGCACTCGGACGCGAGTGGAGTGGATTTGTTCGTGTGTCAGGGATGGGCACGTTTGTTCAGGATCCAGGAGCCTGTTTATCGGGAATTTTTGTTGGAGTTTTACGCTACAGTTTCCTATGATCCTAGGAAGGCACCCGATGACAGGACAGCCTTTGCCTTCAGACTGGGGGGAGTGAGTCGGGAATGCAGCGTGATAGAGCTTGCGACTTGAGTGGGTATTTACACAGCGGATGAGACAAGGAGTGTCCACTTCTCGGCATTCCTTGTTGATTGTCTCACGGACCGGCCAGAAGACTATAACGAGAACACTTTTTGGGCCGAGATTACGGGAGGAGTTTATACGCCATCTACCGCACGAGGGAGGATGATTCGGTCTACTACATACCGAATGCTGCACCGGTTGATTTCTATGTCTCTCACGCATCACAAGAATAGTGAGAGAGTGCCTTTGACGGACTTGTATTTCCTATGGGCACTTGTTACTCCAGGGAGGCACCTGAATCTTCCAGTTGCTTTAGCTGCATATTTGGGACGGAGGGCCAGGGGACTTCGGGAGGATAGCCCGATTTGCGGAGGGCATTTTATCACGCGGTTAGCTCGATCATATCAGTTGCTGACGCGTGAGATCACGAGATCGATAATGTTTCACGACATGAGGCCGATGATTCTTCAGCTGTTAGAGTCGATGCGTGTATTAGAGCGGGGTGGAGATGGTGTCTTGAGGGTACGAGCAGATGATGTGGCGGACGAGGAGGGTGCCGTTGAGCCACAGCCGAGACGGGTCCAGCGGCGTAGACCTGCTCCTCGGGGAGCGCAGCAGGGACCTAAGCCAGAGATTGATATGCGCTACCTAGCTCAGGGCATTGACCGTCTTGACATGAGGGTCCAAAACCTTAGCGAGTATGTTGCACATGTGGACAGGCAACAGCAGTGGTATGGGGATGCGTTGAACGCATTCTTTGCCCACCAGGGGTTTCAGTACTCGGTTCCCTACCTACCACCATTCCAGCCACGACATGATGGGGCCAGTACTTCTGGGACATAGCAGCATGATGATGAGTGATCCTTTTTATTTTTATTTTTGTGTTTTTTGTGTTATTTTTAGTTTAGTTTAGTATTTTTATTTGGTATGTAATTAAACTTTGATTTAGTTTGTTTTACTTTTGTTTTCCATGTTGATGCTCTTTGGTTGTTTAGATTTCTGTAGAATTTTCTCCCTTAGAGAGTTGGCAATAAGTTCAGCAGCTAAGTCCGACTGTTGCTAGAGAGAGTCGTGTGAGAGTTCGAAGATTATAGTCAAGACCCACAATTTGTCATAAGTGTGGGGTGCATATTTATTTCGTGAGCGATTATTTAGAAGATTGGCATTTTTACGATATTTTGACTCTTATGATATGGATGAGCTGTTCCCACACCATAGAGTTTCATTTTGACGTGAGAAAGAAGTATCATCCCGGCTGCCACGACTTGGTTGACACTTTCCTATGTTATGGGGGATTTTTCATCGCAAGAAGAGGATGTCATTCTTGACGAGACGACGTGGTCGACACTTTCCCATGTCATGGTTATTACACATTGCATTTGTTTGCCATCTTTTGCACCACATTGTTGAAGTAGGCGGTCTTGATTTTATTTTCGGCAAATTCAGAAGCAGCAGTTACAGTTTCCAGTCTTCTAACAATTTATGGAGCAACTTTTAGCAGCCCCATTCGATCTCGCCACAACTACCCAGGGGAGTTTGTTCCTTTTTCTCCCTTTTTTATGTTCTTAATTTGTTTTAGCATACAATGAGGGCATTGTATGAAATAAGTGTGGGGTAGGGGGTCGGTAAAAGGAAATTAAAATTAAAAGAAAAAATGAAATTGCTAGAGTTGGGAAATTTAAAATTTTAAAAACTTGAAATAATAGTTCAAAAATCTAGTGATAATTTAAATTTTTGCTAATATTGTATGAGATAATCCGATGAGAACTCAAATGTTTAGTTGAGCCAATACACGTTATAGTGCATTTGTGGCCTCCCTTATTTTAGTGAAATCATGGAACAAAAACATAACCCCGCTTGGTTTGGAGGATGCAATATGTTTAGCAGCCTAAACCTGAAATGTATCAAGGAAAATTATTATCGTTAGCCAATAAAGGTTGAGGTTGAGCGCCTCTGCTTAAGCATGTAGGTTTTGAGTGAAAAAAGAGAGGTACATGTAAAAAAAAAAGAATTGCAAGAAAAAGTTGAAGAATTTTGGAGCAAATAAAGTGAAGACCAAAAGATCAAAATTCCAAGAAATTCAAAAAGTTGAAGATACCAAAAATCAAATCAACAAAGGTGGTGAATTGAAAGAAATCAAAGATCAAATGTCAAAGAAGTGAAGAATTCCAAAAGAACTCTATAGTGGTATCGAAAAGTTGTAATTCTAGATTATGTATGCTTAGGTTGCTCAATTAAAAATACCTTGAGGTTAGGAGGTTTTCTGCGGATGGATTCGGAGGGTTGCATAAAATGAGCATTGTTCGGAAAAAGTGGGCAAGTGTTTATGAAGATTGTGAGTATTTAAAGTATGGGGGGGGGGGTACTTTAGGAAATTTTAGACACAAATGCATGTGTTGCGGTCTTGACATAATGACTGAGTTTTAAATGGATTGTTTAGTACAATATTGGTAAAATAAAATTAAATTTGCTTGGGGGCAAGCAAAGGCTAAGTGTGGGGTATTTTGATATGTGTATTTTTATATATATTTTTATACACTTTATTTTAATATTTTGGCCTTTATTATTCTCTTTTAGAACTAAAAAGTACTCATAATGCTTTGAATTATGTTTTGCAACTATTCGTTGTCGATAAAGCACAATTACGCCCCGCGTAAATAGCAAGTACGCTAAGCGTAACGACCAAATTGAATTACGCCCAACGTAACTAAAGGGTACACCCCGCGTAATGGCTGGCCTCGGATAAGTTCAATCGCGTAGAAATCTTCAATACGCCCAGCGTAATCCGACTTACGCCCAGCGTACGTAAGTCGGCTACAAAGGTTATAAAAGTCGATTTTCAGCTAACCAGTAGGGGGGATTTGACTTCCAACTTAAGTTAGTCGGTATTAAACTTCTGTTAAGCCGTTTTGAGAGTTTAGAAGGCGGCCGGAAGGCCGTTAAGCTAACGGGAGTGGAGATCGGAAGGGTAGGAGAGCGGATACATGTCGGTAATCATATGGGTTCCTAACGTGACCATGTTTAGCATTCCATTGTGTTACTATTCTGTATTTAGTTTTTGATTTGGGTGTAAAAACCTTTTACTTTGTGTTTATGATTGAATGAAGCTTTGATTATTAGACTAATTGCTATATTGAATTGTTTATTTGTGTTTAATTTATCTTGCTAAGCTTGTTAAAAGATCCTTACGTATTAATGATAATTATTTGCTGTTAATTGTTAAGTGAATTGAGTTGCATGAACATCTTCTTGATTGCTTGTCTCTTATGATTTTGATGACAATCGAGATTATAAGTCTAGGAATAACGAATGTGAAACTAGGATTAACTTGGGAATAAGTAAGTTAATGTGTGAGCCTTGTTTGATGACCATCAACAAGAGGTTAAATTGAATGTCTAATTTGATTAACTATATTTACAAGTCTTGCTTGATACGAACTGAACACTAGGAAGCATGTTAGTTTAATCAACTGATCACTATTTAAATTGACTTGTTTGCTAAAGGATTAGTTATAGTGAACGCGAATCTAATCATTTTTGGAATCGGTGAACATGAATAAATGAATTTGTGTATGCAATTGTCTATGTTTTTAAGGTGTAATTTATCTAAACCAAAGTACCTGAAGAGATTTGCTTTCCTGTTAGTTTATCGAGAGTTGTTAATTGTTAGTTTGAGATTTATTAAACCATTTTCTTTATTATTTTCGTGTGACCTGTAACCTATAATCAAATATATTAAATTAATTCACCACCGTTCCCTGTGATCGACACCCGACTTACCTAAGCTATACTGTAATCTGACTAGGTACACTGCCTATAAGTGCATAGTTAGTCTAAGTTTGTTAGGTTATAAATATTAAAATTTAGTGGGTACTTTCATGCACATCAAGCCTTGTGCACCGCACCAATACTATCCCTCCCCGAAGGGATAGAAGACTTCGTTGTCTATTGCGATGCATCAAATCAAGGAGTCGTATGTGTTCTGATGCAGCAAGGTAAAGTCATCGCCTATGCCTCGAGGCAGCTGAAGACACATGAGGTTAACTACACCACCCACAATCTTGAACTAGGAGCAGTTGTGTTTGCTCTGAAGATCTGGGGACACTACCTGTATGGTACAAAAAGCACAATCTTTACAGACCACAAAAGTCTACAACACATTTTCGACCAGAAGGAGCTCAACATGAGACAACGACGGTGGGTCGATCTACTCAGTGATTACAAGTGCGAAATTCGTTATCATCCAGGTAAAGCAAACGTAGTAGCTGACGCCCTAAGTCGGAAGGAATACTCTAGTCGTAGAGTCAAATCTTTGACTCTAACTATCCATTCACACTTGTCCATGCAAATTAAGGAGGCTTAGCTCGACGCTTTGAAACCTGAAAATGTGGCAAGTGAATCCCTGAGAGGGATGGATAAGAATTTAGAAGTCAAGGGTAGCGGAGCCTTATACCTCATGGATCAGATCTAGACACCGAAACACGGTGGCTTCAAAGACTTGGTCATGACCGAAGCTCACAACACTTGTTATTCCGTCCACCCAGGTTCAGATAAGATGTATCTAGATCTTAAAAGGTTATACCGGTGGCCTAACATGAAAGCAGATATTGCTACCTTCGTAAGTAAATGCCTTACTTACGCGAAGGTGAAGGTCGAATACCAGAAACCCTCCGGTCTTCTACAACAACCGAAGATACCAGAATGGAAGTGGGAGCGGATCACTATGGACTTCATAACCAAGTTGCCCAAGACAACGGGTGGACTTGATACCATATGGGTCATCGTCGACAGATTGACCAAGTCTGCACACTTCCTACCCGTCAAAGAAACCGACAAAATGGAGAAACTTACGAGAACCTACATTAGGGAGATTGTAAGACTTCACGGTGTTCCCATATCCATTATCTCAGATAGAGATAGTAGATTCACTTCTAGGTTCTGGCAGTCGCTACAAAATTCCCTAGGAACTAGGCTGGACATGAGTACAGCCTACCATCCACAGACCGACGGACAAAGTGAGAGAACTATCCAAACCTTAGAAGATATATCACGAGCCTATGTGATTGACTTTGGAAAAGCTTGGGATACTCATTTACCCCTTGTCGAATTTTCCTACAACAACAGTTATCACACGAGCATAAAGGCAGCTCCTTTCGAAGCCCTCTATGGCCGAAAGTGCAGATCCCCTCTATATTGGGCTGAGGTGGGTGATACCCAGTTAGCTAAGGGACGAGTTCCCGAAAGCACTCTCACGGGTTCGGAGATCATTTGGGAGACGACATAGAAGATCGTTCAAATTCGTGAACGATTGAAAGCATCTAGAGACCAATAGAAAAACTACGCTGACAAGCGAAGGAAACCATTGGAATTCCAGGTGGGCGACCGTGTTCTGCTGAAGGTCTCACCCTGGAAGGGCTTGATACGCTTCGGAAAGCGTGGGAAGCTCAATCCAAGATACATAGGGCCTTTCGAGATTCTTGCTCGAATCGGACCAGTAGCTTACAAACTCAATTTACCGCGCGAACTCAGTAACATACATTCTACCTTCCACGTCTCGAACTTGAAAAAGTGTCTGTCCGATGAGACACTTGTTATCCCACTCGACGAGATCGAGATCAACGAGAGCCTCAACTTCGTGGAAGAACCAGTAGAGATCATGAACCAAGAGGTCAAGCAAACAAAGTAGAGCCGTATCCCGATAGTGAAGGTTCACTGGAACGCCAAACGAGGACCTGAATTCACTTGGGAACGAGAGGATCAGATGAAACTGAAATATCCTCATCTTTTTGCTTAGTTATTTGTAACTACTTATTTGCTTAGATTCTAATTTCGGGATGAAATTCCTTCTAACGGGGGGATGATGTAACAACCCGAAATTTCCATCTGTACAACATATCAAGTCAATAGAAGTCAGAACAATTACTGTTAATTTTCAGACTGTTTGGGATAAGTTTCAACATTTTATGATTAACACATTAGGAGATGCCAGGAGAGGGGATGCTCTTAGGTTTATTGTGCAACAATAAACTTTCATACTACATGAAATTGGAAATTTACGACCCAAACATGGAGTTTGCGGTCCAAAACCCCAGGGGTATATATATGGTCCTTAGCCATATTTACTCATTTGTTCCATTTCCAACTAGAGAAAAGCCAAATTCTCTCTCACGGATCTTCGACCTTTCATCCCAAATCGTGAGTGCTTCTATCTAAGAGTATAATAGGGCTTTTTATGTGTCTAATAACCAAGAAATCATAAGAAAACAACAAGATCAAAGAGTTTACGGCCCAAGAACACCTTGGACCGTAAACTCTTCTTTAAGGGCCAAAAGAGTGCCCTAGTCCCTTCCTTACCTTGTGAAACTAGCCTAGACTCGTACCCTAATGTGTGTAGGACTTGAAAGCACAAAAACAGCATGTCCATGAGAGATTACGGCCGCAAACCCTAAGGGATTTGGCCTTAGGGCCGTGAACTCCTCAAAGGAGTTAAAGGGTGCCCTAATCTCTTCCAAGGACTAAACCATCAAGTAGAAATACTTCTAAGGAACATGTAAGGCTTCAAAACATCAAATGAACAAGGGATTAAGAGATTACGGCCGTAAACTTAAGGGTTTATGATTGTAAACTCCTTGTGTTATGGTTCTTGGGGAGTAAACTCAAGAATGGGGTCCTTTGGAACTCTAAACCCACTAGCTTTGTCCTACAACAACTTAGATGCAATCCTTAGGGCTTTTAACACTTATATAAGGTGTTTAGCATGTTCTAGGATGTCTTAACATTTTCAATTAGTAGTTTAAGACTAATTGGGTACATATATGTGTGATTATATGTTAACTAGGATCTTTGGGTGTGTACAAGTCTTCACTTGACACTTAGCAATCCTACATCATTCAGTTCGTCCAAACCACCCTCTACAGGTGAGTTCATACCCCTTAATCAATATTTTAAATGATTTTAAATGCTTTAACGGGGGGGGGGGGGGGGGGGAATACAAGTAGAAAACAACATGTTAATGAATCAATCATATGTGATTTATAATTGTGTTTTCATCCAGCAGATTTCACATACTTCAAAATGTGATGCATGAAATGGTTTTCTATCTTAAAAATAGTTTGTTATCAAATGTATTACTTTTTAAATGTTTATTAAAATGACATCAAGTCATTGTTAATTATTGTTCAAAACTCTTAAATGTCTTACAAAACCATTTTCATCTTCTTGATCAAAACTATATCTATACACTTATGTTCTTATATATGTATTGATATGATAACTTTCATCCATCATTCAGTTCCCACACTCTTGTGTAGCAAGGGTGTATAAACCTTCTTGTTCAATCAATTACCTTCCAGTTAACTATTATAGGGATAGTTAGGAGATACAAAACATTATTCCTATAACTAGGAATTACACCAGAGTCAGTTCATTCATGAATCTATACTGTACATTACATGTTACATGAATACGTCTACATAGATATGCTTACATGAGTAAATTTACATAAATACATTTACTTGTATACTCTTCCATGGATACTTGTACCTACATTCTACATGATGAGTTACTAGTACATACCATACGTGTAAATTTGTTCTGCCTATCCTAGTGCTAATGGATAACTAGACGGGACTAACCATTCCGGCACCCACGTGTTAGCATCCGAGGTAATGAACATATACGGATGCCTACGGTTGATGCTTATATTAGGGGTACCTTTACGGGACTAACCATTCCTTAAACCTGCTGCCAGCTACAGAGGAAAATGAACAATCTAAGGATGTTCAAGGTTAATACATTTCGGCAGTCGCGATGTCGAGTTGATCCTAATACAAAAGGATAACACTTACATGGCTATATTTTTCCAATTACTTTATTTTGTGATACATTCACATAAACGATGAGGTAGACTAGGTACTGTTAGTAGTAGTCAAAAAGAGGAAAAACTATCTTTGTTATAGCAAAACATACAGGTCTTGGTAGAAGACTACTTTCAAACATACAGGTCTTGGTAGAAGAATACTTTCAAACATACAGGTCTTGGTAGAAGACTACTTTCAAACATACAGGTCTTGGTAGAAGACTACTTTCAAAACATACAAGTCTTGGTAGAAGACTACTTTCAAAACATTCGGGTCTTGGTAGAAGACTACTCTTATACTAATAGGAAATATGGGATTTTCTAGGGTTTTCATACTTATATCAAATGTTTCATTTAAAGATTTACATGGCATTCATAACAGCTTTCCAAAAAAGGGTAATGACACTTAAATACTTATGAATTCACCAGCTTTATGCTGATACTCGCTTTTAAAATAACTTGAATTCTCAGGTCACCAGTAGACAAGTACGATGACCAGGTTTTGAGAAGACGGAGCACAGACAAGACTCGTCTTTTATTTTGATTACATATTTTGGTGTCTTATTACAATGAAAGAACACACATGTATTAAAACTTTACTTTTAATGCAATGGATGATGTTATTGCTTGTTTACTACTTTACACTGTTATGATACTTCACATGATGTCCTCCGCCCCGGAATGTTTCCGCCGTTCTTGGTTTTGGGGTGAGACAAAATCAAACATAAAACTTAAAGTATTCATAAAACCATACATTTAATAGCCTTGAAAGGTTGAATTAAACATCATACATCATTTCCCATTGACTTAACCATGTGAATCATGTTAAATTCGGAGACCAAAAGTCATTTCCCAAAATTTGTTAATGATGTCATCATTTTCAATCCTCCATGCACATGTATCTTCATAAGTCGTACATTATTCAAATATGAAAAACATTTTCAAAATTCATGGAAAAGAAAATCAATATTACATCTAAGAAAAATATGTTGCGAAATTCTAAGTAAGAACATAAAGGTCTCTTCAAAATTCTTGCGAGTTTGAAAATTCAGATTTGTTAAGTAATTTAAATAAATTTAAAGGAATTTGAAAATCAATTTTCAAAAATTATATTTTATTTTAAAAAGAAAAAATAAGTTTGAAAACCAAAAGATAAATTGGAAAATGCAAGAGTTTGAAACCGTCGCGATTTACAAAAGGATAAGTTATCAACTATAATAAATGAAGATCATTTTGCCACATGTCAATTTCTTATAAGTTTTGACACTTGTCATTTTATTATATTTTTGAAATTAAATAATATCCACATGTCAATTTCTAAGTTTTTCTAATTTTTAAAATTAAAAAATCATATAATTTT
This sequence comes from Lactuca sativa, assembly GCF_002870075.4. Classification (NCBI taxonomy): domain Eukaryota; kingdom Viridiplantae; phylum Streptophyta; class Magnoliopsida; order Asterales; family Asteraceae; genus Lactuca; species Lactuca sativa. The sequence continues at coordinate 23,657,840 of NC_056628.2, forward strand.
TATATATGCAAAGTATTAAATGTAATAAATATAATAATAATTGTAATTAATTCGTTTTTTCTTTTTTTATTTCAAAAATTTTTTTAAAAAAAATACTTAATGTTTAATTTTAATATTTAATTTCTTTATTCAACCCGTGTAATACATGGGTTTTACACCTAGTTTCTAATATACCAAAATGAGGTCATTAGGATGAACATCCTTTTATTTATCCTTCAATCTTCACTTCAAACAAAAATTACGTATAATAAATTCATTTATTTAATAAACTTATTGATTTTATGATTTGATAGTCATACATATGGTGTATATATATGAATCATATGCACGTTACGTGTATGGCAAGTGTCCCTTGCAGTGATAAAAAAAAATAATCGTATACAGAATAATTGTGATATCAAAAACGATATCATACATAATTGACTAGTTTCCACTAGACGTTATATATTCGAAACGGACCCCTTTCATAAATTAGTAGTTGGAACTACTATCCCCCTACCTAAAATCAATTATATTAAAAAATAATGTATTTAATTATATAAATGAATATGGTATAATACCAATTTATTTTTATTTAAACCATACACGGGTCGATTATAGTTGATATAAAAAATAATTACTATTAGTATCTTACAAAATGTAATTGGTGTCAATTTATTTGGCTATCAAAAAATTCAATTGATAAAAATTGGTAATGATTATTGTATAATATCATTTTATTTTTACTTAAACCATACAGGGTGTCAATTATAGTTGATACAAAAAATAATTACTATTAGTATCTTACAAAATATAATTTTAAACCATACAGGATGTCAATTATAATTGATATAAAAAATAATTACTATTAATATCTTACAAAATGTAGTTTGTATCAATTTGTTTGACTACTAAAAAATTTAATTGATAAAAGTTGTTAATGACATAAACTAAATTCTTTTCAATTTTCAATTGTAATAATGCAGACAACAGCTTTATATAATTTTGTCTTCTAATAAAAAGAAATATTTTAGTTTACTAAAGAAATCTAATAAATAATTTTTTATTTCTTTAATTTAACATGTTAATAAATGCTGATCGTTCATATCGCTCTTAAAATTATAAACGCTATACACATTGAGAACATATATATATATATATATATATATATATATATATATATATATATATATATATATATATATATATATATATATATATATATATATATATATATATATATATATATAATCACATAATTTTTAGCAAAAAGGTATTTTAGACAATTAACTACATTTATAAAAGGAAATTTTCGAATTTTTAGGGATGACTAATTCTCCTAACTTAAAAAAAATCTGAATTTTTTAATTAATTTAATTTCAATTTTTATCGATTTTATTCTGTCAGAATATTTTTTGTTATAATGATGCTCTTTCAGAATTTTATTCTAATAAAATATTATTGAAGAAAAACAAAATTCTTGAATCAGATGTTGAAAAATAACAAACATTCTAATATATTCTTATACATCCGAACTTAAATACAAATTCATACATATTCTTACAACCTAAAATCCTTATACATTTTAAATATAGTTATACATATTTTAACAAAATATCCACTTGATATTCGCATATATACTTGCTGAACTCGATTCCAAATATTTCTCTTGTATGATCAATATTGAATTCTTCTCTACGCAATTCTGAAAGAATAAGATATATTAGTAGTTAGTATTACTTAGTATTACCAGTTAAACAAATATACTTGTTGTTAACAAACATTCTCAAAAGACATTCTAGATAATGCATTTATATAAATAAATTCTAAAAGAATACATTACAGAATGCACTTAAATACCATTCAAACATTCTCAAAAAACCTTTTAACATAATGCATTTATATAAATAAATTATGACATAATGCATTACAGAATGCATTTAAATAACTTTTTTTTTTTTGCAATCAAAATCTACTTTGCCAATATCCATGTGAAATTTAGAACCATGTGAATTTTAGTAAAATGATTTCCTATCTACAACCATTAAAATCTATCTTTGATAAAAAATTATATTCTATGAGAATGTCATGAAATCAAATTCTAGGCATTTACAATATGTGAGAATTCTGCCATGAAAACAAAATTCTAGGTATATTCAACATAGATATGGACATACCTTTGGAGGCTTAAAAGGATAATTAGTAGGAAATGTTATGTGAAGAAAGTATATTCCTCCATCATAACGCGTTCCTACAAGAAATTAAAAAAGAATAACAAACAAACAAAATCAAGATAAAGTTCCAAGGCATTTGAAGTTGTTCTCTTAAGCATTTGATCGAACACCTTTCCCTCATCACATGCTAAATCATTAGCACGTTTCTTTAAGGCTTTAGACCATGGCTGAACACAATTATAGGGTTCATGACTCCCTTATTCACTAAGATTCGTCTACCATGTAGGCTAATTACTGGGTTAAAATCAAATGAAGCAAAAGCTAATGAGCATACGAAGCCTATTTACCTCAAAATCGACACCACCAAGCACCTCTTTCTTATTCCTACTCGATTTCAGCCTCACTTCCCTTCATCCTCTTCTCTTCCGATTGCACTGCTCCTCCCCTCCAGATTTCTCTTTTTCGGCCGATAGCAAAAAGGGAACCAACGCAACATGTCCTCACACAATGGACTTAGACGACTAGGGTTAGTTTAGGGCCTTTTAGGGTAACTGTTCCATTAATTAAGGAGTTTTCTATCTATATAAGAGAATTATTTTTGGTTTAATAAATGAAGGTGATGTAAAGTTACAAAATTTCCCTTATATTATTTTTTAATAACTTTATTATTCCTAAATTCCTATTGGTGCATTTATGCACACAATAGTTGCTAAAAACATTTGAACCTATATATATATATATATATATATATATATATATATATATATATATATATATATATACTAGTCGTTTATCCACGCCAAGCGACGGGTGCAAATAGTTCTTTTCAGAAATCAGTTTAAAGAAATTATTAGTTTTTTCCGCAAATAGTTTACTACATCTAAACAATTATCAACAAGAGTCATGCTAGCAAATATGAAATCATTTTAAGACGAACATTGATGAATCCTTGACAAAAATACTCTCTATCCAACATGCTGAGCAACGACTATTTATGAATAAATGACTACACTGAAAGCTTTTGCATATCAGTCTGGTGTCATTACACAATCTATTTTATGGTCAATATTTCATAACAATATTACCGGACATCCAACTTTTAACCGAAGGTATTGAGGGGTAAACCACTAACATCGAGTGAGTTTAAGAATTCCATTTGATAGAATTTATTTCAGTCATATATGTTTCATCAAAACTATATTAAATTATCTTTTCTCCAATGATTTGGTAGATTAAATCATTAATCTCATCGATACTTTCATTTTTGGTGGGTAATATTTCCCGCGAATTGAGTATGTACTTTAAAAAGTTGGCCAATTCATAAAGGAAACCCAATCACATTATGGAAACACAAAAACCTATCACACCATGTTTTGTTTGATTTGCATCTTTTTGCATGTGATGTCTTCTCTTCACCATTTGCTACTCCATTTAGTACTTTTTCAACTCCAAAATATTCAAAATGAAAACTGTGACAACCCGACATTTTGAGACAATATAATGTAACACCGCTCAAATTTAGACCAAAATATAACTTTTCTAAAATATTATTTGGGTTAAATAAAGTGGTAGGAATTGTATCAAGGTTTTCGTGCATATAAAGAACACAAAAATCCGAGTTATAACGAAGTAGTTATGACCAATCTAAGATTCACGACGAAACCCGGCAACACCGATTAAGCGAAAAATGCAAAGTTTCAATACAATAATTTTTAGCCTTAAGTATCTAAACAAAAGTCGTAGATTTCGTTAAATGGTGAGCGTGCATAAAAAGATCGCCCAAATTGGACCTCGTATGAAGAAGTTACGATTTTCCTAACTTTTGTAACAGTAGTAGAGGGCTAAAAACTCGAATTGAAGATCGAGTGTTAGTTAGCTATCGCCACCTAAACGAAAGTTGAAGATCTCCACAATAGGAGTAAAATGATAAAAAGACAAACGAAAACCGACGTCGAATAAAGAAACTATGAATTTTTAACGGACTTTAGCAGTCCCGGCCTATTAAAAATATATCATTAAAAATAAAGTCAAAACTAGCCGACGGAGTCTAAATGAAAGTTGTAGAGCATAATCTCACTTACGCATGGATATAAAGAACACGAAAAACGGAGCCTATACGCAAAAGTTACGGAATTTAGAAGATGGGAGACTGGATTACGCCCAACGTAATCCAAGATTACGCCCAGCGTACTAGACCCAGTGTCAAGTCCCATCGGCTCGAGTGCTCTACGCTAGCTAGACCGGAGTTGTAAGCCGTGACGCATTTTTACGCCCCGCGTAACCGAAGTATGCCCCGCGTAACGCGTACGCCCAGCGTACTCCGGTGGTACGTCCCGCGTACGCGATCCTCCAGCACTATAAATAGAGGGTTAGAGCTACGGGTTTTGACACATATCTCTCATATCCTCTCTCACTTTCACACACCCTAGAGCTCCAGAGACCATCCCGACACCCTCAGTTTCCATACCCGAGCCCTGACGAAAGATCTATGCTACCGAGATCCCCGAAGAGCCCGAAGACGCAGCTTTCCGCGGTCGAAGTTCTGCTCAACTCTAGCCTCTCTCTCTTCAAACCAAACGAGTGAGTTCATACCCCTATAAACTACATTTTTAAATGTGTTATCAATACTTTTTATATACACTTTTAAGGGGGGGGGAATACAAGTAAACACACGATTATTATCGTGTGTAACCCAAAGTTTCACTAAATACTCATTTTTATCAAGTAAATCATATGTGATTCATAAACACTACATGGAACATTTCGTACGCGAAACATATCACGATATCATCTTGTCTCTTGAAATTAAATATGTTGCTTTACCTATACGAACCAAACACTTTATTTATACTTTGAGTATGTGTGTTCATTAATGTCACTACAAAAGTTACACTTTAGATAACAAGTGAGCATTTCACTAGGGTTTATTATATAACGAAACAAACTTTTGGAAAAACTATAATAGTTTACGACAAACATTTTTACATGTTAAAAAAACTCTTTATCAAATTGTCTTACATACTTTATGTTTCCTTTCAAACGCTGTTAGAATCGTGTTTCAAACAAAAGTCTTCTTATACTTAAAATTGTTCTTATCAAACAAACTACTTTCAAATCGTTTTATAAACTGAAATCAAGTCATCATCTCTTATTTATTAAACTTTTCAAAGGTTAAACAAAACTTCCTTTATATTTTTATTGTCAAATGCACGCCTATACATGTGTAGTTTTAACTGAAATATGTCTATACCTATTATAGTTACTAGTATTGTGTGTGTATAACTGAAATATACCTTTGCTACCCAAAGGTACTGAACCAACTGATGGAAACTTTTATGTCTATATATGTGTACATGATATATATATATATATATATATATATATATATATATATATATATATATATATATATATCATGTATACATATATAGACATAAAAGTTTCCATCAGTTGGTTCAGTACCTTTGGGTAGCAAAGGTATATTTCAGTTATACACACACAATACTAGTAACTATAATAGGTATAGTTAGGATATACTACTTACCATTCCAAGTACAAGGAATCACACAAGAGTCAGTTTATTTATGAGTCTATACTAATACATTACATACTATATGAAGAGATACAATTACATACAATTACAAGGCAGACAAATTTCAAGACATACAACTACAAGAGATACGATTACATAAGATAGTGTACTAGATATTCATGAAATTTTACATACTACAAGTACCATATCAAAGAGATATTTTCATATACAAGAACAAATGGACATTTTCATACGTAAATCTGTTTTATACTAGGTTTTGTGAGACATTTCATGTACTTTCGAGTATGCATTATTAAGTTTTGTATTGTATACCATAATCCCTTGTAGGGGGAGCGTGATACTTGTGTATAGATCTATACGGGATTGACAATCCCGCACCTAAACTGTTAGCTACAGTTAGACCGGCAGGTCTGGGGTGACAAATATCATAACATTCCAACGCCTGAAGAACGTTGTTACATGCAGTCTGGGTCATTAGCATGGTTATAAAACTCACATGGAGTATTAAAAACACGTTGATTTACGGAGTTATCATATACCTTAGCGATTATATATGTACACAAATCTACTATTTTAGACATGAAAAACATCATCGTAGTTCATTTTTTGGACTTTTAAAATACTACCCACTTATAAACAAATATTGGATTTCTGAAGCAAACATTCAAAACAGTCGGGTCTTGGTAGAAGGCTACATTTTATACTAGTAGAAAATATGGGATTTTCTAGGGTTTTCAAATGTTTACAATTACTTACAATCATGTTCGTTGGTACGAACTTTCCTTCAAACATTTACAGGTCTTTCTTTACAGCTTTACAAATCAAAGTCACATAAATACTTATGAATTCACCAGCATTATTGCTGATACTCGCTTTCAAAATAACTTGTATTCCCAAGACACGGATAGACAGGTACGACTACCAGGTTCTGTGAAGACGGAGCGATCAAGACTCGTCTTTTATTTTTGAATATTCATTTTTGTAGAATTATACTATGAAAGAACTCAAATGTAATTAAAATTATACTATTAATGCAATGGATGATGTTGTTGATTGTTTACTACTTTGCATTGTTGTGATACATTACATGACGTCCTCCGCCCCAGAACGTTTCCGCCGTTCTTGGTTTTGGGGTGTGACAAAAACAAAACCCCTCAAATTTACCATTGATAAGATACTAAGAGTCCATTCCACTTATATTGAAAGTATATTAATAAATAATGGGACAATTGTTTTCATACTTAACATACAAATCAACTATTAACAAAAAACTAAATATATAGTTACCTGTATAACAGATTGATGAAGAGGACGGTAATGTCCAGATCTGTACAACCAAAAAAAAACTCAAATCAATTATTAACAACAAAAAAAATCAATTATCTCCTATGTGTATCTGCCAGGAGCGATTCCACCAGGGGCATTTTTGTCTAACTAATACCAAGGTTGTAAAAAACGCTTGATGTTAGCTAGTCGGTGGACTGGGGTCAAGGGATTAATCGGCTAGGCAGAGATTTACTAGGGGATTAATTGGGGACCATTAATTGCTAATTTGTTGAATTTAAAAAAATTAAATATGACTAATATCATATCAAAGTTCGTAAATACTACTAATATGATAACAAAATAGGTTAATATGATTAATACAACACTAATAATGTCTCAAATAGTTTCCATTGAAATAAAACTTCTTCAAAATGTGAAAATTCCATCGTTTTATAATGTTTCACTCATTATGTATGCAAAGATTAATCGCTAGACGCCCTCTAATCGGTCGAGTAGCGCCTATAGATTAATCGGGACCTAGTCGGGATTTTTACAATAGTGACTAATACCAAAAAGAGCAAAATCTCTATCCAATCCCCGTATTGTTATTGATATATCAGGGGTAAGAGAAACAAAACACCAAAAAGGAGCCAAACCAAATAGAAGCAATAGTCGCAACAACTAACAATCCAGAAAAAGACAAACAACCAAACATCAGTGGAACGCCAAAGAATAAAAGAAACATGAATAGAAAAACAACGCCACCATAAAGAGAAAGAGAAAGTCACGACATCACCAACATACCACATCACAGCAGACATACCAAAACGCCCTAGGGGCAGAAAGTCCAACACGAAACAAAAACGCCTGAATGCAAGAAAAACACCACCTAGAAAGCCCATTAGGAGATATCGATCAGGACAAGTAGGGGGGATAAAATGACGCCCACTAAAAGTTATAATGAAGCATAACCAATCCGAGAGCAAACAGGGGCAAAATCGATAAACTACAACATGCTACTCTCCAGACCCCCCCCCCCCCCCCCCCCAACAACACAAATGACACCCATGAAGAAAAAAACATGCATGAAGGAATATCAAGATGCAACAATAAAAAACCAACAAAAAGTTTACCCCAAGACGATATAACACCAGGTAGATCTTTGAAAAGGTAGTGTCATAATAATGATCAAAATAATACAAAAAAGACTAATTAAAGAAGGCTTTATCCACTTCATTATCTATTTCTTGGTGAATTGCCAAAACCTCGTTGTATCTTTATTACAAATTAAACATCTCAGGCTCCTAGTGTGGATATATCAATGAAACAGAGAACCTAAAGCAAGAAGCAAATGTAGATTAATTTTTTTATGCAATCCTATGTATATTCTAGAGAAGATTTTAACTAATTTATATTATTGTAAATGCATCATTAAAATTATACTGAACTTTTAATAATTATTAATTTGCACTTCATACATGAAATAATACCAATTACATATATATAAACACGTGAATGAGGATAGAGGAGTTACCGGTGGATAATGTGATAATTCCATATTTGGCTTTCGTTTGTACAAACATTGAAGAAGTTGTATCAAGAGATGAATCTAAGATAGGGATGAGATTTAGAACCAGGAAGCCAGACCAGAACCAGAACCGTTAGAACCGGAATATATAGAACCGGTGCCAGTTCCGGGTATAAAAATTGGCTTTATTCGGATTCTGGGTAATCCGGGTGTGGGTCCATCGGGTCCGGGTAAACTGGGTTTGAAAACTAGAACCGGTGTTAGGAATAGGAACCATTTTTCGGGTCGGAACTGATTTTTGTGAAACGTTTAAAAGATGCATATCTCATTCGTTTCAACTCCGATTGACATGCGGTTTTTTCCAATGTGTATTTTAGAGTTTGTACATGATATTAGACTATAAATTTGCCATTTTTAGTCTTATATACATTGACTTACAGTGCCCCAAAGTCGAGATATCAAAGCTGAAAGTTTTAGTTTTTCAGTTTTTTTTATATTTTGTGAAAGCATTAAAACATGCATATCTAATTCGTTTGAAGTTCGATTGACATGTAATTTTTTCTAACTTGTAGTTTAGAGTTTGTGCATGAGTTTAGACTATAATTTTGTCAATTTTGGTTTAATATTCAATGATTTAAAGTCCCATGAAGTCAGGGTATCAAAACTAAAAATTTTCAACTTTTCGGGTATTGGTTGGTGTACTTTGTATTCTGTGAAAATGTTAACACATGCATATCTCATTCGTTTAAAGTTGGATTGACATGCGGTTTTGTAACACTGTAAATTTTCAAACAATTTTTTCATTTTAAAATATCATAATTCTCATTAACACATTTCACACAACCCCAAAGTATCAAACTATCCAAAACACATATCCATAAATTATTGAATGAAAATTCAGGATCCTTAAAACATAACTCCATCTCGTGTGTACAATCAAACTGACACCTTCCCACGATCCTGAGAAGTACCTGAAACACATATCACATAACACAGTAAGCACAAAGCTTAGTGAGATCCACAAAATACCACACATATCTCATTAGCCTCTCATGGCTATATCTCGAATAAGACCCTCTGGTCAATGTGTCTCAGTGGAACCCTCCGATCCCACAACGCAGGTGGACCCTCCAGTCCTAACTCAATAAGCTCAGATTAATACACAACATAAATCACAAAGACATAATGTAGGATATCACAATAATCGATATAAACATACAAGACCCTCCGGTCACACAAGTTACCACTCATGGAAAGTATAGTGAGAAGACTCACCTCGAATGATGAACAACTCCTATAGATGCTGTTGTTACACAACGACATCTAATACTGAACCGAACCCACAATTAACCTAAGTAAGATCTAAGACCAAACCTCACTCATTAGGTCTAAAGATAGTCCACTACCCGACCCTCAAATAACTCAAGCCCATTGGGCCCACAAGGCCCAATACTAAATGGGCTCTCCCAAGGCCCAACTCTTAAACGTAAGTCCAAATGGAAAGCCCAACACAAAGGCCCAAGATATATACAATATTTCTCTGATCAAAATCTCCAGTACAACAAGCCCAAAATCTAGGCCCAACACTTAAGGCCCAATATGAGATTTAGCCCAAAAGCCCACAACAAGATTATGCGGGGCGTACTTCCCTTGGTACGCTCAGCGTACACACGAACCCTAATCGGGGACACTTGATCAATACGCGGGGCGTACTGGATTTACGCTCGACGTACGTCCAAACTTGCTTTTTCCCACTCTCTTGGTCTTAACCCGTTAAGACCATAGCTATACTCTCAGATCTGGACTCCCTAAAGGCTCATACTCCATAAAGTTCATGACTTTAAGCTTTTGCATGAATGATAAAGTCCCAAACCTAAATACACTCACTCTTTACTCCCAAAAATGCTCATATCTCATGCATGGTGTGGTGTTAATGTCCAAGACCTCATTTTTATGGATCCTCTCCACTAGAAACACTTAAAAGGACATATATTAGGCTCTGGAGGTCAACAACTCATAAAGCTTCAAGCTTTGGGACCAAAAACCCTAAAATGGACCATAATATGCTCAAATCAAAAAGGATGAGAAAGATTTGAGCTTTATACCTTCAAATGATGCTCAACCACAGAAAAGTTTAGATCCAAGGCTTGGACTCCAACTCCATTCTCTTCAATGCTCCTTCTTCACTTCAAGGATATCACAAGAACACTTAGAAGCTCACAAATGGACACTCAAGATAGAGGAACGAAAATTAGGGTTTTGAGAGGGTTGAAGGCTACAAAGGGTGGCTAGAAATGAGGTCATCGTGCTCTTTAAATAGGAACACACCCCTCATTTAAGGTTTTCACCCTATACCTAGTATGCCCAGTGTACCCACTGGTACACCCAGCATACTAGGTGGCTCCGCTTCCAAATCACGCACATGAGTACGCTAAATGTACACACACGTACGCCCCACATACTCAGCAACCAACTTTTCTCAAAAAAGGGATTAACTTGCCAAAACTTCAAACTATCATAGCTTCTTCGTTATAAGTCCGTTTCTAATGAACCTCATATCCACGGAAATGTGGTGAGAAGCCCTACGCTTCTAGTAACTCGTCGCAGCCTCAAGGCTTCCTCATACCCTGGTTGAAGCCCACAAACCCTAAATCACAGACGATCCAAAATAGGATGTTACAATTCTCCCCCACTTGAATTAGATTTCGCCCTCGAAATCGCTCCTTATCCTTACTCAAATCCCATCAATTAGCCTGAGAAGTGCAACCGATTATTCGGAACACAACCGATCTCCCCAAGACAACCGAAACCAAACCAAACTCTCCAACTCGAAAAAGCACGAACCCATCGTTGTTGCAGAACCAACTCTACCTCTCCAAAACTTGGAATTTGAAGTGGTATGTCTCCCCGACTGACCGCCTATGTAGTATATCTCCATGTCATTCGCTCATCGAATAACAGACTCAATAAAACATTTCCAAATCTAATTACTTTGTCACGACTGATGGAACAAGTCGTTAACTATAATTAGTTGTTGAACACTCATGCCCGACACCGATCGACTCTGACCGAAGCCCAAAGAAACGGGGTCATCTCGCACCAATGACCAACCTCCGATACTGCTATCAGAACCCATCTAAAGAGTGAACCTTAATACTCGATCCTCACCACTATATGAAGACCTGCCAATCCACATCGGAATCAAAACTCTACACTTGGTCCGACCTCCCGTTAGACAGAATCATTTCACTGCCGACCCTAGGATGATTCAGCTCCGGCCCCAATATCAACGTCCATGACTGACCAAACTATCCAATGATAGCCAGAAACATAACTTCGGCTGCCTCTCAATGCTAGATGCCAAATCTAAATACAAGATCGACTCCTGACCCAGCAGTTGAATCTCCGAGGTTACCCTAGCCCATTCGGCAATAGGACTTCATAGTAGTCCTATCCAACTGAGCTAACTCATCCAATCACACTGAACTCCACAATCACGAAGTTTTCTTTACCCCATGCAATTTCTACACCCGATTTGAAATCGCACTCCACACACAACCTCGACGTCTACCACATGTTACCTCATGCGCATCGTGGTCCTCCTCAAACCAATAAACAGGTTCACCCAAGTCTAAAACATTAAATGGGAAACACATCCCTCTCATAACGAAATCCACCCGAAATCCCAACCTGCTCATCCTCCACACAGATAGAGCCAAACTCATTCACCAGAGTCTAGTCCGACACAGAGTTGGAACCACTCGTCCCAACCTAATACTCAACTCATGACCCATGATCCGCGATTATACACGTGCATTACACCTCGATTCTTTCGATTTGCAACAACCCTCCTCCAAATCAAAACACAACAATTTCCATCCATTGCTGAGACCCCAGTCTCGCCCCTGATTCGGCCTCCAGGTTCCCACAGACTTATTTGGCAAGGAAACCCAAGCCTAAGAGCCCCTCTGCGTCACACCCTGACTAGTAAGGATATGGCTCCCCGCAGTTATACTGATGGGTTTGAGCCATAAGAACATTCCTATGTGTACATGCAAACCCTAAACACTTGGATCTAGGTTTCACTATTGAACATGCAATTCATCAAAGATTTGGAACCGTAAATCTAGCATACATATTACAAAATCAATGTAACTAATGAGATCTAGATGATTACCATTTGAATATCTCTTAATCTTCTTTTTCCTTGAGCTTAGAATCACAAGTGTAACTCCTCTGATGGCTTACAAACACCAACTAGCAAGAGGTTAGAATATGAGAGAGGGAGGAGGCACTTAAAATTGGCTCTAGGGTTCTAGGAGAAGCAATGGCCGATTTCTGTAACCTAGGGGTCCTATTTATACTGTGAGCAGCTAGGGTTTCAGTCAAAACCCTAATGGATAGCTTAAACATTAAGCAACCCATGGAACCTTCTGGAATAAGGCCGTGGACGAAAATATGATGGGCTCCCATCATAATTTCATTCACCCCTTAGTCCATTAGGTTTCCCAGCCCAAAAATACAACTATCAAACATTTGACAGTTTCATCCCCTTTATTCAATTAATCTCTTTTAGTCACCAAATTAATTCCTAATTAATTTTTAACTAATATTAGTTAAATAATATGATTTCTCCTTTAATATATTATTCTTATAATATATTAATAAATCATAATATCTTCTCCCTCTCCATAAATTACCCTGTCAAGTTGCTATGGTGAAGGCAACCCAAAAGGACCATGCACAACTGGGTCAAGTACTTACCAATTATAGTTACGGGCTTAGACACTAATCCAACAGTCTCCCACTTGGATAAGTCTAGTAACTACAAATGTTAGCACAATCGGATTAGCAATTGTAGCTCTCAAAGACACTGTCAAACTCTGATCTTATCAGTTACTGTCCTTTAGATAAGGGATCATATAGTCCTCTGTTCTGGATATCGTGTGGATAATTACATGGAACATAGTCATACTTATTGTCCAGCAGTTTGTTTCTCGATCTCTGATTCGTTTCACATAGAAATTAATTGAACACATCAATTTAGTCCTGACCGGGCCCAACACATAAGTCAAACCAAATCATCGAGGGGCTCTGATATCGATTTTACCCTCTTAGGATAAAAGGAACAAATAAACTTCGACTTATATGCATTTTATTATTCACTAACCAAATCATACACAGGAATGCATTTTATAACATCAAGTTACTGATGCGTTTTCACATCATCAATGTATAACCAATTACCAAACAATAAACCATATATCTAGGTTTTAAGACCATATGATGTTATCGTCTTGCGATCACTCGAGATAAATTCCATTAAGTGATTCCAACAAGCATGGGTTTATTCCAATGCTCAAATCAAACTCATAAGCACTCATGAACGTTGTAGCAAACTTTTGCTATGTCTAATACCTTTCAGAAAATCTACACACCAATTCATGACAGTCTTTATTCATACCTACTTCCAACATATGAACGACTGTGGACGGTTCGAATAATTCTTATTATTCAGGAAGTCAAAACATGCAAAATGAAACAATAGGCAAACAATTAACATAATACAATAACATTACTCATAAATAATACTCTTTTAATTAATCATCAAATGTTAATTACAGTTTATCTATTACATGTTTCTAAAGTATCTAATCTAAACTAATATCGTCCTGCAGCCCGATGCTCTTAGCATGCTGCAAGCGTTTAACCCTGCTCAGCCCCTTTGTAAGCGGATCTGTTGGGTTATCTTTTGACGATACCCTGTTCACCATGAGGAGTCCTTCTTACACCCGATGTCGAATCAAAATGATATTTTCTGTCGATATGACGAGAGTTTCCATGATCCTTCGGTTCCTTGGTCAAGGCAACCGCTCCTTCATAATCACAGAAAATTTCCATGGGCTCCTTTATATCTGGCACAACTCCAATGTCTCCAATGAAGGTCTTCAACCATATTGCCTCCTTTGACGCTTCGCTCGTTGCAATGTACTCTAATTTCACTACTAGAATATATGCCTTTAATGACACGTAATTTACGATACGCACTGATTTATGTTACGTAAAAGAGAGTCTTCTTAAAATAGTGTCATCTCTTCAACAAATTTAAGGATTTACATCATGCATTATTGCGTGCCCTTAAATTAGTGTCTGAAGAAAAAAAATTAAAAACACGGAGGGTGCTTTATCTTAAACGTACGTCATCTGTGCCTGTCGCTTTATAATTTTAATGAAACGCGCTTTTTAATAGCAAAGGGGGGAAATGGAATCCATAAAAATCAAACCCCCGCCTATTCGATCCTTACTCAGCCATCGACGCTAATCTTTGAATTAGCAAGAAAGAAGCCCTAAGGATCGACTTCATCATCACCCACCTCCAGTGCCTCCAACCCTAGTCCTTCATCCAACACAACTCGAGTTTCTCTGCATGAAAGCCTCCAACTACATCCTCCACATGAAAAAAACCCTAATTGGCGGCCACATTTTGACATCAGGTACCCTTGGGATGAAAGCCTTCTTTTGACATCAGGGTCCCCTTGGGATCTCCTGTTAGGGACGATTGCTCATATTTAGTTCATACATCCCCTCTAACCAAATCATTAGCATCGTAAAACAACCCTAATCTTCTGTTCGTTCGTCTTGGCGGCTAGAGAGGGAATTGTTTAAGGTTTTTGTGTGGGGCTGTCAGATTTTTGAGTCACGTAAAACAACCCTAATCTTCTCAAAGACGCTGTCAAACTCTGATCTAATCAATCTTGTCCTTTAGATAAGGGATCGTAGAGTCCTCTGTTAGATATCATGCCGACAATTCTATGGAATAATTAGTCAAGCATTTAGGTTTCTCGATCTCTAACTTATTCGACATAGAACTTAATCGAACACATCAATTCATTTCTGATCGAGCCCGGCACATAAGTCAAATCAAATCATCGAGCGGCCGAGATATCACTTTTACCCTCTTGGAATAAAAGTTACAGATAAACTTGGACTTATATGCATTTACTTATTCATTAACCAACTATACATAACAATGCGTTTAATAACATCAAGTTACTGATGCATTTTCGCATTATCAATGTACAATCAATTAACAAATAAAAAACCATATATCTAGGTTTTAAGACCATATGATATTATCGTCTTGCGATCACCCTTTTATATCATATTCCATAAGGTGATTCCAGCAAGCGCGGGTTTGTTCCAATGCTCAAAACCAGTTCATAAGCACTCATGAATGTCGCAGCAACCCTTTGCTATGTCTAATACCATTTAGACAATCTACACACCAATTCACAAAAATCTTCATTCATATCCACTTCCAACATATGAACGATTGTGTACAATTTGAATAATTCGATTATTCTTAATAAATTCTATTATTCTGGAAATCAAAACATGCAAAATGAAACAATAGTTAAACAATTAACATAAGATAGTAACATTACTCATAAATAAAACTTCTTTATTTAATCATCAAAAGTTAATTACATTTATTTATTACACGTTTCTAATACTATCTAATCTATGCTAATATCATCCTTCAGCCCAATACTCCTAGCATGCTGCAAGTGCTTAACCCTACTCAGTCCCTTCGTAAGCGGATCTGCTGGGTTATCTTCTGATGATATCCTCTTCACTACGAGTTGTCCTTCTTCTACACGATGTCTAATAAAATGATATTTTATGTCGATATGTCGTGATCTACCATGATCCCTCGGTTCCTTGGTCAAGGCAACCGCTCCTTCATTATCACATAAAATCTCCATGGGCTCCTTTATGGCAGGTACAACTCCAAGATCACCGATGAAGTTCTTCAGCCATATTGCCTCCTTCGACGCTTCGCTCGCTGCAATGTACTCTGATTCGCACGTTGAATCAGCTACGGTTTCCTTCTTGGAACTATTCCATGTCACTGCTCCTCCATTCAGGGTAAAGACCCAGCCCGACTACGAACGGTAGTTGTCCCTGTCGGTCTGAAAACTGGCGTCACTATACCCTCGCACCTTCAAGTCATCACTCCCTCCGAGGACTAAGAACCATTCCTTCGTCCTCCGAAGGTACTTAAGGATATTCTTCACCGCAATCCAATGGGCTCTGCCAGGATTCCCTTGATATCTACTAACCATGCACAAAGCAAAGGCTACATCAGGGCGAGTACAAGTCATAGCGTACATGATTGAGCCAACTGCGGAAGCGTATGGTACTCGGCTCATTTATGCTATTTTAGCTTCGGTACTCGGACTTTGAGTCTTACTCAACTTGGCATTACTTTGTATCAGTAATTCTCCCTTCTTTGAGTTTTCCATACTAAAACGTTTTAGTACCTTCTCTAAGTAAGTGTTCTGACTAAGTCTTATTAGTCTCTTACTTCTTTCTCTTACTATCCTTATTCCCAAAATGTAAGAAGCCTCTCCGAGGTCCTTCATAGCGAAGCACTTCCCGAGCCAGGACTTAACTTCCTGCAGAGTCGGGATGTCGTTTCCTATGAGTAATATGTCATCGACATATAGAACGAGGAAGCTAACTATACTCCCACTGGCTTTGACATATACACATGATTCATCTTCGCTCCGTACAAATCCAAACTCTTTGACTTTCTCATCGAAGCAAAGATTCCATCTGCGAGACGCTTGCTTAAGTCCATAAATGGACTTCTCAAGCTTACACACTTTATTTGGATGCTTTGGATCCACAAAACCCTCTGGCTGAGCCATGTAAACATCCTCAGCCAACTTTCCGTTAAGGAAAGCGGTCTTGACATCCATTTGCCAAATCTCATAATCATGAAATGCAGCAATTGCTATCATCACTCTAATAGATTTTATCTTCGCAACTGGTGAGAAGGTCTCATCATAGTCAACTCTGGGAGTTTGAGTAAAGCCCTTCGCAACCAATCACGCTTTATATGTGTGTACATTTCCATCCACGTCGGTCTTCTTCTTGAAGATCCATTTGCACCCAACGGTCTTACGTCCGGGCACATTAGCAACCAAATTCCAAACTTGGTTATCATTCATGGATTGGATATCGCTATCCATTGCCTCTTTCCACTTTGCAGACTCCGGGCCTGCCATGGCTTCCTTATAGCTATTAGGTTCATCAAGATTTATTAGTGTACCATCACTAATATACGTGTCCCCTTCGGTAGTAATATGAAAACCATAAAACTGGGGTTGAACTCTAACTCTATCGGAACGTCTAAGAGGTAAGGACTCGTCAATCGGTTCATCCGGAGTTTCCTCCTCGGGTTGAGTGCCAGTGGTAGAGGTTCCTTCATCTATCGACTCTTGAATCTCTTCAAGCTCGATTTGCCTCCCACTGTCTCCTTGGCCTATGAGTTCTCGCTCTCGGAAAACTCCTCTCCTCGTAACAAAGACAACATTGTCCTTCGGTCTATAGAAGAGATATCCAAAGGATTTCTGCGGGTAGCCGATGAAAATACATCGCTCACTTCAAAGTTCAAGCTTGTCGTGAGTATCTCGTCTTACGAAAGCCTCGTAACCCCAAACCTTGATATGTGCCAACGAGGGAGCTTTCCCTGTCCACATCTTGTGAGGTGTTTTCGTAACCTTCTTAGTAGGGACTCGGTTAAGGATATGGGCGGCAGTCTCTAAGGCATACCCCCAAAAAGAGATAGGTAGTAAAGCACGACTCATCATAGAGCGAACCATATCCAATAAGGTGCGATTACGCCTTTCTGCCACACCATTCAACTGCGGTGTCCTAGGAGGCGTCAATTGTGAAACTATTCCACACTCCTTGAGATAATCGTGAAATTCAAGACTTAGGTACTCTCCTCCTCGATCGGATCGAAGCATCTTGATTTTCCTGCCCAATTGGTTCTCCACTTCAATCTTGAACTCTTTGAACTTTTCAAAGGTTTCTGACTTTTGCTTGAGTAAATAGATATACCCATATCTACTATAATCATCGGTAAAAGTCATGTAGAAGCGGTTCCCATCCTTTGTGGTTGATCTAAACGGTCCACATACATCTGTATGTATTAGGTCCAATAGACCCTCACCCCTTTCACACGTACTCGTGAAGGGTGATTTAGTCATCTTTCCAAGCAAACAAGATTCGCACGTGTAATCTTCACTAAGGTCGAATGAATCCAACACTCCATCCTTTTGGAGTTGGGCTATGCGTTTCTTGTTGACATGTACAAGACGACAATGCCACAAGGATGCTCTATCCATACTATTGGAAGAATCTATGTTCAAAACATCATTTCCTAAGTTATCAACAATCATAACAGTTTCATAAATTCCATTACATGGTATAGCTTCAAAATAAAAGACACCATTTAGATAAGCCAAAATAGAACCATTCTCATTATTAAAAGAAAATCTAAAACCTTGTCTAAACAAACCATGAAATGAAATGATGTTTCTAGCCATTTCTGGCGAATAGCAACAATTGTTCAAATCTAAACATAAATTATTCCTAAGCATTAAAGAATACACTCCAATCTTGGTCACAGGCGACGATCTTCTGTTCCCCATGATTAGATTGATCCTTCCTTGCTCTACATCCCTACTTCTTCTTAGTCCCTACACATTAGAACAAATATGGTAACCACAACTGGTATCAAGAACCCAAGAAATAGCATGATTAGAATCGTTAGATTTAATTGTGTATATACCTGCGAAAGACGGCTTGATCTTTCCTTCCTTGATGGCTTGCAGGTATTCTGGGCAGCTTCTCTTCCAATGTCCTATCTTATGGCAGTGGTGGCACTCTGCCTCCTTTGGGTTAGGGCAGGGCTTAGCAGGATCTACTTTGGTCCCACTAGAAGAGGCACCATCTCGGGCTTTAACCTTGCGATAGTTCTTAGATAAAGCCTTCCTCTTCTTTCCCTTTCCTTGACCAATAGCCAAGACAGGAGCAGCGGGTGGATTGGGAGTTGGTGCAACAGACTTGTCTTTGAAGTTACTCTCAGCGACTCTCAAGAGACCTTGGAGTTTGCTTAGGGTGACTTCCTCTTTGTTCATGTGGTAGGTCATCCTAAATTGATTGTAGCTCGGAGGCAAAGAGTGAAGCACCATGTCGATCGCCAAGTCTTCCCCAAAGTCAAGATTTAACTTGCGAAGGCGGTCGACATACCTTTGCATCTTTTGCAGGTGCACGGTCAGAGACTCTCCATGACCCATCTTAGCGGAAATCATGTTAGTGAAAATCTCACAACACTCTTGTCTCGCGTTCTGGTGGTATCTCTCCAATAAGTCTTGATGCATTTTGTACGGGTACATGTCCTCATAGGACTTTTGGAATTCGGAGTTCATGGTGGCTATCATGATGCAATGTACCTTCGTTGCATCGCGCTCATGAGTTTCAAAAGCGGTCATTTCAGCCGGAGTAGCGATTTCAGGGTTGATTTTCTCGAGCTTCTCATCGAGGACATACTCCTTATCCTCATAGCGAGCAATGGTGCGAATGTATCTTATCCATTCGCTAAAGTTAGTCCCATCGAAAGTGACCTTTTGGCAAAGGCTCATCAATGTGAAAGAACTAGCAACAACATTGTTTGCGTTCGACATCTACAAATAGAAAGGACGAAGATAGATTAGAATATGAATCCCTAATGATCACCCAATGAGAAAATTAGGGCTAGGATCCAACAACAATATTTACATATTAGAAAAAGGATGCCGTAATCCAACATGCAAATAATATGAAGGTAAGTGAATGACAATTCACTAATTCTCCACCACAAAAACATAACTTTAAGTCCTAAATGTATTGAGAATTCCTAGGTTCGGATGAGATTCATTGAAACTATTCAATGGCATGTTTAAATCTCGATATGCCCCTCTTGTTTGTGACTGGGATACCGAGGATCACAAAGCGGGTGTGAATTACCATGCAAATTCACATGGTGCCTTCATTGTAACGATCACCTATTCGATGTGCCGGTAAACCACACACGCTCCATCGAACAATGATAAACAATGAATCACCCTTTTCCACCTTTGCTTAGAACCAATTAGTGTGCCGGTAAACCACCCACGCTCCACTAACTTCTTAGCAAGGGTGCAAAGGGTAATTTCATGGGATTGCATCAATTCACTTTTCCTAAAGTAACTAAGATTGGGAAATTTTAAAAATATGTAGTTACTTTATATTTCTTATTATACTTTTAATGAGAGGATGAGTTTGCCCTATCCTACCCGTTCGGCTAACGACCCTCCACCGATCAAGCAAGTGGTGGGTGTGAGTGTACACCCATTAAGAGCCATTTTATAGGCCGCAACCTTATACCCACCTTATAGATCGGCTTCGTGAATGAGGCCTACTAACGGTAAGACTAGCATTTTAGTTATACATATATATATATATATATATATATATATATATATATATATATATATATATATATATATATATATATATTCTTGTAATATTATATCAGTATAGGGTTGTATTTTAAACTTTTAAAATCTAGGGTTTGAAATTTAAATTGTCTAAATTAAAACTTTTAATCACAAAACATAAATTTCAAAACTTGAGGACAAGTTTTAAAACATTTAAAACATGGAGGATCAAATAACAAATAATTTTAATTAACAATTAATTTCCTAATTATCTATATTTGATTTATTCAAGATTTCATGCAAGATAATTACCAAATTAATTAAAATAATTAATTAATTATCATATAAGGAAATTAAATATTTTATTATTTGATAAATATCTTTAATTAGATCAAGATTATATTCATATATATCAAAAAATTGGATTAGGGTTGATCTAATATGATTAAGGTAAGTTTCCATAAGATAATCATGAAGAAATCCTGAATCTGGCCATTCCTGACGCTTGGACTCGCCGAGTGCACCAAGGGACTCGCCGAGTTAGGCCAACTCGCCGAGTCCACTATGGAACTCGTTGAGTCCATGACTCAGAAACACAAAAATCGAATTTTGCAGTTAAGTTTCAACCAAATAAGCAACAATTTAATAGAAACCAAGCTAGTCTCTGATACCACTGATGGGTTTTAGCCATAAGAACTTTCCTATGTGTGCATGCAAAACCCTAATGCTCGGATCTAGGCTTTCTAATTAAACATGCTTTGAATCCAAGACTTCTAATGACTAATTAGGTATAAGAACAATACAAAATCAGATCTAGAAGCATACCTTTGGATCTCTTGTTTGATCTTGTTGTCTTGGAGCTCTAGAGTCACAATTGTCACTCCTCTAATGGCTTACAAACAGCAAATAGCAAGGAGGATGATTTGGGAGAGAGGATGTAGAAGGAAATCGGCCAGGGGTTCTCTATTCTCAATGAGGTGCCGATTTCCCTAATCCATGGGGTCTATTTATACTTGTAGACTCCTTAAGGGTTACAACTTAAACCCTAGTTGGATAATCTTCTCTTAAAGCAATCCATATCCTTACCATAGATAGCCTTGGATGATTTTGAGCTATCCTTAGCTCTAGAATTCGTCCAACCCCTATCCAATAAGGATTTACAGTCTAAACTTTAACTATCAAACAATTGACAGTTTATACCCTCTTATTTAATTAATCTCTTTAAGTCACCAAATTAATTCTAATTAATTTATGACTTATATTAATCAAATAACAATATTATTATTCTTTATATTATTCTCATAATATATTAATAATATTTATTCTCTCTTAATAAATCATCCTGTCAAGTTGCTATGGTGAAGGTAACCCAAAAGGACCATGCACAACCGGGTCAAATACTTGCCTAATATAGTTGCAGCCTTAGACACTATTCCAATAGTAATTCCGTTCTACGCTGACTGCCATCGGGATAGTTGATCCCGTATGCTGGGTGTACAGACCTTACGCCAGGCGTACGCTGGATTTTACTAAAATCTTAATAAGTGCTTAATGGTTTAAGCACTCAAGCCCATATCCCAGATCCATCGACCAAATACGCCTTGCGACCATAAAGTTCAGGACTTTATCACTTTGGACGTCCAGAAAGTCCTTAACTCATGGTCTTAACCCATTAAGACCTTCTTACTTCATGCATGGGACAAATCTAGACTTTGGGAACTGATTTTTATCGCTTAGGGCCTTTCCTAAGGTCTGAAAGGACAACTTATTTTGCCTAAACATCACATGCATCTTCATGAACCACTTGGGACCATAAGACCCCCATAAAATTAAATGTCTAGATCTATAACAAGCAGGCACAAAGTTTCAATCCTTTTACCTTCTGGAGCTTTAATGGCACAACACAACTTTAACTCATGGTCTTAACCCATTAAGACCTTCTTACTTCATGCATAGGACAAATCTAGCCTTTGGGAACTGATTTTTATCGCTTAGGACCTTTCCTAAGGTCTGAAAGGACAATTTATTTCGCCTAAACATCACATGCATCTTCATGGGACTCTTGGGACCATAAGACCCCCATAAAATTAAATATCTAGATCTATAACAAGTAGGCACAAAGTTTCAATCCTTTTACCTGTTGGAATAGTGTCTAAGGCTGCAACTATATTAGGCAAGTATTTGACCCGGTTGTGCATGGTCCTTTTAGGTTGCCTTCACCATAGCAACTTGATAGGATGATTTATTATGAGAGAATAAATATTATTAATATATTATGAGAATAATATAAGTAATAATAATATTGTTATTTGATTAATATAAGTCATAAATTAATTAGTATTAATTTGGTGACTTAAAGAGATTAATTAAATAAGAGGGTATAAACTGTCAATTGTTTGATAGTTACACTTTAGACTGTAAATCCTTATTGGATAGAGGATGGACGAATTCTAGAGCTAAGGATAGCTCAAAATCGTCCAAAGGCTTATCTATGGTAAGGATATGGATTATTTTAAGGAAAGATTATCCAATTAGGGTTTAAGGTGAAACCCTTAAGGAGTCTACAAGTATAAATAGACCCCATGGGGAAGGGAAATCGGTATCTCTGCTAAAAGCAAGGGAACCCTGGCCGATTTCCTCCCCTCTCCTCTCTCTCAAATCATCCTCCTTGCTAGTTGGTGTTTGTAGGCCATTAGAGGAGATACAATTGTGACTCTAGAGCTCCAAGACTCCAAGATAACAAGAGATTCAAAGGTAAACTTCTAGATCTGATTTTGTATTGTTATTACACCTAATTAGTCATTAGAAGTCTTGGATTCAAAGCATGTTTAATTAGAAAGCCTAGATCCAAGCATTAGGGTTTTGCATGCGCACATAGGAAAGTTCTTATGGCTAAAACCCATCAGTGGTATTAGAGCCTAGATTGGTTTCTATTAAATTGTTGCTTGTTTGTTTGATTCTTAACTGCAAAATTCTATTTTAATGTTTCTGATTCATGGACTCGGCGAGTCCCATTGTGGACTCGGCGAGTCCCTTGGTGCACTCGGCGAGTCCAAGCGTCAGGAAATGCCAGATTCGGGATTTTTTGATGATTATCTTATGGAAACTTACCTTAATCATATTAGATCAACCCTACTCCGATTTTTTGATATATATGACTATAATCTTTATCTAATTAAAGATATTTATCAACTAACTATTTTGATTAAATTGGTAATTATCTTGCAAGAAATCTTGAATAAATCAAATATGGATAATTATGGAATTAATTGTTAATTAAAATTATTTTTTATTTGATCCTCCATGTTTTAAATGTTTAAAACTTGTCCTCAAGTTTTGAAATTTATGTCTTGTGATTAAATGTTTTAATTTAGACAATTTAAATTTCAAACCCTAGATTTTAAAAGTTTAAAATACAACCCTATACTAGTATAATATTACAAGATTAATATATATATATATATATATATATATATATATATATATATATATATATATATATATATATATATATATGTATAACAAAAATACTAGTCTTACCGTTAGTAGGCCTCATTCACGAAGCCGATCTATAAGGTGGGTATAAGGTTGCGGCCTATAAAATGGCGCTTAATGGGTGTACACTCACACCCACCGCTTGCTAGATTGGTGGAGGGTCGTTAGCCGAACGGGTAGGATAGGGCAACGTCATCCTCTTATTAAAAGTATAATAAGAAATATAAAGTAACTACATGTTTTTAAAATTTCCCAATCTTAGTTACTTTAGGAAAATTGAATTGATGCAATCCCATGAAATTACACTTTGCACCCTTGCTAAGAAGTTAGTGGAGTGTGTGGGGTTTACCGGCACACTAATTGGTTCTAAGCAAAGGCGGAAAAGGGTGATTCATTGTTTATCATAGTTCGATGGAGTGTGTGTGGTTTACCGGCACATCGAATAGATGATCGTTACAATGAAGGCACCATGTGAATTTGCATGGTAATTCACACCCGCTTTGTGATCCTTGGTATCCCAGTCACAAACAAGAGGGGCATATCGAGATTTAAACATGCCATTGAATAGTTTCAATGAATCTCATCCGAACCTAGGAATTCTCAATACATTTAGGACTTAAAGTTATGTTTTGTGGTGGAGAATTAGTGAATCGTCATTCACTTACCTTCATATTATTTGCATGTTGGATTACGACATCCTTTTTCTAATATGTAAATATTGATGTTGGATCCTAGCCCTAATTTTTCTTATTGGGTGATAATTAGGGATTCATACTCTAATCTATCTTTGTCCTTTCTATTTGTAGATGTCGAACGCAAACAACGCTGCTGCTAGTTCTTTCACATTGATGAGCCTTTGTCAAAAGGTCACTTTCGATGGAACGAACTTTAGCGAATGGATAAGATACATTCGCACCATTGCTTGCTATGAGGATAAGGAGTATGCCCTCGATGAGAAGCTCGAGAAGATTAACACTGAAATCGCTACTCCGGCTGAAATGACCGCTTTTGAAACTCATGAGCGCAATGCAACGAAGGTACATTGCATCATGATAGCCACTATGAACTCCGAATTCCAAAATTCATATGAGGACATGTACCCGTACGAGATGCATCAAGACTTATTGGAGAGATACCACTAAAACGCAAGACAAGAGCGTTATGAGATTTTCACTAATATGATTTCCACGAAGATGGGTCATGGAGAGTCTCTTACCGTGCACCTGCAAAAGATGCAAAGGTATGTCGACCGTCTTCGCAAGTTGAATGTTGACTTTAGGGAACACTTGGCGATCGACATGGTGCTTCACTCTTTGCCTCTGAGCTACAATCAATTTAGGATGACCTACCACATGAACAAAGTGGAGGTCACCCTAAGCAAACTCCAAGGTCTCTTGAGGGTCGCTGAGAGCAACTTCAAGGACAATTCTGTTGCACCAACTTCCAATCCACCCGCTGCTCCTGTCTTGGCTATTAGACAAGGAAAGGGAAAGAAGAGGAAGGCTTCATCTAAGAACTATCGTAAGGTTAAAGCCCGAGATGGTGCCTCTTCTAGTGGGACCAAAGTTGATCCTGCTAAGCCCTGCCCTAACCCAAAGGAGGCAGAGTGCCACCACTGCCATAAGATAGGACATTGGAAGAGAAGCTGCCCAGACTACCTGCAAGCCATCAAGGAAGGAAAGATCAAGCTGTCTTTTGCAGGTATATACACTATTAAATATGACGATTCATCTCATGCTATTTCTAGGGTTCTTGATACCGTTTGTGGTTACCACATTTGTTCTAATGTGCAGGGACTAAGAAGAAATAGGGATGTGGAGGCTGGAAGATTAAATCTAATCATGGGGAACAGAAGATCGTCGCCTGTGACCAAGATTGGAGTGTGTTCTTTAGTACTTAGGAATGGTTTAAGTTTAGATTTGAACAATTGTTGCTATTCGCCAGAAATGGCTAGAAACATCATTTCATTTCATGGTTTCTTTAGACAAGGTTTTAGATTTTCTTTTCATAATGAGAATGGTTCTATTTTAGCTTATCTAAATGGTGTCTTTTATTTTGAAGCTATACCATGTAATGGAATTTATGAAACTGTTATGATTGTTGATAACTTAGGAAATGATGTTTTGAATATAGATTCTTCCAATAGTATGGATAAGGCATCCTTGTGGCATTGTCGCCTTGGACATGTCAACAAGAAACGCATAGCCCAACTTCAAAAGGATGGAGTGTTGGAGTCATTCGACCTTAGGGAAGATGACACATGTGAATCTTGTTTGCTTGGAAAGATGACTAAGTCACCCTTCACAAGTACGTGTGAAAGGGGTGAGGGTTTATTGGACCTAATACATACCGATGTATGTGGACCGTTTAGATCAACCACGAAGGATGGGAACCGCTTCTATGTGACTTTTACCGATGACTATAGTAGATATGGGTATATCTACTTAATCAAGCAAAAGTCAAAAACTTTTGAAAAGTTCAAAGAGTTCAAGAATGAAGTGGAGAATCAATTGGGCAGGAAAATCAAGATGCTTCGATCCGATCGAGGAGGAGAGTACCTAAGTCTTGAATTCCACGATTATCTCAAGGAGTGTGGAATAGTTTCGCAATTGACGCCACCTAGGACACCATAATTAAATGGTGTGGCAGAAAGGCGTAATCGAACCTTATTGGATATGGTTCGCTCTATGATGAGTCGTGCTTCACTACCTATCTCTTTTTGGGGGTATGCCTTAGAGACTGCCGCCCATATCCTTAACCGAGTCCCTACTAAGAAGGTTGCCAAAACACCTCACGAGATGTGGACAGGGAAAGCTCCCTCGTTGGCACATATCAAGGTTTGGGGTTGCGAGGCTTTCGTAAGATGAGATACTCACAACAAGCTCGAACCTCGAAGTGAGCGATGTATTTTCATCGGCTACCCGCAGAAATCCTTTGGATATCTCTTCTATAGACCGAAGGACAATGTTGTCTTCGTTGCGAGGAGAGGAGTTTTCCGAGAGCGAGAACTCATAGGCCAAGGAGACAGTGGGAGGCAAATCGAGCTTGAAGAGATTCAAGAATTGATAGATGAAGGAACCTCTACCGCTGGCACTCAACCCGAGGAGGAAACTCCGGTTGAACCGATTAACGAATCATTACCTCTTAGACGTTCCGATAAAGCTAGAGTTCAACCCTAGTTTTATTGTTTTCATATTACTACCGAAGGGGACACGTATATTAGTGATGGTACACTAATAAATCTTGATGAACCTAATAGCTATAAGGAAGCCATGGCAGGCCCA
The DNA here is from genome assembly GCF_002870075.4 of Lactuca sativa. NCBI lineage: Eukaryota > Viridiplantae > Streptophyta > Magnoliopsida > Asterales > Asteraceae > Lactuca > Lactuca sativa. The sequence continues at coordinate 23,685,433 of NC_056628.2, forward strand.
GAGTCTGCGAAATGGAAAGAGGCAATGGATAGCGAGATCCAATCCATATATGATAACCAAGTTTGGAATTTGGTTGATAATGTGCCCGGACGTAATACCGTTGGGTGCAAATGGATCTTCAAGAAGAAGACCGACGTGGATGGAAACGTATACACATATAAAGCACGATTGGTAGCGAAGGGCTTTACTCAAACTCCCGGAGTTGACTATGATGAGACCTTCTCACCAGTTGCGAAGATAAAATCTACTAGAGTGATGCTAGCGATTGCCGCATTTCATGATTATGAGATTTGGCAAATGGATGTCAAGACCGCTTTCCTTAATGGGAAGTTGGCTGAGGATGTTTACATGGCTCAGCCAGAGGGGTTTGTGGATCCGAAGCATCCGAATAGAGTGTGAAAGCTTGAGAAGTCCATTTATGGACTTAAGCAAGCATCTCGCAGATGGAATCTTTGCTTCGATGAGAAAGTCAAAGAGTTTGGATTTGTACGAAGCGAAGATGAATCGTGTGTATATGTCAAAGCCAGTGGGAGCATAGTTAGCTTTCTTGTTTTGTATGTCGATAACATATTACTCATAGGAAATGACATCCCGACTCTGGAGGAGGTTAAGTCCTGGCTCGGGAAATGCTTCGCTATGAAGGACCTCGAAGAGGCTTCTTACATTTTGGGAATAAGGATAGTGAGAGAAAAAGTAAGAGACTAATAGGACTTAGTCAGAACAATTACTTAGAGAAGATACTAAAAATTTTTAGTATGGAAAACTCGAAGAAGGGAGAATTACCGATACAAAGTAATGCCAAGTTGAGTAAGACTCAGAGTCCGAGTACCGAAGCTGAAATAGCATAAATGAGCCGAGTACCATACGCTTCCGCAGTTGGCTCAATCATGTACGCTATGACTTATACTCGTCCTGATGTAGCCTTTGCTTTGAGCATGGTTAGAAGATATCAAGGGAATCCTGGCAGAGCCCATTGGATTGCGGTGAAGCATATCCTTAAGTACCTTCGGAGGACGAAGGAATGGTTCTTAGTTCTTAGAGGGAGTGATGACTTGAAGGTGCGAGGGTATAGTGACGCCAGCTTTCAAACCGACAGGGACAACTACCATTCGCAGTCGGGCTAGGTCTTTACCTTGAATGGAGGAGCAGTGACTTGGAAAAGTTCCAAGCAAAAAACCATAGCTGATTCAACGTGTGAATCAGAGTACATTGCAGCGAGCGAAGCGTCGAAGGAGGTAATATGGCTGAAGAACTTCATTGGTGACCTTGGAGTTGTACCTGCCATAAAGGAGCCCATGGAGATTTTCTGTGATAATAAAGGAGCGGTTGCCTTGACCAAGGAACCAAGACATAATGGTAGATCACGACATATCGACAGAAAATATCATTTTATTAGACATCGTGTAGAAGAAGGACAACTCGTAGTGAAGAGGATATCATCAGAAGATAACCTAGCAGATTCGCTTACGAAGGGACTGAGTAGGGTTAAGCACTTGCAACATGCTAGGAGTATTGGGCTGAAGGATGATATTAGTATAGATTAGATAGTATTAGAAATGTGTAATAGATAAATGTAATTAACATTTGATGATTAAATAAAGGAGTTTTATTTATGAGTAATGTTACTATCTTATGTTAATTAACTATTGTTTCACTTTGCATGTTTTGACTTCCAGAATAATTGAATTTATTAAGAATAATCGAATTATTCAAATTGTCCACAATCGTTCATATGTTGGAAGTAGATATGAATGAAGATTGTCGTGAATTGGTGTGTAGATTGTCTAAATGGTGTTAGACATAGCAAAGGGTTGCTGCAATGTTCATGAGTGCTTATGAACTGGTTTTGAGCATTGGAACAAACCCGTGCTTGCTGGAATCACCTTATGGAATGTGATATAAAAGGGTGATCGCAAGACGATAATATCATATAGTCTTAAAACCTAGATATATGGTTTATTATTTGTTCATTGGTTGTACATTGATAATGCGAAAACGTGTCAGTAACTCGGTGCTATAAAACGCATTGTTGTGTATAGTTTGTTAATGAATAAGTAAATGCATATAAGTCGAAGTTTATGTGTAACTTTTATTCCAATAGGGTAAAAGCGATATCTCGGCCGCTCGATGATTTGATTTGACTTATGTGCCGGGCCCGGTCAGAACTGAATTGATGTGTTCGATTAAGTTCTATGTCGAATAAATCGGAGATCGAGAAACCTAAATGCTTGACTAATCATTCCATAGAATTGTCGGCATGATATCTAACAGAGGACTGTACGATCCCTTATCTAAAGGACAAGATTGATTAGATCAGAGTTTGACAGCGTCTTTGAGAGCTACGATTGCAAATCGAATTGTACTTGTGCATATAGTTACTAGACTTATCCAAGTGGGAGACTGTTGGAATAGTTTCTAAGGCTGCAACTATATTAGGCAAGTATTTGACCCGGTTGTGCATGGTCCTTTTGGGTTGCCTTCACCGTAGCAACTTGACAGGATGATTTATTAAGAGAGAATAAATATTATTAATATATTATGAGAATAATATACAGAATAATAATATTGTTATTTGATTAATATAAGTCATAAATTAATTAGTATTAATTTGGTGACTTAAAGAGATTAATTAAATAAGAGGGTATAAACTGTCAATTGTTTGATAGTTACACTTTAGACTGTAAATCCTTATTGGATAGAGGATGGACGAATTCTAGAGCTAAGGATAGCTCAAAATCGTCCAAAGGCTTATCTATGGTAAGGATATGGATTACTTTAAGGAATGATTATCCAACTAGGGTTTAAGGTGAAACCCTTAAGGAGTCTACAAGTGTAAATAGACCCCATGGGGAAGGAAAATCGGTATCTCTGCTAAAAGCAAGGGAACCCTGGCCGATTTCCTCCCCTCTCCTCTCTCTCAAATCATCCTCCTTGCTAGTTGGTCTTTGTAAGCCATTAGAGGAGTGACAATTATGACTCTAGAGCTCCAAGACTCCAAGATAACAAGAGATTCAAAGGTAAACTTCTAGATCTGATTTTGTATTGTTATTATACCTAATTAGTCATTAGAAGTCTTGGATTCAAAGCATGTTTAATTAGAAAGCCTAGATCCAAGCATTAGGGTTTTGCATGCGCACATAGGAAAGTTCTTATGGCTAAAACCCATCATTACCTTCTGGAGCTTTAATGGCACGACACAACTTTAGATCTACAACCTTGCTCTCCATTTCTAGCTCCTTGAAATAATGTCTTCACTTCCAAGGTCCAAAATGCACACTATCTCACACATCTTCACACGCTCTAGGGTTTGGGACGTTTTCTGAGGTATGAAGGCTGAGGATGAGCAAAGGAATGAGCCATAAAGGTGATTATATAGTCCTCAACCCCAAATATTAAGGTTTTCGTTGGACATAAGTACGCCCAACGTACATGAGTGTACGCCTAGTGTACTAAGGCGCGCCTAGTACACTTAGCATACCCTTATGTACGCTCAATTTACTACTTCCAGTCCCAAATATGCAACTTTAGTGTTTATACTTCTCGTGACCCATCACAACCAACTCCAGGGACCAACAATGATAACTAATAAAAGGAAGAAGGGCTTTCAAGATATACCTGCAAGATTCGGGACGTTACAGAAGACTTCAGACTCGCAGGTGTTCGGTTCGCAAGAGTTCGGTCTTAGCTTCTCGGTTCAGATGCTCGGATTCTTGGTCCTGTTCTTCGATTCAACATTCTTTGGTTCGAATTTCAGCCTTTGTTCCCGGTCCGAGATTTTGGCCTCACATCCTCGGCTGAAATCTCGGATTTTCAACATTTTCACTTATTTTTGGTCAAAATTCCATATTTTTGATCCAATAATTTCGTTTTCGGTCCTTAGGCCTCGTATTTGATCAAAAATGCCCGTATTTGGTCAAATAGTCTCGTTTTTGGTCAAATACTCTCGGTTTTGGTCTAGAAATTTTTGTTTTCGGTCAAGGTTATTCTTTTTTGATAAAGAACTTTGACTTTCTCCTTTTACTTTTAACTTTCAAGTTTGTTTTTTCACCTTTTGATTTGACTTTCTCTTTTAACTTTCAAGTTTTCACGTTTGACTTTTCAGATTTGACTTTTTAAGCTTGACTTTTCAAGTTTCACTTTCAATTTTGACTTTCGAGGTTTCAAGTTAAAGGGCATTTTTTTGGTTTCGCAATCAGATCTATTTTTGGTAAACTATGAGTTCATCAATCATAAAAGAGGTCAACGAAACTTCCTGTTCTCAAGCATGTAGTGATACAATTAAACATTATCGTGATCAATATGATTTATTAATTACGGAAATTGAGGACATTAAATATGAAGGATATACTCTTAGAAAGGCCCAAAAACCCTTAAAACAACAATTAGAGGCCCAAACCAAATACCTAAAAATAATTAAGGAAGAATATAGTATTAAATGTGAACAATATAACTATGCTCAAGTAGAGATTGTCAATCTAACTGCCGAACTTGATGCATTAAAAACTTAATATAAAGATGTTGAATTTAACTTTAAGAAATTTGACGTGTCAAGTGAGGTAGTTGTGTCCTTGATAGAAAAACAGTTAAAATTTAAAGATAATCAGAATAAGGGTCTCGGTTATCACAGTGTTCCACCTCCCTTCAATGATATTTATACCCCGCCCTAGAAACCAATGAGGTAGAGATACCGGCTCAGTCTGGCCCGCCCCCTGTACAAACTTCAGTTAAGACTGGACAATCTGGCTTAACTGAGAATGTTGAGGTGAATGATACTAATGTTTCTACCTCATGTGCAGGGCAGGTCAAATTGCATGATGGGCATGAGCAGAACACAAATAATTCTTGTTTTGCTGATAATGATTCAAAAGCTCGTGATGAGGTGAACAATTCTAATGCTTTTACTTCATGTGCAGATAAAGAAGCAATGAAAGATGGGAGTGAGCAAAAATCAATTAACTCTAAGTTTGCTAAAAGTGTTTCAAAAGCTTGTAATGATGACACCCCCAGTGTTGAAAAATCCTAGCCACAAAAATCTGTGAAGCAGTCTAACAAATGTTCTTATGCTTGTGCTTGTGGAAGTTCTTCAAAACGAACTTCCGTTGGACAAGGACCAAGTCACAATCTGATTTATATGAAGAGACAAACTTGCTTTAACTGTGGGACTCCCGGTCACATTGCCATAAATTGTCCAAATCGTGCATATGTTCCTTATTATGCACAAGGTTCGCAGAATGCGCTAACAAGGAGATATTTCAAAAGAAACTCTTCGAGGCCATGTTCAAACAAGGATAAGTGGAATGCCAAGAAGTCCAAGAATCAAAATCCCAAGGTCAAGAAGGGAATGTCGGCCAAGAAGTCAAATTCAAGAGGTGCACTAGTGAAACCAAGACCGGTTAGTTCAAAAAAATCTCGGCGATCGGCTTCAAGTTCAAAAGCAAGTGCGGAGGCATCCACCCGAACAAATAAGAAATGGGTTAAACCCGACTGCAGATGGGTACCAATGGTTCAAACTCCCAAATCTTCTAATGATTCTAACACTTCTTCATCTTCTGTTTGTGATAAGCAGGATATGTCATTGGAGAGAGTACCTTGCACAGATGATAAAGGTCAACCCAGTTTCAAAATGGACTGGGTTCCAAAGACCATTTAATCCCGCACTCTGTGCTGGAGCAGCTATGGAGGCATATCATCAGACTTCGGTTTGTTGGTAGTAGATGTTTCAGGCACATGATAGAAGACATCTCTCAATCACACAACATTCTAAACTTTAATTGAGGGTGTGTGCCTTTTGTGGGAAAGGAAGAAAGAAGTGGATCACAAATAGGGATCATACTTAATGATGTGAAGAATTTTTGGATCTGTTCCGGAATTGAAACACAAATAAGGTTGAATGTGTTGCTGCATATGCGTGCTGTTCTCAGATCATCTATATGCAACTTAAATTGCAGAATTACGGTTCGAGTTTTCATCTCGATACTTCTAAGTTTTTCATAAGATGATTCGTTTTGAGGAAAAAAAATTTAAGTTTGCTCATTTATTTTGTTTCCTTTCTTCCCCATGCTCAAATTAAGGGGGGAAAATTAAAAATTAAAAAAAATAAAATTCAAAACTTACAAAAATATGTTTATTTCTGTTTATATTTCTTTTTATAAAATTAACAAAATACAAAAATATGTTTTATTTTTTTCAGAAAAATTAAAAAAAAATCCAAAAACATTATTTTGAGCGTATTTTAATTTTAATTTTTATTCTTAGTTGCTTTATTCGTGTGATAAGTTTAGTTTTATTTTGTATTTATCTAAAAAAAATTGTCTTAAAATGTGAATTCTTAAGAAGAAGAGACTTAAGGAGATTGTATCGGAATATTCTAAGCAAGGAGAAGAAACTTGAAAAGGGGAAAGGAATTGACAAAAGTTTCAAATGCGAATGATAGATTCTTTCATATTGAGACATATATCAGTCTTGATAGGAGTCTTCGCATCAAATGTTAATGATCAAAAGTCATTTTCACCATGACTGATGTACACCCAACCATTCTTCACCCATATCTAAATTTTCTTCATTAAATCACTTCCATGTACCGGTACCCCTTGAGGTTCGAGTATAAAACGACTAGGCTGACAGTTACCAAAAATTTTGTGTTCATGATCTTAGAAGTCACTGTCACCATGATTCTAAGTGAAACCTAAAATCTGAAATCCATCCATTTCTGAATTGACGGTGAACATTTTAATGTTCTTGTAACATCCAAATTTTCAAGGCCAAAAAATTCATTTTTAAATAAGTAACTTATAATATAGTTTACCAAAAACATTGTCAATGTCATATCAATTTATAAAAATCGTAACAACGTGTCTCAAAACCATGTCATCAATAGTAATAAAAATCAGAGTACAATCCCAGAAAACTAAAGGCGGAAGTCATGTGTGTGTGTGATGCGTTGCTACGCCGCCGGCTCCTTCCCCTTGGATGAAGAGGTACCTGAAACCAAAGCTAAAACTGTAAGCATAAAGCTTAGTGAGTTCCCCCATCATACCACATACCATACAATCATACATACTGCCAGGCAATTCTGGGGTGCCCGACCTACCCATGTCAAGCCATTCTGGGATGCTGACTACCCGTGTCAAGCCATTTTGGGGTGCTGATTACCCATGTCAGGCCATCTGGGGTGCCTGCCTACCCTCTGGTCTATCTCACCCGGTCACGGGGACTATTTCACCCCTACTACTATCACATAATAACATATCATAAACATGATGTCAGAAAAATCCGGGGTGTCCGACCTACCCTTCGGTCCTAACAACCGATCGGGGGACTATTCCCCTCTTAATCCCACTATCACATAGAACATATCATACTAGCACATAGGACACATCAAGTAGTAGCAAACCAGACAATTATCACAAAGACAAACATCTTAACTATAATCAACTACTAGTGGGTCGGCCTTGGTGCCTTAGACCCACTTCTACTGGAAGGTAACTCACCTCAATGTCGCGTAGTGTCTGCACTGTCCTCGGCGTGAAAACCGACTTTCCTCGACTCCTCAAACCCTACACGACAACTCTTTTAAGTTATCAACTTATACTCGCAACCCTTACAAGGTCACTCAATCCTAGTCAATGTCAAAGTCAAAATCCATGGTCAAAGTCAACATCTGGTTGACTCGACTCACCGAGTTGGCCTGCCAACTCGTCGATTCACTATATCCACAAAATGCCATAACGTTGTTCCTACTCGTCGAGTTTAGCAAGATCTCGACGAGTTCGACTTCAAAAACACATTGGACAATCTTCAACCGACTCGCCGAGTTTGTTCTTGAACTCGCTGAGTTCATCTTCATCCATAAGAAGATGTTCATTCTATGACTCGCCGAGTTCCCATTGAACTCGCCGAGTTCGTCTTCATAAGTTGGGAGATTGCCTTGGACTCGCCGAGTCTGTTCATACACTCGCTGAGACCTATGATTTCCAGGTCCAAGACAAACCCCAAGCAGGCTCAGTGTTCCTTCTACTCAACCAAAACCATTCCTGAAATACGTTTTTGGGGGAAAAGCGTCCCGAATCGTCGAGTCCTTCTTTGTCCAAGACTATACGATCGAGTATACTGGGTCTTAATGCATCCAAATCATATATCTGACCTCCTAGGGTCACTTTTATACGTAAAGCTACGAACTTGATGTCCATGCATGGGGTTTTTGGCTCAAAAGGCTATAAAATGGGGTTTATAAGGTGCATGGGCTTCCCATGGCCATAAAGTTGGCACCTTTATGCCATGGGAACCCTTAATGGTTCTAGATCTAAAGCTAACACTACACAATATGAACCAAACCCAAGGGTGGCTTAGAAATGTCCCAAAATTTGCAAGATCCGAGTCTCGAAGGAGATCTATCAAATGATAAGTCAAGGTTTAAGCTTTTTACCATGAATAAACTAGAAATGAAGCAAAATCTCTGGATCCACTTGCTTCTTCAAGAACTCCCAAGCTTCCACTTCTTCCTTCAACTTCAAACACATACAAAAGGCACCAAAAAGGTTCAAGAACCCACAATAAGGGCTAGGGTTTTCTGGAAGTGAGAGGGGCGATGGAGGCTGGTTTGGGACGAGTTAAGTTGTTTAAATAGGATGCAAACCCTAAATATTAGGGTTTTGTCCAAACAGCACCTACTCGTCGATTCGGTCTACCGACTCGTCGATTAGGCCACTTAAACCCTGATCAAAAGTCGAGTCTACTCGACGAGTTGGGCCTCCAACTCGCCGAGTCCCAGAGTAAATTGCAACATTTTCTTGAATTTAAATATGTACCAGGAATCGAATGTTACAGTTCTAGATAATTTCACCCATGAAATCGATGGATAATGGTCCATACCTGGTCTGACATTGTACAAAATGTAAGTTAGACAATTTCTTTATAAGAACTGCCTTATTTAAGGAATTGAAATCCTGTTACTATACAAATTGTCAAATTGGTCTTGTTAGCTTTCTTTACCAAAGAACTGTCACGACACCAGGGCGATTCACCCAACAAGGAAATAAATATCGATGAACATCTCGCCAAGGGCCAAGTTAACGTGTTTAACTTGAAAAACTATATTGAGGTCTATGATCTAGGATTTGCAGGGGCTAACCTCATAAAGGCCATGAGTAGTTCTCCGATACTCAACAAATCGCAGTGCGTTCCTCCGTGTTCATACAGATACTACGAGTATTCTCCATCTAAGCCAAGGTTGGGTCCTTGAACAATTGTGGTGAGAAGGGTCTTTATGATTCTGTTATCTACAGGGACTTTTTAGTCATGATTACTATTCAAGGCACAACGGTGATTGTTAAAGAACATTCAATCGAAGGAACAAGAAGTTAAGATTATTTTTCAACATTTAATCTTTTAACCCTAGAAGCAAGGTGAAGATGTACTTGAAGTTATGCGACAGATTGCATTGAAGCCTCCTCAATCAATTTGCTACTATCTATGAACTTGCTGAAGTGATCCTGAAGAATCGGTCACTCTATTATTTTCTCTGAAGTATTTCAAAGATGAAAGTTTTGTTTTTCAACAACCTTTACAAGGAGCCACTACACCCAATGTGCGTTCAAGGTCAAATCTTTGAAGGAAGCCCAACTATTCAAGATAACCAACTGTTCAAGATAAAGTTATTCATGAAGAAAATTATATGTTCATCTTGAATTTGTGAAGAAAACGAAGATTAGAGATGAAAGCCAAAGATAAAGGAAGACTGAAAAGAAAAGAAAACAAATAAACCAAGGGGGAGATTGTTAGGACTAAATTATGGTTTATTCTAAGTGAAAAGAAAGCTATAAACCAAGGCGGAGATTGTTAGGTCATAAATTGTGGTTTATACTTTGCTTTTCATAAGCTATTAGAGTTCCCGGTCTTGTACCGAAAACATCATGTTTTGTTGTTGTTTGGACCAAAATCACATGTGATTTTGGTTAGGCTTAATATTGTTTTGTTTAGGTTTTGGGCTTGGGATTGGTTATTAGGTCTAGTTATAAATAGTGTTATTTTAATCTAGATAGGGGTGTTGGACGTTCAAGGGGGCTGCCATATGCAGAGAACACATTTTGGAGAAAACCAAAGAGAAAACGAATTGTATTCAAGAATCTTATGTACCCGACTATTCAATAATAGTGTGCATTGAAGATTAACATTTTTTGTTCTTATTCTATATTTCATTTTGATTCATTCACTTGATTGGGATTCCGCACCATCAAGTGAATCCGATTGATACATCATAGCAATTTCGGGACTTACATCGTAGACAACGTACGCTCCTCAGTACAGTCACACTCTTGAACAATTCCTGTCTGGCGACCATTAGCTGATGATCTCACATCTGCAAATATAATCTCTTGGTGGTCCACTTGCCATCAGACACACCCAAGTCTCATAATAATCCAACAACCTAGGGAATCATACTCGGATACCTTGATACACCATTATGGAACCTCACATGTGTTGCCACAACCACTGGTTTTCCATTCACACAACTCGAAGCCTGGAAGTATTCCAACTCACAATTGGAAACACGGAGGAATTGCCATGACTGAGAACACATTGACAACAATCTCAAGCCCCATCTGCTACTGATCAAGCCCATGCGAACTACTCATATCGATCATGTAGTTGGTTGACAATTCGACTGCTGCCCCTCCCGGAGTACAATATAACAGTTCATACGTCGAACTATCGAATCTTGACCTTAGCATCCCAACCATCTCGAATCTCATACATTGGTACACCCTAAGAACACAAACCATAATCAGATTCCTGACTTCCGGCCACCTGCCGTGAAATCACTCAATTTCTCCTAAGAATATGTGATATGCATCATCTTGCGTTGTACATTCTCTCGACTGCCATAAGACTCCCGTCTCATATACTCGCACTGCATATCCTCATAACCCAAACTTCTGTTCCATATCAGAGTGAGGATCCTCCTCCACAGAATACCCAGTTCTCCTCGAACTATCATTCATTGACATGCCAAACAGACCACACTACAGACTGGCTCGCCAGATGTATCATTTCCAACTCATGGAATGTACTACGCAGCACTCGACGATCTTCCAGATAGTGACCACATAACTCTAAGTATCCCATATCTCAGATGAAAACCTCGGAATCTTCCTAACGTGATTGCCTCTAGTCATCCCGAAATACCATACTGACACACCGTCGGATATCCCAACTGTCCCGTATTAGTCACAACTCTCAATCTGGAAATAATGCACTATCACACACTTCATCTCCAATCCCTCAACCAACATTCCATTGCGGAAGTTATCATAAGAGCAAGAGACCTCACTCTTACAGTCGATACACAACGTAGGCAACGAGGGTCGTTGCCCCGGTATGCTCCTCTTGATCACCTGGAACTGCTGCTAAAAGTATGCCTTACTCAACTAAGGCATCTCCTTGTCCTTATCCATATCAGTCCCCACTGACGACTCTCTCACGGCATAAGAAATACCTCGCAACAATATATTCTGCTGAAAATATCGCAATCATATGCTACCCTCGGGGTTACCTCTAACTTTGGAACCGGAAGCTGTTATCTCTTTCACTCCACACAAGAAGCGGAACTAGTGAAATTGTCATCACAGAAAGTGACATTTCAGTCATCGGCTTATCACTCAACCCAGACCGCAATCCTCCACAACATATCATCTCCACTTTTCCTCAAGTCTCGCGACTCCAACGGGCAGCTCACCAGTCAAACTCATTGAGATCCAAACTCAATTTTCCTCGCAATGTACACTTTATCGAAGCTTAACCGACATGGCCCTATGGCCCCACAGTTTACCACATCCATTCTCAGTCTGAATACCTATCGACGGATAACTGGTAAGATGGAAACACACTCTGCTAAGAATCATGGTGCCTGAACCATGTTATCTCCCCTTAACCTCCTATTTAGAACCTCAGGAATTCTCCCTGTTTCAAGTATGGGTCCTCTGCTTTAAGTAGTACGGGCTCATACTACCTGCCACATCTACCCATACTTTCCATACGGATCGTTCCAGATTACCTAAGTAGCTGCTCAACCTTCTCGATCAGAAATCCCATTACACATGTTTGCTCTCAAGCGAATATTCTCCTCTATCAGCATACTCATCCGAATAAAGTCACTCCCTAGGCTCTTCTTAGGTTCTCACACTTCTCTGCCATCAGCTACTGAAAAACTCCTCATGATTCCAGCCATCTACCTCCTGAACATCGTCATATTCACTTAGCATTTGTCTCCCATCATCAAGATTTCCACAAAGCACAAAGCAAGTAGCATTCGAGCATCAAATCACCTCCACCAACACATAAAACCACTCTAGAATACAACTCCACTCACTCTATCCGCAAATCTAAAAGGCATTATCGAACTCAGGCAACCCTACCCCTCGTGGGTATCTCACTACTCTCAGAATAGATTCCTCAAATGCACATCTAGGTATATCTCCTAGATTATTCCTCTACTAAAGCTCTCTCTAAAAGATTCTTGCTAGGTACTCTTACTTAGCATATACATAGAGCAAATAGTAGATAATATCAATCAAAGGCATGCCCTAGGCTAAGGTGTCACAAATCAGGCAACTCTAGCCCTAAGATATGAGATACCTAGCCTATCCTCTAGCATGCATCCCTAATATATCATGAATATCTCATAACACTAATAAGTAAGGGTATTTTGGGAAATCATCGTTTAGGCTCTGGCTGATTGTATGCACCGCTCCAACTCGTTTTTCTCTTAAAACTCTTTCTCATTTTGAAAAATCATTTCTTTTTAAATATTTTCTTAAATCTTCAGTTTGAGTCTAGACGCACTCGAAGGTATATCCGAATCCCTCAAACCAAGGCTCAGATACCAACTTATAACACGGAAAATTTTCAAACAAATTCTTCATTTTAAAATCTCATAATTCTCATTAAGCCATTTCACAAAACCCCAAAGTGTCAAACTATCCAAAACACATATCCATAAATTATTAAATGAAAATCTAGGATCCTCAAAACATAACTCCATCTCGTGTGTACAATCAAGTTGTTGCCTTCCCGCGATCCTGAGAAGTACCTAAAACATATATCACATAACACGGTAAACACAAAGCTTAGTGAGTACCCTAAAATACCACCCATATTTCATTAGCCTCTCATGGCTATATCTCGAATAAGACCCTCCGGTCAATGTGTCTCGGTGGAACCCTCCGGTCCCACAACTCGGATGAACCCTCCAGTCCTAACTCAGTAAGCTCAGATTAATACACAACATAAATCACAAATACATAATGCAGGATATCACTATACTCAATATAAAAATACAATACCATCTGGTCACACAATTACCACTCATGGTAAGTATAATGAGAAGACTCACCTCGGATGATGAACAACTCATATAGATGCTGTTGTTGCACACCTGCCTCTAACACTGAACCAAACCCACAATTAACCCAATTAAGATCTAAGACCAAACCTCATTCATTAGGTCTAAAGATAGTCCACTACCCGGCCCACAAATAACTCAAGCCTATTGGGCCCACCAAGGCCCAATACTAAATGGGCTCTCCTAAGGCCCAACACTTAAACTTAAGTCCAAATGGCAAGCCCAACACAAAGGCCCAAGACATATACAATATTACTGTGATCAAAATCTCCAGTACAACAAGCCCAAAATCCAACCCCAACACTTAAGGCCTAATATGAGACATAGCCCAAAAGCCCACAACAAGATTATGCGGGGAGTACTTCCCTTGGTACGCTCAGCGTACACACGAACCCTAAACATGGACACTTGATCAGTACGCGAGGCTTACTGGATTTACGTTCGGTGTACATCCAGACTTTCTTTTTCCCACTCTCTTGGTCTTAACCCGTTAAGACCATAGCTATACTCTCAGATCTAGACTCCCTAAAGGCTCATACTCCATAAATTTCATGACTTTAAGCCTTAGCATGGTTGATAAAGTCCCAAACCCAAATACACTCACTCTTTACTCCCAAAAATGCTCTTATCTCATGCATGGTGTGGTTTTAATGTCCAAGACCTCTTTTTATGAATCCTCTCCACTATAAACACTTAAAAGGACAGATATTAGGCTCTGGAGTTCAAAAACTCATAAAGCTTCAAGCTTTGGGACCAAAAACCATAAAATGGACCATAATATGCTCAAATAAAAAGGATGAGAAAGCTTTGAGCTTTATACCTTCAAATGATGCTCCAACCATAGAAAAGCTCAGATCCAAGGCCTGGAATCCAAGTCCATTCTCTTCAATGCTCCTTCTTCACCTCAAGGATACCATAAGAACACCTAGAAGCTCACAAATGGACACTCAAGCTAGAGGAACGGAAATTAGGGTTTTGAGAGGGTTGAAGGCTGGAAATGGTGGCCAGAAATGAGGCCAGCATGTTCTTTAAATAGGGACACACCCCTCATTTAGGGTTTTCACCCTGTGCCTAGTACGCCCAACGTACTAGGTGGCTCCGCATCCAAATCACGTACATGAGTACGCTAAGCGTACACATGCGTACGCCCCGCGTACTCAGCTGCCACCTTTTCTCAAATAAGGGACTAAACTTACCAAAACTTCAAATTATCATAGCTTCTTTGTTATAACTTTGTTTCCAATGAACCTCATATCCACGTAAAGGTGGCGAAAATCCCTACGCTTCTAGTAACTCATCGTAGCCTTAAGGATTCCTCATACCCGGGTTGCAGCCCACGAACCCTAAATCATAGACAATCTGAAACAAGATGTTACAGGTTTTTTCTAGAGTGTGGTTTAGAGTTAGTACATGATTTTAGATTATAATTTCGTCAATTTTGGTTTCATATTCAATGAGGTACAGTCCCCCAAATTTGAGATATCAATATGAAAATTTTCAAAGTTCAACCCACTAAGAAGGAATTAATTATCAAAAAAACTCGGGTTTTCCGATTCTAAACCCACTTTATCCGGTTCCAACCTACCCACTTTGATGTTTCCGGGTTTTCCAGTTCTAGACCCACTTTACCCAGTATCGTACCCGGAACCGAACTGGAACTGGTTCCTATATACCGGTTCGGTTTCTGGTTTTACGAAATCCCGTTAACCGATTTTGGGTCCATCCGGTTCAGGTTTGGACCCACTTTCATCCCTAATCTAAGATACTGACCATTTTTGGTTCCCTATTCAAAAAGAAAAGAAAATGAGTTTAGAAATTTCATTATATACCTGTAGTTTATTTATTTATTCATAACAGATAACTTGAAAAGTCACTCGACAGTACCATGGAACAACCCCAGGTCAAGATCTCTCATTTACTAATTCAATTTCAAGATATTGACATATTCACTATAAACTCCTATTTAAATATATCTAAACCGGCCTTAACAAAAAATATGAAGAAAATGCCCCTCTTAAGCACCTTTACTACAAATACTACACCTTTCACATGTCTGTCAGAGCATCCCAATTTTATTTCCTCAACTATCTCATGCCATATGTATCTCTATTCACCATAGTGCTAACATAGACCAATGACCAAAATTAGAAAAAATAATTATTTTGATTTTTTAAGAATATTTGAACCGGCCTCTTCTTGTTGACCAACATAACACAAAAAATCACGTAACTGAAAAAGACATGGTCAAAGTAAGTACGAGTGACATTGAGAAAGTCCAAGGCTACTGAAACTATTTTCAATAAGCAACTCACACATATTCAAGTTGGATGATGTCACAACTAGCCTTTTTGGCTAGGAAATTTCGTCCTCAAGTAAGCAAGGACTATTGTGAGACTTGTGCTAACAAATCTAAGTGTAAAATATGAGTTCCTAATGAGCCATGTAGTGTTAGAATCCAAATCTCTCTAAGGATGTGAAATCTCTCCCAAATCTCTACAAGTATGTGAAATCTCTCCAAGTATATCGAATCTCTCCCAAATCTCTCCAAGTATGTGAAATCTCTCCTAAATCTCTACAAGCATGAAAAATATCTCCCAAATCTCTCCACGTATGTGAAATCTCTCCAAGTATATTGAATCTCTTTCAAATCTCTCCAAGTATGTGAAATCTTTCCCAAATCTCTCCAAGAATGTGAAATCTCTCCCAAATCTCTCCACGTATCTCAGATCTCTCTCAAATCTCTGTAAGTACCTTCCTCAGTCGAAAACAGCTCAAAACCGGAAGAGGAAACCCCAAAAGGACCCTCTTGGTCCGGAACCCTCTTAGTCCGAAACCCTCTTGGTCCGGAACCCCTCCCTATTTCGGAGCTTCTGATGGAATCTGGAATTCCTATGTTTTGCTTCGGAACCTCGCACCGGAAGACCTGTCTCGCTTTGGAACCTCCTAGCCGGCTTTGCACCTCGGTCCGGACAACAGACTTCGCCCCTGATCCGCCTCCTGACATCGGAATCCGAGAAAGTGCTCCGGACCTCTCATATTGACACTGGATCTTGTTGAATGGCTCCGGAACTCCTCCTAAGCACTTCGGACCCTCGCAGGAACAACCCTCCACTCAGGATTTTTATCATTTTCGGACCTTTTTTTATCATTTTAAGGCATTTTGACGCCGGGAATCACACCAAACTCGTATTTTTCATATCTTAGACCCCTAAAACCTCTATTTTATGCCAAATTTAATTATTTAAATTATATTTTCCTAAAATAAAAGTTTAGGATTTAGGAAGATCCTATCCAAAATCAAGATAAGGACAAAGAGTGTGACTTGGTGATATGATGAAACTCCTATTCCCCATGCAAATCACAGTATCTCGTGCTTTACCCACCAAATATCCATGCATGGACCAGCAGATCCCCATGCACCAAAGATTCCTCCCTTTTTCTTATACCCTTAAAACAAGGACAGTAGAAGAAAAATTGGGCTATCCATTTCCTCTCACCACTCTCATTTTCTCTCAAATACTCCTCCCAAGAGCAAAGCTAAGGATCTTGCAGGAAGCAAAATTCTCAAATCTTCCCTGGAGTTTTTCTAATGTAAGTTCTCCACTCATCTAAGATTTTATATAAACTTCAAGATGAATCCATATTATTTTACTCATAATAATATGTAACAATCAACCATAGGATAATATTCTTCATAGAGGAGTTCCTCATCTCAGCCAAAAGTTTAAGCTTGAGTTCTTCACTCCATAACTCCAAACAACTCATCCACCAACTCAAGGTGAGCTTCATACCCCGCCTTTTTCAATGTTTTAATGTTTTGGGGGAGAGTACAAGTCAAATATTGCCTAAATACTTGAATAATTGCATGTATACGTATGTTTGTATGTGTATGTGAAATATTATTAAATTATTACTTTAGTGATATTCTCATGAATGTAAGATTTAACAACTTCATAAAGAACAGAGGATACTTTGTGTACAAAAGAGCCTCCCAACTATTGGGTGTGTTCCAACTTAACCCCTTTATCCATGCTTTCATGTCTAGAAAAAAAAAGTTATAAAATGGGACCTTGATAAGTGGACACCATTTCTAGTAATTTTCGAAAATTGAAACTTTGTGACTATTTGCAAACTATCAGGGAGTATTTTATAAGTATTCGATATAAAAGTTTGGAATCAAGAACTAGTATGTTACCAAGTATAAACCATGGAATTTTTATATCAACAAACATAAAGATTTATTTTAATATTTGCTTAAACAAGTTGTTGGGCAAAATACTTTGAAATTGACTAAAGTATGGACATAATAGTATTTTGGATCATTTTTGACCAAACACAAATACAAGGGTTATCTTGGAATATTATGTCATACTAATGGCTTTTACCAGATTAACAAAATACTTGTAATTATTTATGAATATTTAATATAAATAATTTTATCAAGGAAAACATATGAAAACAGAGTTTTCATGACAAAGATATTTGCATGTCTTAAACTGTTGTAGTAAAACCTCCAAGAACATAAGTAATGTTCTATATGTCATAAAACAGAAAATCTGTGTCCTAACCGGCAGTTATAAATTTATACAAATTATAACTTGACACTTTTTCTCTTGGCTAAAATGACTTAGTTTTCAATAAACGAAAAGGAACAAGCACGAGCACCCAGTTAACGAGCACAATCAACGATATGGAACGAGAACGATATTTCTATTCAATGAGAACGGATTTCATTATTTATCTAACAAATAATGGATCTTTAATGATTGCTCAAAAGGTTGTTAATATTCTAGTCAGACAAATCTCAAAAGTACCTAATTATAAAAATATTAGTGTACGTCTAAAGTCTTGTAAGGAGTTATAGCCAGAGTCTCCTAGAGGGAGGGCGGGAATTTTTGTATAGATCTATACGGGGTTGACACCCCGCACCTTGGCTGTTCGCTACAGCTAGACAGGCCAGTCTAGGGTGACAAATGTCTTTTCCAAATCGAGGGCGCCTGAGAAACGCCACAACAGGCACTCCGTCAGATTAGTATGGTTATAACGACTCACTAGAATATGTTATGTCATCTATAAATTTATGTAAGGAAAAACCTCATAAATAAATTTTGGCACGTTGTGTTGACTGTCCTATATGTGATAGGTGATGGTCCGCATTTGTTGGGTTGACTATCCTTTTTCATCCCGTAGAATGTCCACAATTGCCATGTTGATTTTTTCTCCTAACAAGTATAGAGTCGTAATACTGCTATTTTACAAATTAAAAAGCGTAGGACTCTATGGGAAACATTTGTAAACGGTTTTGAAAACGATAAACTAACCCACACATATACATAGTTGGAAATAGAACTTACGAATATTTTATAGTAGAAAATATAGGATTTTCTGGAGAAAACGATTTTCTACGATTTCGATAACGATAAACTAGAACGCACACTCAATTTTACTCAATAAGAGGAACATGATTTTCAACCATATTCTCTTTTTGAAAATAAGGGATATTTCTAGAAACGGTTGACTATTACTATTCAATAGAACTATTCTCAGACACAACTCGCTTTTACAAATTACACTACTTTTCAAAATCACTCCTTATAAGGATGAACAAAAGTAATGACATACACACATATATCCATGATTTTCAAGGCAAGACTTCAAACGATTTCATAGAAAATATTGGATTTTCTGAAAATACAACGAGAACGATTCTAAACAAGTGTGAACGATTTTATACAAAAATGCTTATGAACTCACCAACTTTTTGGTTGACGCTTTTCAAAACGACTTGTATTCTCAGGGATCTAGTAAGCAGGAAATAAGGGACGCGAATGTAGAACTATTTAGTTATAGTTTGAAGTTTTCTACTTATGTATCTGTTGTGTAACTCGAAGAACAAATACAATATGTAAATAATGTAAGTTTGATATCTCAATGTATGATGTTTGGATTGCTCTGTTTCATTTATATTCAATTGTTATGATACTGCACAATGAAGTCCCCCGCCTCCGGACGTTTCCGCCGTCTAGTTCGGGGGTGTGACAGATTTGTATCAGAACATTGTTTATAGTGAACTGGTATATCTAGCCATACGAGATATACAACCATAAATACAACGGGACTAAAACAAACTCTACCTAAAAGTATACTTTAAGAAGATAAGTATTTTATAAAAGTATAAAAAATTACTAACCTAGTATCATAACGAGAAGAAACCAAAAGTAACTAAAGGTTGAACACTACAGTCAAACGTGGGCACTTATGTAATCATATCTAGGATAAATATAGTCTGATCAAGGGAAAAACTCATAAAAACCCTATCTATTATACGTCAATACTTAGAAAAACACCTATATAATTATTTTGTACGTATTAACCACTATGATTTCCAAAACCGTTTAAAATCCCTACTTTATCCGGTAACAGATTCTCGATCTGTAACAAAACCCTTAATCCCAAAACTTCTTCAATTTTGATTTTGATTTTTGTTTCAATTCTTTTGTAAAGGTGATTGGGATGAGGCTCGATGGAACGGTCTCGGGTCTTAGCGAGAGGGAAAAGAAAACAGCAACAGGTTTTTTTATATGTTTCGTTTCTTGATATTTGTTGCATGTTTTTAAGTGGATGGGATGATGAACAGTAAGTTGTTATAGCTTGTTTGGTTTTGGAAAAGGCAATTTGTAGGTCTTCGAGTTTCGTAAAGGTCTCCGCTCTCGGGTGGGTTTGGAACTGAAGGGCTGGTCTCCCTGTTTTCGATTTGGTTCTCGGGTTTCACATGTAATCTTTCGAGCAGGTGACAGTGGTTAACCGGTTGTTGATTTCGTGGTGATGGTTTTGGAAGATAGTTGGTTCTTTATTTTTTCAGATTTAAGCAGAAGTAGAAACAGGTAATGGTGGTGGAACAAACACAATTTTTTTTCTTTTTTCCTTCTTGTTTACTCGACAGCACCAACACACACACACACACAAAAACAATTTTTGTGATTTGGTTTTGATTTTTGGTAGCAACAACATACAAAAAGAAATTCTCAGATTTCTTTTATTCTTTTCTTGTTTTGTTTTCTGATTCATCTTTCTTCTTCCTGTTTGGTTTTTGTTTTGTAGTTTTTGTTGCAAGTTTAGAGGTTTGAAACAAAGGAGATGATGAACAGTGGGCTCTACGAGGGTGATGGTCTCCTGTTATGTGATTCTTTTTTCTTTTTTTCATTCTTGTCCATCTGAAACCACAAGGAAAACAACTATTTTCTGTATTTTCTTTGGTTCTCGGCAAAACATAATGTAGGAGATGAGCTGTGGGTTTCGATTAATGGTGGTTCGTGCATGGGTAGCAGTGGTGATCTCGGGGGTGGGGTTGAACTGAAAAACACAGCAGCAGACACAGCAAGGTGGTGGTGTTCGGCAGTTCAATAGGTCCGGATGAAGAGGATGATGAATAGTGGTTAATGCATAATGATTAATGCGTACAAAAGTTGTGTTCCCGGTAGCTTTGGGCTAACTGGTCAAAAAGATTGAAAACAATCAAAATTAGAAATAACAATGGTTAATGCGTGCAAAAAAATTATATAGGGGTTTTTCTAAGCATTTGGGTATAATACATAGGGTTTTTCTAAGTTTTTCCCCGTGATCAACTATATTTATTCAAGATATGACCAACATGTGTTTGGGAGTGATGGTGGTGTTGCAACAAACCTAAGATCTACCAACTATGCACACAAGGGATTACTAGAATTTGAACATCAAGTTTAAAATATTATAGGAGTATTTTAGGAAACTAACTCACCCCCCCCCCCCCCACACACACACACACACTCCTAAACTATCCCCGTATATCTCGTGTCGCGACTCTTTCACCAATGACGTAATTGAAATCCCTCACCAAGACTTATACTACCCTATCACGGTGATTTACGGATGGGGCAAAGAGAGACCAAAAGAAGTTCAACAGGAAAATCTAGAAGGGGACCCTAAGGGATACCCAGAGATGAATTATGAAAAGGAGAATTTTGACTAAGAGACCAGCAAGGATGAAGGCGCCAAGGAAACCATTGATGAGCTTTACCCGATTGGGAGCAAACCAGAGACCCTTTCACTTTTCTCTTCCCAGATACATAACCACCCAATATAAGTGCCCCTGTAATGAACATACCTGGAAACAAAACAGTACCCATGCAAATACGAGCTTAGGAATTGAATCCTACCCGGTTCAGGGTGCGTCTCCACAAAACACAATCCAATCCACAATCGAAGTGCATCGAACTCCAATAGCCAACACCCTCACGAATCAGGCATCACCTCTGGCTAGACCACAAGTAACCCGAATTGGCTCCCAGTTTCCAACTCTCCATCATGGAGTAATAGAGACCATAAGTAAAGCACAGTATGCAATAGTGTAAATCTGATCCCCCACAGGTAACAAGAACACCATTCCAAATACCTTATGAAACCCACAAGTAGGACCAGAAAACTATGCAGACCATGTACACTCTTTAAAAGAGGAAATGGTCATTTGGAGACCACAATTCATAGCAATCAAGGCTAGGATAGCCTTACCAGCGTAAGGATCACAAAAAGGGCACTCATAATATAAGTGAAATGGCCAAGCACTTTGTACGCCATGTCGGTAAAAGAGGATAACCACACTACTCGCCTTAAGTTCATAATGCCCTTAATCGCAACCAGTAGTAGCAAACCAAGAGGAGTACATCCTCCAAGAATCCATACAACCAAATCTGTTAACTATAGTGCTAGCTATGTGCTATTTTGACAGACTTTACGTCAGACAATACATGTTTCCACTCTCTCTACCATTACTACATCATGGGGATGTAGGTTGACACAATTAACACCAGTACATTAAGATTATATGAGTAAACTCACTTGTAACTAACTACGAGTACTCACAAGCTTACCTTGGGTGTGTAATATAGTTATGTCTTCACACAAAGGTAACCAGTACCCCGACCCTGCGTCGGTCCTACAAATAGACTCCGCCACTTTCCAAGCCACTGTAACAGCGGCCATGGCGGCCGTCATGGCATACTTTAATGTCAACGACACAACTGAAGTTGGAGGCAGTGTCGGTAATTTTAACCGTAACAACAACCAAGGAAACCAACAAAGAGCAACTCACCAATGCACCTTAAAACCAAAACCTAAGCTCAAGAAACGAAAGTTCGGAAACAAAAAAGGAGGTAGTTCGACTTAGAGGCTTACTAAAAGACAACAAGTGGGATCAGCCCCTACTCCTACTAACCCTACTCCTCCCACATCAAGAAAATCATGCCTTGGGAACAATACACCCTGCAACAAGTGCAAATACCATCATTGGGGAGTCTGCCAGACATTTCGTTGCAAAAGGTTCAACAAGATGGGGAACACATCCCGCTACTATAGGGCCCTGGCCCCATGCGTCACTCCGACCCTTAACCTAGAAGTAAGTCCAGTTTGCCACAAGTGCGGTGCAACAGGACATTTCAAGAGAGGTTGTCCAATAGAAATGAATGACAAGGGAGTTGGCAACTAGACAGGAAGAGACGACAAGAAACCCTATCGAGATTTTTGGTACGTTTCAAACGATAAAATTTATGTAACGAATTTTCACAAAAAGGTCTTGCAAATTGAAAACATAATCATAAACTATTTCCCGAGTCGAGCAAATCCGTAAACCACGGAGAAGCTAGAGAATACTTACGAATGGACCATGATGGTTCCATATGAACGTTAGTATCATATATAGATAGGATTGTTGGATTAATGTCTAAATCCATAACTATAATTGGTAAGACTTGACCCGACCCGGCATGGTCCATTTGGGTTGCATGGCATCATGCATTTGGATAAACTATAATGTGAGAAATAACACTTAAGGTTGCTTAATATATTATAAGTTCTAATATATTAATAAGATTATTTAATTAGTATTAATCAAGAATTAATCTAGGATTAATTAAGTGATCAAAAGAAGACTAATTAAATATATGGGTTGATTGTGTAAATCATTCATTCTTATATATGTGGGCTTGTGATCCAAGATTCCTTATGTTGGACTAAGTCCATGGGGTGACCCATGGATACTCCATGGAGGTTAAAATCCATGGAGCATAAGGAATGGGTAAAGTTATGAGTTACATGGTGTAACCCTAATAGCCACCATATAAAAGAATCCCATGGCTCAAGAAATCGGCAACTATGTGTGAGAATGAAGGGCTAGCCGATTTTCATGAAGTGTGAATTTCTCTCGAGTCATTCCATGTGTATTTTGTGTTGTGTGAACCATTTAAGGTGTCACACTTGGGGCACTAGGCACTCAAGCTTCATGGAGACATTCTACATCAAAGAGGTATGCATTCTATCTTGTTATATTCATTGTTTTGTATGCTAGATTAGGATAATACCTTTGAAAGTTCATATTTGCATGTATAATAGAGAAAACATAGATCCAAGGTATTTAGGGTTGCATGTAAACTTAGGAGTGTTAGAATGCTCAAAACCCATCAAGGATTCCATAAACTAAGAACGTGGAATCCCGCATCATTTTCCTGTCCCTGGTCTGAATGTTGATTAGGACAAAACCCCACAGTTATTTACCTTTTAAAAATCCTAAGTATGTGTGGTTAGGTAACATCCATCTAAAACAGAAAGACCTAGTAGAATTTGGATTTCGAATTCCCTTGCTTTTTAGTAGCTCCCTTGTGACATTAGAACACCTAACAAGTAGAAACAAGATAGACCCAATGGTAACAACGAAAACGAAACTAGAAACAATAAGAACATGAACATCAGAACACCTAACAAGGAAAAACAAGATAGACCCAATGGTAACAACGAAAACGAAATGAGCAACGATAAGAACATGAACATCAGAACACCTAACAAGCAGAAACCAGATAGACCCAATGGTAACAACGAATATGAAACTAGCAACGATAAGAACATGAACATCAAAACACCTAACAAGCATAAAAAAGATAGACCTAATGGTAACAACGAAAACGAAACTAGCAACGATAAGAACATGAACGTAGAACACCCTGTTATTCCTAGCAACCAATACTCCCCAAATCAATGTAACACCTATTGTAACAAGGAGTCCAATGCCACTACTTGGCACGAACAGACTAGATCCTCACCTTACAAACCTCGAGCTCTGCAAATAGACTTTCGTCTTACTTAACTGAATAACAAAATTTTTTCATTCGGTAAAGACGAATCCCTAACAACCAGACACCTAAGTTCTGGTGTATGAAATACCACGCCCCTCCCAAGCTCAATAAAGATGGAAAAATCAAGAAGCAAAAGGTATCGAGGGAATCCAAAAGGCTTCCAACCTTTCTCCAGAGATTCCCAAAACCTCTTGGAAAACCTCAACCATGTGCTAAGTAGAGATAGAATCACCTAGACTCATGGAACCACCCCAATAACCGAACACCCGATACCACTTCGCACGGTCACAAGAACAAATAATGTCTGATCATAAGATTGGCATATTATGTAAAGGAAACATCAGACCCCGTCCCTAACCACAGGAAGCACCTGTCTAACTCATAAAAGGGAAAGACAAAATTTCCATAAGCACCACTGAATATGAGTAAACCAAACAAACCCATCCACTAGGATCGATACTCCCTACCCCGAATCGGAGATTCACTCAACCACCAACAAGGAACTGGCAAAGGCCAGCCTACCATTAGGTTGGAAAAACCTTAGGGAGAAAACTCCCAAAGTAATCTAGGACTCATAAAGTTAACTACAACACACAAACTCAACCTTGGTGACCATGGTACCAACTCTTAAGGCCCAAAAAACTCTACTTCTAGGACACTAGGATCCCGATTCCTAGAAGACCATTAAAAAGGCCTCGCTAAGAAAGGGCCCGATAACCCATAGCCTCTGATTGACCAAAGAACCTAGTTTCAAACATTTTACCTTCCATGTGTTCAACACTCATAAGTGTCAGACCACCGAAGCTGTAGAAATCCCACTTGACAAGAACGAGGTAAACAAGAATCCACACCCCAAAGAGAAGCATGTGTAATAGACATTGGCAAGACTTGGGATACTCACCTGTCCCTAAATCATGCACTCGAAGTTTCGGCTAATGCTAGACAAATCCCTAATCAAGTACTCATATACCAACAACTGCCACCTGAGTATGGGAGTTGTATCCTTCGAGGCCCCGTGTGGCCGGAAATGCGGATCATCCTTTGTTGGGAGGAGGTGAGAGACACCCAACTGACAAGAGGACAAACACCTAATAGCACATTCATTAGACACGAGATTATTCAAGAAACCACAAAAAGGATAGGTAAAACCCGAACACGACCCCAAACATTGTAACTCCGAAAAAAAGACCTACAGCAGGTTGAAGCCTCGGAATCCCAGGTAAGGGATCAGGGTATTATTAAAGATCTCCCCTCAGGGAAGGATAACTCGATTTGAAAGGAAAGGAAAACTAAATCCCTGATGTACCAGACCATTCGAGATCCTCGCACGGATCAGTCTGGTAGCCTACTTGCAAACTCCAACTACCCTCAAAGCTTAGTGACGTACGTCCTGTGTTCCATGTGTCAAACCTAGGAAGTGTCTGTCAGACAAAACCCTCCCAGTCCCACTAGGCAAGATTGAGGAAAACAAGAACCTCCTAATGATTGATCAACCCATTGAGACTATAGATAGAAAAGGTTAAGCACACCAAACAAAGTCGCATCCTAATGGTGAAGGTTTAAGGGAACGCTAGGTGTGAGCCGATATTCACTTGGGAACACAAAGACCAAATAATTCAAAAGTACCCTCACCTATTTCCGTCTTTCGAAAGAATTTCGGGACGAAATTCCCTCTAACGGGGGATAATGTCACAACCAGCCTTTTTGGCTAGGAAATTCCATCCTCAAGTAAGCAAGGACTATTGTAAGACTTGTGCTAACAAATCTAAGTGTAAAATATGATTTCCTAATAAGGAATATAGTGTTAGAATCCAAATCTCTCCAAGTATATGAAATCTCTCCCAAATCTCTTCAAGTATGCGCAATATCCCCAAGTATATTGAATCTCTCCAAGTATGTGAAATCTCTCCTAAATCTCTCCAAGCATGAAAAATATCTCCCAAATCTCTCCATGTATGTGAAATCACTCCAAGTATATTGAATCTCTCCTAAATATCTCCAAGTATGTGAAATCTCTCCCAAATCTCTCCAAGTATGTGAAATCTCTCCATGTATCTCAAATATCTCTCAAATCTCTCTAAGTACCTTCCTACAACTCAAAACCAGAAGAGGAAACCCCAAAAGGACCCTCTTGGTCCGGATCCCCTCCCTATTTCGGAGCTTCTAATGGAATCCGGAATGCCCATGTTTTGCTTCAAAACCTCGCACCGGAAGACCTGTCTTGCTTCGGAACCTCCTAGCCAGCTTCGCATCTCGGTCCAGACTACTGACTTCGCCCCTGATCCTCCTCCTGACTTCGAAATCCAAGAAAGTGATCCGAACCTCTCATATTGATTTCGGATCTTGCTGAATGGCTCCGGAACTCCTCCTAAGCACTTCGGACCCTCATACGAACAACCCTCCACTCCGGATTTTTGTCATTTTTGGACCTTTTTATCATTTTAAGGCATTTTGACGCCGAAAATCACACCAAACTCATATTTTTCATATCTTAGACCCCTAAAATCTCTATTTTATGCCAAATCTAATTATTTAAATTATATAAAAGTATAGGATTTATTAAGATCCTATCCTAAATCAAGATAAGGACAAAGAGTGTGACTTGGTGATTTGATGAAACTCCTATTCCCCATGCAAATCACAGTATCCCGTGCTTTACCCACCAAATATCCATACATGGACCAGCAGATCCCCATGAACCAAAGATTCCTCCCTTTTTCTTATACTCTTAAAACAACGACAGTAGAAGAAAGATTGGGCTATCCATTTCCTCTCACCACTCTCATTTTCTCTCAAATACTCCTCCCAAGAGCGAAGTTAAGGATCTTGCTGGAAGCAAAATTCTCAAATCTTCCTTGGAGTTTTTCTAATGTAAGTTCTCCACTCATCTAAGATTTTATATAAACTTCAAGATGAATCCATATTATTTTACTCATAATAATATATGATAATCAACCTTAGGAAAACATTCTTCCCAGAGGAGTTCCTCATCTCAGCCAAAAGTTTAAGCTTGAGATCTTCACTCCATAACTCCAAACAACTCCTCCACAAACTCAAGGTGAGCTTCATACCCCTCCTTTTTCAATGTTTTAATGGTTTTGGGGGAGAGTACAAGTCAAATCTTGCCTAAATACTTGAATAATTGCATGTATACGTATGTTTGTATGTGTGTGTGAAATATTATTAAATTATTACTTTAGTAATATTCTCATGAACGTAAGATTTCATAACTTCATAAAGAACAGAGGATACTTTGTCTACAAAAGAGCCTCCCAACTATTGGGTGTGTTCCAACTTAACCCCTTTATCCATGCTTTCATGTCTAGAGATAAAAGTTATAAAACGGGACCTTGATAAGTGGACACCATTTCTAGTAATTTTCGAAAATGGAAACTTTGTGACTATTTGCAAACTATCAGGGAGTATTTTATAAATATTCGATATAAAAGTTTGGAATCAAGAACTAGTATGTTACCAAGTATAAACCATGAAATTTTTATATCAACAAACATGAAGATTTATTTTAATATTTGCTTAAACAAGTTGTTGGGCAAAATACATTGAAAATGACTAAAGTATGGACATAATAATATTTTGGATCATTTTTGACCAAACATAAATAGAAGGGTTATCTTGGAATATTATGTCATACTCATGGCTTTTACTAGATTAACAACCTACTTGTGATTATATAGGAATATTTAATATAAATAATTTTATCAAGGAAAACATATGAAAACAGAGTTTCCATGACAAAGATATTTGCATGTCATAAACTGTTGTAGTAAAACCTCCAAGAACATAAGTAATGTTCTATATGTCATAAAACAGAAAATGCGTGTCCTAACCGGTAGTTATAAATTTATACAAATTATAACTTGACACTTTTTCTCTTGGTTAAAATGAGTTATTTTTCAATAAACGAAAAGGAACGAGCACAAGCACCCAGTTAACGAGCACAATCAACGATATGGAACGAGAACGATATTTATATTCAATGAGTACGAATTTCATTATTTATCTAACAAATAATGGATCTCTAACGATTTCTCAAAAGGTTGTTAATATTCTAGTCAGACAAATCTCAAAAGTACCTAAATATAAAAATATTAGTGTACGTCTAAAGTCCCTTAAAGAATTATAGCCAGAATCTTCTAGAGGGAGAGCGGGAATTTTTGTATAGATTTATACGGGGTTGACACGGCCCTCACTAGTACCTGAAACACATTATACATAATACTGTAAGCAAAAAAGCTTAGTGAGTTCCCTAATATACCACTTACACACATACGCCTTTCCAGGCCATACTCCACACGACCTTCCGGTCCATGTGTCTCAGGGGACTTCCATCCCAACCCGGTAAACCTTTCGGTCCTACCCATGTCGACCTTCCGGTCCATAATTCCCTAACCTTCCGGTCCACATCATAATGCCTTCCGGCCCATATCAAGCATAGCATCCATATCACATACATAGTGCATACAAAACAGGCAACTCATAGCATACGATACATATATCTCATAGCATACCAGACCTTCCGGTCACACATAGGTACCCTTCCAGGTACAGTATAGTGAGAAGACTCACCTCAGTTGTCTCGGTAAATCTCTGACTTGGTAGAAATACGATCTAGCCTCCGCCTAATCACATAAAGTAAACATTCTCATAAATATATCTCTCGGGACTAGACTCAACCCTCTCTTGGCACCCTCAGAAGGGCAAAAGACCATTTTACCCCTCTTTGACTCAAAGGCCACAATGTTGACCAAATCCTAGAAGTCAACAAAAGTAAACGGTCAAACTTTGACCCGACTCGTCGAGTGCACTTGGGCAACTCGGCGAGTCTACACATGTCCACTAACTCTTTAGTCTCGCTTGGCACGTCGAGTTCCTCCCCTTGCTCGACGAGTCACACCGGGAATGAATCGCGGGGCCACCCCGACTCAACTCGACGAGTCTCAATATCAACTCGACGAGTTCCGCTTTGAACTCTAGTCCTCTAATCCCCCCCTGACTCACTGAGTTATTCCCCCAACTCGGCAAGTCCACTCACTGATTGATTCACGGGAAACCCTAACCCTACTCGCCGAGTCTGCCCTTGCACTCGGCGAGTTCATGCCATGCACAAACTCAAATGGCCTCCTGAGGTCAAATCTGTTCCTTGAATCCATAGATCTGACCTTCCCAAGCCTGATAAACATGTAAAGTTCGAATCTTGACACTCATGGGACGTCTAGGAGGCTTCACTTGATGATTTAGCTCGAAAAGTAACATCCTTAGCTCAACACCTCCATATCTCAACATAAAGCAAGCTGAGATAAGCTCTATAGACCATTATGGGTCCAGATCAGAAGTATCAAAGTGAATAGGGCCATATCCTCACAATCTTCTCCCAATAAAGGTCATAAAACTCTACATCTATGGATTCCTTCCACAAAACAGGTAAAGGGGCGATATAATACCTCAAAGATGAAGTCTCTTGCTCGAAATCCACAGATGCACAAACTCCTTGGTCTCCTCTAAGCTGGAAACACCTCCTTCTTGCAAGAATCAACCACAAAGATCAAGAAATGGCTCCTATCCTCTCACTAACGCTCTAGCTCCTTTAGGGTTTCTCTCTGGGGTTTGGTAGCCGCAAATGACGGCTCTAAGGGCCATTAAATAGGTCCCAAACCCAGGAAACTAGGGTTTCATTAAACAGCATGGACTCGCCGAGTCCACCTCATGAACTCGCCGAGTCCAGCCATGAACCCGGATATGAATCCGCGACCCTACTCGGCGAGTCTGAGCACCAACTCGCTGAGTCCCCTCACGACCTCCAAAAAAATAAAAGAATAAAATAATATACTTGGGAATCTGGATGTTACAATTCTCCCCCACTAGAATCAGACTTCGTCCTTGAAGTCTTACCCTGCAAACAACTCGGGATGCTGCTCCCGCATCTCTCGTTCTGGCTCCCAAGTCAACTCTGACCCTTTCCGATGCTGCCACTGGACCTGCACCAAAGGCACCTCCTTGTTCCTCAGAACCTTGATCTTCCGATCCCTGATCGCCACCGGTCTCTCAACATAGTTTAGGCTCGCATCCACCTGAATATCCTCTAATGGCACCATTGCCGACTCGTCGGCTATACACTTTCTCAGCTGCGAGACATGGAAGGTGTCATGAATCTGACCCAACTCCGCAGGTAGCTCCAACCGGTAGGCTACCCTTCATACTCTCGCGGTCAACCTGAAAGGATCAATATATCGGGACCTCAGATTGCCCCTATTCCTGAATCGGATCACTCCTTTCCAAGGAGAGACCTTTAGGAGCACGAAGTCGCTGGCCTGAAATTCGAACTCGGACCGGCGCCTGTCCGCATAACTCTTCTGGCGACTCTGAGCGGTCAACAACCTCTATCTGACCTATTGTATTTGCTCTGTCGGTTGAAGCACGATCTCTGTACTATCCATCACATGCTTCCCTACCTCTCCCCAGCAAATGGTGGTCCGACACCTCCTCCCATACAATAGCTCAAAGGGTGGCATACCAATGCTCGAATGATGGCTGTTATTGTAGGAAAACTCTGCCAAGGGCAAGTACGTGTCCCAACTCCCGCCGAAATCCAAAACACATGCTCGGATCATGTCCTCGAGCGTCTGAATCGTCCGCTCACTCTGCCCATCAATCTGTGGGTGGTATGCGGTACTAAAATGCAGCCTCGTACCCAATTCCTCATGAAATTTCTTCCAGAATCTGGAAGTTAAATGCACATCTCGATCTGAGACAATTGAGATCGGCACCCTATGCCGCGATACCACCTCCTTTACGTATATCTCTGCCAACCTCTCCGTGGAAAAGCTCTCACTGATAGCAAGGAAATCAGCGCTCTTCGTCAACCTATCCACAATCACCCAAATTGCATCGACACCTCTCGCAGTCCTCGGCAATTTGGTGATGAAATCCATGGTAATTTGTTCCCATTTCCACTCGGATATCTCTAACGGCTGCAGCTTACCATGTGGACGCTGGTGCTCGGCCATAACCCTGCGACAGGTCAGGCATCTCTCTACAAACCATGCGACATCCCTCTTCATACAAGGCCACCAATACTCCCTCTTCAGGTCCAAATACATCTTAGTGGCCCCGGGATGGATCGAGAACTTCGATCGATGAGCCTCTTCCATCAAAATGGTACGTGTCCCGCCCAAAAACGGTACCCATATCCGACCCTGAAATGTCATAAGTCCTCGACTATCGGTAACAAACTCTAATACCTGCTTGATCACCCGCTCCCTTTTGCGGTTCTCCAGTCTCACGGCCTCCGCCTGGGCCCTTCTAATGGTATCCAACACCGGAGTCATCACTATCAATCTCATACAAATGTCTCGTATCGGGGCGCTCTCCGCCCTACGGCTCAAGGCATCGGCTACAACATTAGCCTTGCCTGGATGGTACAGGATCTCACAATCATAATCCTTTACCACATCCAACCATCTCCTCTGGCGCATATTCAGGTTGGGCTGATCCATCAAGTACTTCAGACTTTTGTGGTCCGTGTATATGGTACACCGAACCCCATACAGATAGTGACGCTAGATCCTGAGGGCGAACACCACAGCCCCCAACTCCAGGTCATGGGTGGGATACCTCGACTCATGAGGCTTTAGTTGCCTCGATGCATAGGCTATCACATGCCCCGTCTGCATAAGCACTGCTCCCAACCCGGATATCGATGCATCACAATACACCACAAAATCCTCCATCCCTTCCGGGAGTGCTAGCACTGGGGCTTCGCACAACTTCTAGCGAAGTGTCTCAAATGAGGTATGCTGCTCCGGACCCCAGGAGAAAGCGACACCCTTCCGAGTCAACTTGGTGAGTGGCACGGTGATCTTGGAGAAATCCTTAATAAATCTCCAATAATAGTCGGCCAATCCTAAGAAGCTCCTGGTCTTGGTGGGCGATCTCGGCATCTCCCACCTCATGACCGCCTCAATCTTGGCCGGATCGACCAATATCCCATTCTATTTGACAAGATGTCCCAAGAACTAGACCTCTCATAACTAGAACTCACACTTGGAGAATTTGGCATAAAGCCTCTCCGATCTCAAAACTCCAAGGTTCTCCCTCAAATGCTCCTCATGTTGTTCTCTAGACATCGAATACACCAAAATATCATCAATGAATACGATCACCGACTGATCCAACATCGGTCTGCACACTCTGTTCATGAGATCCATGAACGCAGCTTGTGCATTGGTGAGCCCAAAAGGCATCACCACGAACTCGTAATGCCCATAACGAGTTCTGAATGTTGTCTTCTGGATATCTTCATCCCGAACCCTCATTTGATGATAACCCGACCTCAAGTATATCTTGGAGAACCAACACGCCCCCCACAACTGATCGAACAGATCATTGATCCTTAGCAACGGATAACGGTTCTTGACCGTCAACTTGTTCAACTCCCGGTAATCAATGCACATCCGGTGTGAACCATCCTTTTCTTGACAAAAAGAATCGGTGCTCCCCAAGGCGGGCTACTTGGTTGAATAAACCCCTTCCCCAACAGCTCCTGAAGCTGCGAGGATAACTCCTGCATCTCTGGCGGCGCGAGGCGATAAGGCGCCTTGGCGACAGGTGCTGCTCCCGGAATCAAATCGATACGGAACTCCACTTGCCTCTTGGGAGGCACACCCGACAATTCCTCGGGAAAAACATCCGGGAACTCGCACACTATCGGAACCTCATCAATCGAACCTGGCCTCCCAGCGGCCAATCATGTGTCCATCACATAGGCTACGAATCCACTGCAGCCCTGCTGCAAACTCTGCCTCGCCCTGGCAGCCGAGCAAAACAATGACCCACATCGGGTTCCCTCGCCATACACCGAAAGTACTCCCCCCACTAGGGTCTCGTATCGTCACCAACTAACGCTCGCAGTCTATAACAGCTCTGAATCGGCTCAACCAATTCATGCCCACTATAACACACATGTCCCCCATCGCAATCGGAACCAGATCTATCGGGAACTCCACACCGAAGATCTCAAGAATACATCCTCGAATCACATCCGTAGCATACACTGCTCACTCGTCAGCTATGGAAACTCGCAGTGGTCGACTCAACGCCTCTCGACGGATACTAACGTGCTGACTAAATGCCAAAGAAACAAATGACCGACTCGCACCCGAGTCAAATAACACCAAAGCAGGTACAGTACTCACAAGAAAAGTACCTATGCATAACATCATATAAGCACAATATCTCAACAAAAGATAAATACAGAATACATACTAGCCACAACATCGGGCGCTGCACGGACCTCCTCCGCAGTCAATTGGAAAGCTCTCCCACAAGCCTTCAGAGCCTCGGCCTTCACTGGTCGAACCTCGGTAACCCTAGCAGCAGGTGCAGATCCTTGATGCAACTGTGGACACTCGGCCTTCCGATGGCCAGTCTGGTTACAATGAGAGCAAACCATAAATCCCTTGGGGCAATCCTTGGCGATATGCCCCACCTTTCCATATTTGTAGCAAGCACCCGATCAACAGGCCCCCTCATGACCATTGCCGCACTTTCCGCAAGTGTGGCCCTTCTGGCCTCCAGTCCTCGAATCAGCAGACGTGTTCCGCTTGGCTGCCGGCTGAGACTGAGCCGGATGCCGATCCATTCTCTGAGACTCGGCCTCCTCCCTGGCCTGAGTCTCCAACTCAATCTACCTCTTCCGGGCATTTTCCTGGAGCTCAGCAAATGCCTGGTACGTCGAGTTCAACACGAACTCCTGAATGTCCCTCCTCATAACTCCCAAATACCGACTCATTCGTGCCTGCTCAGTAGACACCTGCTCAGGGCAGAACATCGCCCTCTCATGAAACTTCCGGGTAACCACAGTAACCGAATCATTTCCCTGCTTGAGGGGCAAGAACTCCTGAACCAACCGTTCCCTCTCCACCGGGGGAACATACTCGTCTCTGAACATGGTGGTGAACCTCTCCCAGGTCACCGCTGAAATCTCTACAAGAGTGAAGCTCGCCGTCATGAACTTCCTCCAATCCTTCGCTCCCAAGCGAAGCTGGTTCAAAGCGAACCGTACCCTCAGATGCTCCGGACATGAACACGTATAGAAGTATCCCTCAATATCAACAATCCATCTCATCGCATCGATCGAATCCTACGTCCCATCAAACTCGGGTGGCTTCGTGTTGCTGAACTCCCGGAACAACATCGAGTCACCTCCCTGAGACCTGGCAGCAGCCACAGCTGCTGTAGCTACAGCGGCTGCAGCCTCAGTCACTGTGGCGTACCGCTCATAGAAATTCTCAATCAGTGTGGTCTTGATAGACCCAAATATCTCCGGAATCTCGGCCCTAATCGCCACAGCCACCTCATCGTGGATCATCTGACGAAGCTACTCGTCACTCACACCGCTCGCCTCAGGTCTGTGGCATGTCCCAACCATGATGTCTCTGAAATATAACACAACAATATCAAAGACTCATTCGAGCATGCTCGCACTCGGTAACTCAACCCTACTTGGTCCTTAGTATCCAAAGGATTCTTACTTAGAGTGCGCACTGCTCCGATGTCTTCGGTAGTAAGGGCCCTTATACTACCACCTACACCGCATCAGTGTTCACCCTAAGTCCTCCTCCTTGGATCCTAGATCACAAGTACCCTATATCTCACTGGCAAAGGCTACCCTTCGGTAGACCTCTTATCAACTACTCCCCGCTACCTACTCGCTCTCAAGCATCACATAGCAGCACAATCCTTCCTAGGCTAAGGCAGAAATCAGGCCACTCTAGTCCTAATATGAATACCTAGCCAACTCTAGCATGCATAATATAACATATCATATCTCATAACACACAACGTAAGGGCATTTTGGGGATTCACCGTTCGGGCGCTGGCTGACCGTACACACTGCTCCACTCTGGTTGTCTCAAAACCTCTTACATTTTAGAAAAATTAATTTTTATCATTTGAAAAGTTTCTCAAATCCTCGGTTTGAGTTCAGTTACGCCCGGAGGTGCATCCAAATCCCTCAAACCTAGGCTCTGATACCAACTTGTAACAACGTAAATTTTCAAAACAAATTTTCATTTCTTTAAAACATAATTTCATTTAAGACAAACCATAAAATCCAATGTAACATGGTCATAATACAAAACATATCAAATCCCAAGATCAAACATATCCAGTCCGCCTATGTGTGTCTGTGTACGAGTCATGTCGGCGCCTTCCCATGGTCCTCACTAGTACCTGAAACACATCACACATAACACTGTAAGCCAGAAGCTTAGTGAGTTCCCCAATATACCACTTACACACATACACCTTTCCAGGCCATACTCCACACGACCTTCCGGTCCATGTGTCTCAGGGGACTTCCATCCCAACCCGATAAACCTTTCGGTCCTACCCTTTTCGACCTTCTGGTCCATAATTCCCTAACCTTCCGGTCCACATCATAATGCCTTCCGGCCCATATCAAGCATAGCATCCATATCACATACATAGTGCATACAAAACAGGCAACTCATAGCATACGACACATATATCTCATAGCATACCAGACCTTCCGGTCACACATAGGTACCCTTCCAGGTACAGTATAGTGAGAAGACTCACCTCAGTTGTCACGGTAAATCTCTGACTCGGTAGAAATACGATCTAGCCTCCGCCTAATCACATAAAGTAAACATTCTCATAAATATATCTCTCAGGACTAGACTCAACCCTCTCTTGGCACCCTCAGAAGGGCAAAAGACCAATTTACCCCTCTTTGACTCAAAGGCCACAATGTTGACCAAATCCTAGAAGTCAACAAAAGTAAACGGTCAAACTTTGACCCGACTCGTCGAGTGCACTTGGGCAACTCGGCGAGTCTACACGTGTCCACTAACTCTTTAGTCTCGCTTGGCACGTCGAGTTCCTCCCCTTGCTCGACGAGTCACACCGGGAATGAATCACGGGGCCACCCCGAGTCGACTCGACGAGTCTCAAGATTAACTCGACGAGTTCCGCTTTGAACTCCAGTCCTCTAATCCCCCCCTGACTCACTGAGTTATTCCCCCAACTCGGCAAGTCCACTCACTGATTGATTCACGGGAAACCCTAACCCTACTCGCCGAGTCTGCCCTTGCACTCGGCGAGTTCATGCCATGCACAAACTCAAATGGCCTCTTGAGGTCAAATATGTTCCTTGAATCCATAGATCTGACCTTCCCAAGCCTGATAAACATGTAAAGTTCGAATCTTGACACTCATGGGACGTCTAGGAGGCTTCACTTGATGATTTAGCTCGAAAAGTAACATCCTTAGCTCACCACCTCCATATCTCAACATAAAGCAAGCTGAGATAAACTCTATAGACCATTATGGGTCCAGATCAGAAGTATCAAAGTGAACAGGGCCATATCCTCACAATCTTCTCCCAATAAAGGTCATAAAACTCTACATCTATGGATTCCTTCCACAAAACAGATAAAGGGGCGATATAATACCTCAAAGATGAAGTCTCTTGCTCGAAATCCACAGATGCACAACCTCCTTGGTCTCCTTTAAGCAGGAAACACCTCCTTCTTGCAAGAATCAACCACAAAGATCAAGAAATGGCTCTTATCCTCTCACAAAAGCTCTAGCTCCTTTAGGGTTTCTCTCTAGGGTTTGGTAGCCGCAAATGACAGCCCTAAGGGCCTTAAAATAGGTTCCAAATCTAGGAAATTAGGGTTTCATTAAACAACATGGACTCGCCAAGTCCACCTCATGAACTCGCCGAGTCCAGCCATGAACCCGGATAAGAATCCGCGACCCTACTCGGCGAGTCTAAGCACCAACTCGCCGAGTCCCCTCACAACCTCCAAAAAATAAAAGAATAAAATAATATACCTGGGAATCCGGATGTTACAAACACCAAGAACATACACTAGTGTTCTTGGCCGAAATCAACCCTTTCAAGCTTCAATATCGTAAGTACTCCTTTCCTTAACTTGTTATCGAGTTGACACACCTGATTAGAGCCTTGAAACCATAAAGAATGCAAGAACAAAATGATTTTACGGCCATGCAATCTCCCTTGGCCGTAAACCCCTATAAGTGTGTCATTTTGGTTGCAAACCCTTCCTAAGTCCAAGCCTTTGACCTTGAACCCTTAATGGATGTTGTAGGACCTTAAAACACAGTTTGGCATGATTGACCATGAGTTTACGACCGTAAACTCCCTTGTCCGTAAACTCATGGCCGTAAACTCCATTGGTGGCCGTGAACACTCCTTAGTTCAATCACATGTGATTCCAACACTTGGTCAAAGTGTTTCGTAGTCCCATGAGGTGTTTCCTTGCATTTGGTTGCTTCTAAACACTATAATTACGTCAATATATGTCATTATATGTCATTTAGGACTCGTTAAGTCTCGGGACTTCATTCGTGGAACTTCTCATCCTTACACGCACATCCGTTTGAATCACCCACATCAGGTGAGTTCATACCCCGTAATGAATCTTTTAACTGTTTTAAATGCTTTAAGGGGGGAATACAAGTTGAACACAATGATAATTGTGTAAATGTTTGTTATAAACATCTTTCAAAAGATTGCTTATGTCTTCTATAAGTGATCAAAACGTTTAAAAAACTCTTTTAAAGTTATGTTACTTTATAGTTTAACAAAACTCCATTTTTGAAGTACAATCATAACTTAGTAGATAAAATGAGTCTTTTCTTCAAATCAGTATCAGTTCAAGTAAACTTACTAGTAAACTATAATAGGTATAGTTTAGGGGTTCAGTTCATGCTATAACAAGTACAAAGATAAACATGTGATAACAAGTATAGAGAGGAACATACTATAACAAGTACCGGGAAAAACACGATAATATATCTTTCTGGGTTTGCGTTGACACCAGTACGATTTCACATACCAGGGTTAGCAGACACGAGGTGATAAAACTTAATAATATATCTTTCCGGGTTTGCATTGACACTAGTACGATTTCACGTACCAAGGTTAGCAGACACGAGGTGATAAAACTTAATAATATATCTTTCCGGGTTTGCATTGACACTAGTACCATTTCACATACCAAGGTTAGCAGACACGAGGTAATAAAACTTAATAATATATCTTTCCGTGTTTGCATTGACACTAGTACGATTTCACGTACCAAGGTTAGCAGACACGAGGTGATAAAACTTCATAATATATCTTTCCAGGTTTGTGTTGACACCAGTACGATTTCACGTACCAGGGTTAACAGGCACGAAGTGGTAATTATATCCAACCTAAGTTATTTACTTATAAAAAGGGTACATCTGTAAAGTACCCGACGATAATAAATAAAATACATAACTTCTTCATAACATGAACATTTAGTAGAAAGGGACCTATAATGCTAACCTTTTGATTCCTTAATGTATACATCAAGGGATATATATTAATAGGATCTGAATCGGTAATAGGATGTGTGTTTTCCGCTTCATTTCCTGTTCCTTGTTTGGTTGTGGGCTTAGAGCGGATTCACCCAGCCTATTACGCATTCGATCTTAGTTATATATATGTTCCATATACATTAAGTCATCATAAGGGGTACCAGGTATGGCTCAGGTCATATGACACTAATTCAATGCACAGTTTTCGAGTACAAAACATACTTTTCAAATAGAACTTTTGATATACAAAACTAGAAACTTACCAGTAAAGGGTTTAATCCTTTTTATTAAACCAGCATAACTTAAAGGACCTTAGGTGGTTAACTCTATAATACCTTAGTTTATACATTAGGGTTATATATAATTAATAATCGATAGGTAGTTGGATGTGTGCCTTCCACCTCATTCCTTGTTCCTTGCTTGATTGTGGGCTTAGGGCAGATCCACACAATTAACTATCTATTCGATATTAGATTATATATAGCTAGAATAAACTAAGTGATTATAGAAGGAACCATTGTGGTTACTATTTTTATTATAAGAAATAAGGGTTTTCTTAAAGAATATTTTCATCAAACATAAAGGAACTAGTACGGTTAACTCCAAAAGTACCAAGTGAATACGCCAGGGTTATATACAACAATAATATAACAAACAATGGGATGTGTGCTTTCCTCTTAACTTCCTGTTCCTTGTCTGGGGTTGGGCTTAGGGCAAATACACACAACCGATTGTTTGTTTACTCTGAGTTTTATATAACCTATATACATTTAGTACTCATAGAGAGGATTGTAGAGTCATTTTTACTTATCTTTTATCAAAGCAGGAAATATAGGATTTTATGGAGGAACATGCGAACTTTTCTAAACAAAACTTACAATTTACTACAACTTACTAAGCTTTCTACAACTTACTCACATCCCTAAAATCTTATGAACTCACCAGCTTAAATGCTGATCTACGCTTTCAAAATAACTTGTATTCTCAGGAGACCAGTAGACAGGTACGCGCACTGGGATTCAGAAGATGGAGCAGTATAGTTTCAAGTCTTGTTTTGTTATTTACTTTTTAGTCTATGTTATGTGAACCAAATACTTTGTAAACACTTTCTTTCTAATTAAATGGTTGTTTATTACTTTGATTACTATGTTGCTTGTCTTGTGATACTAAACATGACATCCTCTACCCCCGAATGTTTCCGTTGTTCCGGTTTTGGGGTGTGACAAATGCTTATGAACTCACCAACTTTTTAGTTGACGCTTTTCAAAACGACTTGTATTCTCAGGGATCTAGTAAGCAAGAAATAAGGGACGCGAATGCATGACTATTTAGCTATAGTTTGAAGTTTTCTACTTATGTATATGTTGTGTAACTTGAAGAACAAATACAATATGTAAACAATGAAAGTTTGATATCTCAATGTATGATGTTTGGATTGCTCTGTTTCATTTATATTCAATTGTTATGATACTACACAATAAAGTCACCCGCCTCCGGACGTTTCCGCCATCTGGTCTGGGGGTGCGATAGATGACAGCAGCAACATAGTAGTTAATTCAATTTTTGGTGATGATTTCAATCAGGAGTCTAATCGATAACATATAGCAACAGTTTAGCCTGCGTTAGGTTTTGGAGAGAGAGAGAGAGAGAGAGAGAAAGAGATAGAGAGAGAGAGGAGAGAGGGAGAGGGAGAGTATGAAGAGTACCTTTAAAATCGAACAAAAGAAAAGATGACTGGTGGTAAGAAAGACAACGTCTATCTGAGAAAAAAGATATGAACCACAGGTTCCATTGGCAATACAATCAACCTGAGAAAGAATTCAAATAAAATTGGTATATGAGCCAAACGTCAAAAGTAAATTCGTTTTTCTTACTTGGAGATAGAAGCGATAGAGAACTAAGCCTCTTGGGTCTTCCATTGACAACACATAAAAGCCTCATGGGTCATCTACTATTTCTGGATTGAAAAAATCAATAGCATAATCTCATTTTTTGGTTGTAAAGAGAGGATGAAAGTGGTAATGACTTTAAGTCGTTGAATGTAGAAAGAGGCATAGGGAGCGAGAGAGAGTGGGTGCAAATAGTGGCAACCCTTCAGATGTGATGAGGGAGGTATTGAGTGGTTGATCGCAATGTTTGCTAGTTTTTGTGGATGGCGGCGACAGAGCGTTGTGCATTATGATGTTATTAGTGGGGGTGGGAAAAGATGGTGGTTCAGAGAGGGCGAGAGAGAAACAGATGGTGAGATAGAAATAGAGTGAAAATGCTTTATAACGTGTATAGGCTTTTAGACTGACCAATTCAATTGGATGGGTGTGAGAAATACTTGGTCGATTTGACGTATTCAAACGATTCAATTGACCGACGTACCTAGAACCTCGATTATGGTGGTGACATGATTTAGGTGGTGTGTAGAAATAAAGAAAGGTGAGTGGTGTGGCTAAAGTTTGTGAGCGAAAGAGATGGAGCAGCAAGATTGAAATGGGTTAATGAATGTGAAAGTATTTGGTAGGAGTTTTGGTTTAAAACTCACCATATAGAGAGATGGACGGTGGCAAATAGTGGTGGTGAAGGTAGCAGTGTGATGGGAACTTCTATTTGAATGTGTCTTCAAGTATATAGAACAATGAATAGATGCTTTGAGACATAGGGAATGCCAAGATAAGGGAATGAGCCAAGTCAAATCAATAATATATATATATATATATATATATATATATATATATATATGCGGTGCGGTTCGGTTTTTTGCGGTTTTTGCGAGACTAAAAACCGCACCGCACCAAGTATTTTCGGTTTTTGCAAAACTAAAAACCGCACCATCGGTTTTCATTTCGGTTTCGGTTTTTCGGTTTCAGTTTATGCGGTTTTTTTGGTTTGCGGTTCGGTTTTTGCTCACCCCTACATGAAATACGAGAATGAGAACTAGTTTGGCAGGCAGACAAACGTTATGAAGCGGAAGTGGATGAGGTAGATTGTGTAGAATGAGATACTAATAAAAAAAATAAAAACAGAAAATATGTCTTGACTAATTAGTTGTTTCACATTATAAAAAAAATTCATCCTTGATTTTGGTATTTGGACATGTCTAGTTTAATTAAAATATTACAAAAAGTTGTATATAAATAAATTGGTCATTTTTGTGATGAAAGTTTTGATCCTAATTTTATATGTTTAATTTATATGTCATGTCATCTCAACCGGTTTAATTAAATGAGTTGAAATATCTGATCAAAATCCATTAATTTGTGTCTAATGTTTTTTTGCATCGTAAATTGTCACCCTTACTTTAACGAAGTTAATTTGTTTTCGGAGGTTATAGTTTACGATTAGATTTATAATCTATTAAAAAAAGTTATTAATACATAAATAAAGGTCGTAGGCGTTGCATACATCAATTAACCACGAAACCCTACGTGGA
The DNA here is from genome assembly GCF_002870075.4 of Lactuca sativa. Lineage (NCBI taxonomy): Eukaryota > Viridiplantae > Streptophyta > Magnoliopsida > Asterales > Asteraceae > Lactuca > Lactuca sativa. Next base: position 23,727,827 of record NC_056628.2, read on the forward strand.
TGCTGGTTTATTTACGTCTCTCGAACACTAGTACACACGAGATATACTATGCTTTTATATCATAAAATCAAAAAATGAACATCATGAAAACAACAATTCAAGAAAATGATGACAGACCACTAGGTATGTTACAAGTGTTGAAGTACAAACTACCTTTAAATTATTGAAATTAATACGCATCGGGTGTTGTGGAAATCTACAATCCAAACATGTATACATTCCATGGTTTTGCATGCTCTCAAAAGGCAAAATATTTAAGAGGTTTGGTTGGCACCTATACAAGTGTTTATCAGTTTTTAACTGTTTAGTTCCAGACAATTGACACATTGTTTAACCGATTTATAATTCGTGGAAAATATGATTATAAAATTAATTAAATTTTAATAGTCAAAACTCAAAATTATAAATCATTTATTTTAAATAAATTATTAATTAAGAGATTTTTTTAATTATATAAAATTATAATCATTGATTTAAACAAATATATAAAATTATATCACTTTATAATTATACCACTACCACCACCAATTATATATATATATATATATATATATATATATATATATATATATATATATATATATATATTGTTGTGAATGAAAACTATGTAACAAGATAATGGTCACTACCAGAAAACAGCCTTTTACGACGCGCAATGCGTGTCGTAAAACGCTCAGACCGCACGCAAATGTGTGTCAAGGAAGGCTCTGTCATAACGAGAGATGACACGCTTTTGCGCGTCGTCTATTTACGACGCACATTTATGACACGCATTTACGACGCACAGTTATAACATGCAATGCGTACTAAGGAAGACCCTGTCATAAAGAAAGACGACACACATTTGCGTGTCGTAACCTTACGACGCGCGTGTTTATCTCACGCAATGCATATCAAGGAAGCCCCTCTCATAAAGGAAGATGACACGCATTTTTTCATGTCATAATTTTAAATGTTTTTAAAATTATATATTTTTGATAGATTTACTACTTTTCAAATTAAATAACATATTAAAAGTCTCATAATACAAAATAAAATACCACAAACAATAAAGATAATTCATTGTACTAATATGTCAAATACAGATAATCATTCCAATAGTAAGTAAATGTAACACATTGCTAATATTGCATAATATTATTATAGAAAACAAAACATGTACAACATTAAAAGAAAGTCATGACTAAATTCTCCTTTGATAATTTCCTTTCTAAAAGAATAACCTGAATGCAGGAACTTTGAGAGGCTGCAAGGCACTAATATGTCAAATTAATTTGTCTGCATGTTTTCAGCCAAATATAGGAAATTTCAGGAGTATGTATACATGTCATATATACTATATATATATATATATATATATATATATATATATATATATATATACCTGGAGATGACTCTTTAAGTGTAATAGAGTAAGCCCTTGAATTCCCATTAGCTTCAAAACTTATTTTGGAGTAGCCTCTAACAAAATATAGAAAAAACTCAATAAGCTTCTTTTTTATTTCATTTCTTATGTTTCATAAACAAAATTTTTAAGAATACACTTACTATTTGCTCCTCCATGTTGGTTGATTGCTTCCATTGAGTAATTGGATTATGAAGATTGCTACCAGCTGAAAATGAAAAACAAAAAGAAAAATACATAAATCAAAATAAACTTCACCATTGTAGCTGAAGTTGCTGTAAGAAGAGGATTTGAGAAATGATTGCATCTCCAGTTGTAAATAGTTAATTGAGGTAAAAAGCTTCTCTTTAAAGCTCCTGGAACTCTAGGTGAGCCTAAAAGAGGATCTGCAAGCCCCGACCTAAAAAAAAGATAAACTTTTTACTAAAACAGAAAAGGGGAATGAAAAAAGATAAACTCAATAAGCTTCTTTTTTATAAAAGTAAATATCTTACGGGTTTCCATTATATCTCATTCATATCAAACCAAGAAGATGATCGAGCTAATCCAGCTAGACTATTAGGCCGCTTATGCTATTTTTGTATAATTCCATGTAGAAAACAATCAAGAAACATCATGAAAATTGATTCTTGTTTCTAACCCTTAAATATTGTATTTGACACTGATCTTGCAAGAGGTTTAACAAAGAGTAGGGGCATCATTACCAACATATACAACTTTTAGGTCAGAACCAAATGCAACAAGTGCATTGCTAGTGAGGAGTGTTTGAAATAAATAAGATCCTTTCTGTGCCCTCTCTACCCCGGTTTTTCTAATTTCTGAGTCAACATCGTCCAGCAAATGATCTGGTTGTCAACCAACCCGAAATTTATTCCATCATTTTTAACCTCATCTTCCGTTAATAAAACCCGCTTTATTAATTGTCCGTTTGTCACACCCCCGAACCAGACGGTGGAAACGTCCGGGGGCTATCGTGACTCAATTGAATACCATAACATTGAATATATAAAACATAACAGCATTCGTCACCATGCATTAATATAATACAACCAGTAGCGTTTACATGAAATACATTGTTTAAATATTACATTCTCAAAAGTAATTGTTCGATACTAATTAAGCAACAGCGAAACGTCATAGAGTACAATTCATCCTTCACTTAATCTGTTACCTGAGAGTACAAGTATTTTGAAAAACGTCAACATATGAAATGTTGGTGAGTTCATAAGCGGTATTTGAAGAAAAACAATGTTCGTATCGTTTGAAAAACCACCAGAAAATCCGATATTTTCTGAAAATAGTATAGTCAAAAAGGTGTGAAGATCCATAAGTATGTCTGTTTGTTTTCTATACTTGTAAAATATTGTTTATTGAAATCGTATGTATTCTGAATTTGTATGTATTGAAAACCCTAGGAAAACCCGATGTCTTCCTAATTCCTTGAATTCCATGAAATTACTTGAAACCATTGCAACGCATGAAGTTGTTATTCCAGACGACATTGGATCATTGATGAGCATGACTATCCGCCACAGACACGCGTTACACAAACGACTAGTCTATAGCAATACCAACGATCCCGAAGGCGTCGTCCGTACTAGTCATGCTATCCAACCGTCCTGTTGTCCCACACCCGAAGAGAAGGAGGACACGAAGGCCTCGACGACTCCATTAGCCGGTTGGGGATAAAAAGGTACGAGGGGTCCCAGACCCGCCTCGCAAAAAAAGGCAGACTTTACTAGCGACACTAAAGGACCCTTGGGGACCAGTAGTCTACAGCCGTTGAAAGTCCGGTTACGTTGTGTCGGGTTGGTAAAACCCAACACTTCGTAAGATGAAGTCTTTGGGCCTTAAGATCAGGTCGTCGGGCTAGCTAGGCTCAACGAACAAGATTTTACACTTGTGGGGCCCAAAGATAGTGCGTAGACGTCTGTGCACATGTATAATGTATTCCGAATCGTTATTTGTATGAATCATAGTATTGTAGTATCATAGTATCGTTGTATTTGTGGTTTCGGATTTTCATTGGTTCGAGACCGAACCAATTCGTTTGACAACGACTTTTGGTATTGTAGTGTATTGTATTTTGTCGATAGTAGTAGTACCATTATTTGATCATATTGCATGTATAGAATTAGTCTTGGAAATTTTCTGTTTTCAGCCCCTCCTCTTTTGTAAAATTTACCTTTTCAACCCTTTATTTAAAATATTTTCCGGTTTGGTATTTAAATCAATTTTCTTGACATTTTAACACCAAAAATTATTGAAATAATCATTTTCCAGCATATTTTCCATAGAAAACAGCTTAAGATCCTGAAAATGCAGTTTTCTTGGTTTTAATCCCTTCTTTTCGCAAATTTGACAATTTTGGCCCAGATAGAAAAATTTTTGCAACTTTGGTCCTTTTTAAATTTAAAAAGCATTTTAAACCTTTGAAAAGGAATTGGAACACTTATAGTCCACTGTTTTACAGAAAGTTACAGTTTTGGCCCTCCAAAACAGAAAAATTCGCATAATGGGCCTTATTGGGCCGAAATTTTCATTTTTAGCCCATTAAGCTTGAAATTCATGTTTTTAGTCCTCTAATTAAGTGTAATTCCAGAAATAGTTTTATGGAAACTGTTTTGGCACACTTCATCCATCAGAATCTGTGAAATGTCAATTTGGGCCCTTATTTTTGTATTTTTCACATTTTAGGCCCAAAATTTGTGTTTTTGACCCAAAGAAAATTATTACTAAACCACTTAGCCATTTTTCTTGAAACACTTTGTGTTTAGAAATATATTTGAAGCTAAAATCATTTAACACAAGATATTTCACGGTTTTGATGGGTTTTAAGGCTAGATCCAACATTAAAACACATAAAAGCATACATATAAGCATGGAAATCATACAAGGCATATAAACACATATAGATCTACACTTTCACTTGTATTCCCCCCCCCCCCCCCCACAAAACTCATAAAAACAGAAAATAGGGGGTATGAAGCTCACCTTGGGGTTTGGAAGTCGGTTTTGATGGAGAAGTGAAGAGATCTCGACCCTAGATGTGTTATGGAGATGGTTTTCGAGCTCTATGGTGCTATAAGAGTATGATTCACGAAAGTATGGTGTAAGAGGAGATTTTTGAGTAGATCAAGGAGTGAAATCATAGATCTAATGAAAACTTACCAAAGATGATGACCTAGGTGGGAAAACCTTCTTGAAATTCTTAAAATCTCGAAAAATTGAGGGGAAGGAAGGGTGGTTTTTTCTTGAGAGTGTTTAAGAGGAATGATGAGAGAAAATGTTGGGTTTTAGAATGAAATTTGGAGGTAGAGAGGCCATATGGCCGTGAGTTTGAAGGAGGGAGAGAAAGAAATGATTTCCTTGCCTAGATACATGAGCCTACCTTGTTGTATGGTGGTTATTATGCATGGATGACCACCATGCAATATTGAGGTGGCAAGGTTAGGATAACTCATTTCTTCTTTTTTTTTTTTGTTTTTGGAATGATATTGGGCCGAGATTGGGCTAAGGTAAATGAGGATGAGGTGTTTTTGCCCATTGTTGGTCTTGGCCGAATTTATGAGGCCCAAAATAAATTTTCGGCCCATTGGGCTCTTAAGGAGACTCACGGCCCAAAATGGTAAAAGAAATGGGTTTAGGGTCCATTAGGGGTAATTAAATCCCTTTGTGGCCCATCATGGCCTAAAGTGGTCAAGTTGAAGACTTATTGGTCCATTATGCTCAATAGGAGAATTTTAGTTCATAAGGAACTTGAACCGGAATTCCTACGGTTTCCAACCCCTAGTTGAACCTATAAGAGGTATTTGAACGAGGAAAGGGTATAGCATTCACTTAAATTACAAGCCCTACTATAGTTGGTGGTTTCATGAGAATAGAAACTCTTAGCAAAAGTGCCAGTTGTGACATCATCCCCCCGTTAGAGGGAATTTCGTCCCGAAATTCTTTCGAATGGTATGATCATGAATGAGAGGATAGGTACTTCATTTGATCTTCACGCTTCTCATGCGAATTTCGGTCCACGCTTAGTGTTCCACAGAGCCTTCACAATGAAAATGTGGTTTTGCTTTGTATGCTCTACTTCCCTATCTCGAACACCTCGACTAGTTCTTTGACGAACATGAGATTCTTGTTTATTTCGATCCCTTATAAAGGAATGATAAGAGTTTTTCCTGATAGGCATTTTTCAGATTCAAGACACAGAACACAGGGTTGACTTTGCTGAGCTCCACAGGCAGCTACAGTCTATATGTCTTCAATCCAAGCAAGAAGCTCGAATAGTCCGATGTAGCGTGGGTTTAGTTTTCTCGTGTCCTAAAACGAATCATTCCTTTCCAAGGAGATTCTTTTGATAAAACGCGATCCCCGACTTGACATCCTACTGGCTTACGCCGCTTTTCAGAATAGTTCTTCTGTCGGTCTCGCGATGCTGGAGATCCAGCTTTGATTTGGATTATCTTCTTTTGTTAGTTTCGTTAGTGGTTTCCGGTCTCATGAGAGTACCACCAAGTGATATACATTTATGACTATAATGAGTTTTCGAAAGGAGCATTCTTGATGCTCGTGCGGTAGTTGTTATTGTATGAGAATTTTGTCAAAGGAAACCGGGTATCCCCTGACTTGTTGAACTCACACACCTAGACTTGTAGTATGAATTTGAGTGGTCAAATGGTTCGTTCACTTTGGCGATTGGTTTGAAGGTGGTAAGCAACGCTTATGTCTAGTGATGTTCCCATAGCCCTCTGAAGTGACTGCCATAGTCTTGAAGAAAATCTGTTATCTCGATCTAAGATAGTAGATACCGATATTTCATGGAGTCTCACGATCTCCTGGATATAGATCCAAGCTAATTCTCCCATCTTGTTTGATTTTTGTCTTGGCAGGAAATGGGCAGATTGGGTTAATCTATCGACGATCACTCAGATAATGCCCAATTCAACTCTAAAAAAAGTTTCGTCTTTCGACTTCGAGAGTTGTATCCATCCATGTAGTGCTTTCATCGCGACATTCCCAGCCTTGATGCTTTCTAGGCGGGTCGTAGATGAGGGTAGCGTTTTGTTCTTGCCTCGAGAGTAGATGAGTATGTTATTGATGAAAATAATGAAAAGGACGACTAGGAATGGTTGGGAAAACTCGGTTCGTAAGGTTCATGAATACCTTGGGAGCATTCGTTAGACTGAAGGGTATCACAATGAATTTGAAATGGTCGCGACGAGTTCGGAATGCAGATTTGGAATGTCGCCTTCTCGGACTCAGAGTTGATGATAACCGATTCTTAGATCTATTTTAAAGAAGTAACGAGCTTCCTGGAGCTTCGGAAGGATCTGTCTTCTTGAAAAACAAGACCGGAGTTCTCTAGGATGAGAAGCTTGGTCTAATGAATCCCTTGCGCAACAATTCTACTCAGTTGACAGGATAACTTGTGAGTTTTTGGCGGGAGTCAACCTATAGGGTGAATTGGCAATTGATGTGGTTATCGATATGAGGTTGATTCGAAATTCAACCCGTCTCTCTGGGGTATTCCCGAAAGTTCCTTAGGAAACACATTTGGGAAAAATCACAAGCTCCTGGAATACTCTGTATGCCTACCTCTTCTTTGATCTTGTCCACAACATGAGTGAGAAAAAAAAACAGAGTTTTTCTGGTGCAGGCTCTTCTGTGCCTTGATGCACGAGATAGGAAGAGGATTTGCGCTAGGTTTATCACCATGGATTATTAGAGTTTTCGTGATTAGGAAGGTGAAGGCAAACGGCCTTCTCGCGGCACATAGCATCAGCACAGTGGGGGCTTACCCAGCCATGACGATTATCACATTAAACTCCTAATATTTACTGGCATGAAATCTATTTGTAATGAATGGTCGTTTAGTGTTAAGGCGTACTCCACATGAGTAACCTAGATTAAATCATTTTTCCCCTTTGGCCATGTCCATTGAAAAGGCTTAGCTTAGCTTTGGGGATGTTGTTTTAGTAAGTGTTTGAAGTTGTTACTAACCAAAACTTCACTCGGATTTACCATTGAATAAGAGGTAAGCGAAAGAGTTGTCAAGTGGGAACGTACCAGTAACAACCGTTGGGTTTTGGATTGCTTCGCCTTGACCCAAGGTCAGGACCATTTCTGATCCTTTTGCTCCTTGATTGTTATCCCTAGGGCAATTGCGCCTGATGTGACCAGTTCCTCCACACCTATAGCAAGTGCGACTGGTTTCATCATTGGTGTTGTTGTTAGGGTTGTTGCGATTGTTGTCATTTTCATTTGGCTGACGATTCTGGCCTGGATAAGTTCTACAGAATTTGGCGATGTGATTCTTTCGGTTGCATTTGTTGCAACGCATCTCCCTGCAGGCTCCATTATGATGGAATTTGCACTGGTTGCATTTTGGAAGGTTTCCAGCATAGGGTCTCCTGGTTGCTGGTGTAATAGGGGTCGTGGTCGCATGAACAACACGTTGCTCCCTTGAGAACCCTTGAGTGTGTTGTCCCTTTCTCTTACCTTCAGACCTCAGCTTCCTGCTCTTAAGTTTGTGGTTTGGAGTTCCTTGACAGGTTGTCACTTGTTGGTTTCCATGTTTGTTCCTTTGGCTGGAGTTGTCAGTGCTATTCCTGCCTCCATTTGGGTTGTTTGCATTGATCTGTGCCATGGCAGCGGTTACTGCTGCCATTACAGCAGCTTGAAATGTAGCAGGGTCCATCTGCAGGAGTGGTGTCTCGCGGTTGCGCTTGTTATTCTTGCGGGGTGGCATTTTCCTAATGCACATTGATAACCCAGATCGTAAGTAATGATCGTCATTCCTGATTGTACTCTATAAATTTTCGCATCTTGTCGTATACTTCTTACTGCCTCCATCTACATCCCTATGATGTATTTGCAGTAACAGATGATCACAGATCTGGAACGATTGTTATGTCTATCCTTAGATTATATGGGTTGTTTTAGTTTCGTGATCCTTAAGTATCTAGTGGTTCCGAGGGTTCGCTTGTGCATATAATTGAGTCGTTGCAGCAATATGAAATAAATATAACACATAATCGTTTCAGGGGTATGTACCATCTTAGCACACGAAAGAGAGTCATGTCGGATAGTAGGGGAAATTAGAAAAGGTTGATCCTAGTCGTGGTGAGAAGTGTCTGGTGGTGATGCTGATGAAGTGGATGCACTTCGGAGACGAGCTACTTGTTGCTCGGTATCTCGTAGGCGTTCCTCCCAAACTAACTGTCTCGCTCGAGAGTCTCCATTCACTTCCCTTGTTTGCCTCTCATCCCTCTTAATAGCAACTCACATTTGTTTCGTTCGATTTGGGGTGTCCTGAGCTCGGTTATCGATACCTCGAGTGCGTCACACCACGACTGGGAGGGCCTGGTCAGCTGGTCCTCTGTGGCTAAAATTAAAGAGACCTCAGCTCTTACCGTGGTGTGGTCGTATTCCTTACTGGTGACTTTATCCCCAAATATCGGGTGCCCGAGGGGGCATGGGGTCACCGGGGCCCACACTATAAGTCGGTGCCCTGAATTTACATGGAGGATTGATGTCATTGGATTCTACATCCGTGTCGTCATCGTCATTGCCCTCCGGCTCTTCCTCTACGAGGTCCACTATTGACTCAGCGGGTTCACCTGCGAGTTCTACTTTGTGTCCCTCCTAGGGTTCTTCCTCTGGGTCGAGCCACCCGACTATTCCTTGGCTAATGATACTCGTCTATAGCGTATTGCACGATGGGTTATGAATACTAGAAACAAATAGCATACCAATTACTCCTATAGCTCTACGACTATTGCATAGATTCAGTTGAGGTTCTCCTCTTGGAGATTAAGGGGTATGATTTTAGGTTCCTAGTTATCACGATCTCTTCACGACATGTGATGGTTGCACCTTGGAGGGAATGTAGTTGATCAGGCTACATCCGCTCCTTGATACAACTAAGAACAGTCCTGAATTAACCGAGATACTAGCATTATCTTGTTTGGTTCAGTGTTAGGTTCCTATTCCTAATGCAAGCAAGGGTGTTTTATTTATTTGTTTTGTTCAGAGTTATGTTAGTCCCTCTTTTGGTTTATAGTTGCATATCAATGTGTGGCTCGACATGCTAGTTCACTATAAACAAAGCTCTGATACCAACCTGTCACACCCCCGAACCAGACGGCGGAAACGTCCGAGGGCTATCGTGACTCAATTGAATACCATAACATTGAATATATGAAACATAACAACATTCGTCACCATGCATTAATATAATACAACCAGTAGCGTTTACATGAAATACATTGTTTAAATATTACATTCTCAAAAGTAATTGTTCGATACTAATTAAGCAACAGCGAAACGTCATAGAGTACAATTCATCCTTCACTTAATCTGTTACCTGAGAATACAAGTATTTTGAAAAACGTCAACATATGAAATGTTGGTGAGTTCATAAGCGGTATTTGAAGAAAAACAATGTTCGTATCGTTTGAAAAACCACCAGAAAATCCGATATTTTCTGAAAATAGTATAGTCAAAAAGGTGTGAAGATCCATAAGTATGTCTGTTTGTTTTCTATACTTGTAAAATATTGTTTATTGAAATCGTATGTATTCTGAATTTGTATGTATTGAAAACCCTAGGAAAACCCGATGTCTTCCTAATTCCTTGAATTCCATGAAATTACTTGAAACCATTGCAACGCATGAAGTTGTTATTCCAGACGACATTGGATCATTGATGAGCATGACTATCCGCCACAGACACGCGTTACACAAACGACTAGTCTATAGCAATACCAACGATCCCGAAGGCGTCGTCCGTACTAGTCATGCTATCCAACCGTCCTGTTGTCCCACACCCGAAGAGAAGGAGGACACGAAGGCCTCGACGACTCCATTAGCCGGTTGGGGATAAAAAGGTACGAGGGGTCCCAGACCCGCCTCGCAAAAAAAGGCAGACTTTACTAGCGACACTAAAGGACCCTTGGGGACCAGTAGTCTACAGCCGTTGAAAGTCCGGTTACGTTGTGTCGGGTTAGTAAAACCCAACACTTCGTAAGATGAAGTCTTTGGGCCTTAAGATCAGGTCGTCGGGCTAGCTAGGCTCAACGAACAAGATTTTACACTTGTGGGGCCCAAAGATAGTGCGTAGACGTCTGTGCACATGTATAATGTATTCCGAATCGTTATTTGTATGAATCATAGTATTGTAGTATCATAGTATCGTTGTATTTGTGGTTTCGGATTTTCATTGGTTCGAGACCGAACCAATTCGTTTGACAACGACTTTTGGTATTGTAGTGTATTGTATTTTGTCGATAGTAGTAGTACCATTATTTGATCATATTGCATGTATAGAATTAGTCTTGGAAATTTTCTGTTTTCAGCCCCTCCTCTTTTGTAAAATTTACCTTTTCAACCCTTTATTTAAAATATTTTCCGGTTTGGTATTTAAATCAATTTTCTTGACATTTTAACACCAAAAATTATTGAAATAATCATTTTCCAGCATATTTTCCATAGAAAACAGCTTAAGATCCTGAAAATGCAGTTTTCTTGGTTTTAATCCCTTCTTTTCGCAAATTTGACAATTTTGGCCCAGATAGAAAAATTTTTGCAACTTTGGTCCTTTTTAAATTTAAAAAGCATTTTAAACCTTTGAAAAGGAATTGGAACACTTATAGTCCACTGTTTTACAGAAAGTTACAGTTTTGGCCCTCCAAAACAGAAAAATTCGCATAATGGGCCTTATTGGGCCGAAATTTTCATTTTTAGCCCATTAAGCTTGAAATTCATGTTTTTAGTCCTCTAATTAAGTGTAATTCCAGAAATAGTTTTATGGAAACTGTTTTGGCACACTTCATCCATCAGAATCTGTGAAATGTCAATTTGGGCCCTTATTTTTGTATTTTTCACATTTTAGGCCCAAAATTTGTGTTTTTGACCCAAAGAAAATTATTACTAAACCACTTAGCCATTTTTCTTGAAACACTTTGTGTTTAGAAATATATTTGAAGCTAAAATCATTTAACACAAGATATTTCACGGTTTTGATGGGTTTTAAGGCTAGATCCAACATTAAAACACATAAAAGCATACATATAAGCATGGAAATCATACAAGGCATATAAACACATATAGATCTACACTTTCACTTGTATTCCCCCCCCCCCCCCCCACAAAACTCATAAAAACAGAAAATAGGGGGTATGAAGCTCACCTTGGGGTTTGGAAGTCGGTTTTGATGGAGAAGTGAAGAGATCTCGACCCTAGATGTGTTATGGAGATGGTTTTCGAGCTCTATGGTGCTATAAGAGTATGATTCACGAAAGTATGGTGTAAGAGGAGATTTTTGAGTAGATCAAGGAGTGAAATCATAGATCTAATGAAAACTTACCAAAGATGATGACCTAGGTGGGAAAACCTTCTTGAAATTCTTAAAATCTCGAAAAATTGAGGGGAAGGAAGGGTGGTTTTTTCTTGAGAGTGTTTAAGAGGAATGATGAGAGAAAATGTTGGGTTTTAGAATGAAATTTGGAGGTAGAGAGGCCATATGGCCGTGAGTTTGAAGGAGGGAGAGAAAGAAATGATTTCCTTGCCTAGATACATGAGCCTACCTTGTTGTATGGTGGTTATTATGCATGGATGACCACCATGCAATATTGAGGTGGCAAGGTTAGGATAACTCATTTCTTCTTTTTTTTTTTTTTGTTTTTGGAATGATCTTGGGCCGAGATTGGGCTAAGGTAAATGAGGATGAGGTGTTTTTGCCCATTGTTGGTCTTGGCCGAATTTATGAGGCCCAAAATAAATTTTCGGCCCATTGGGCTCTTAAGGAGACTCACGGCCCAAAATGGTAAAAGAAATGGGTTTAGGGTCCATTAGGGGTAATTAAATCCCTTTGTGGCCCATCATGGCCTAAAGTGGTCAAGTTGAAGACTTATTGGTCCATTATGCTCAATAGGAGAATTTTAGTTCATAAGGAACTTGAACCGGAATTCCTACGGTTTCCAACCCCTAGTTGAACCTATAAGAGGTATTTGAACGAGGAAAGGGTATAGCATTCACTTAAATTACAAGCCCTACTATAGTTGGTGGTTTCATGAGAATAGAAACTCTTAGCAAAAGTGCCAGTTGTGACATCATCCCCCCGTTAGAGGGAATTTCGTCCCGAAATTCTTTCGAATGGTATGATCATGAATGAGAGGATAGGTACTTCATTTGATCTTCACGCTTCTCATGCGAATTTCGGTCCACGCTTAGTGTTCCACAGAGCCTTCACAATGAAAATGTGGTTTTGCTTTGTATGCTCTACTTCCCTATCTCGAACACCTCGACTAGTTCTTTGACGAACATGAGATTCTTGTTTATTTCGATCCCTTATAAAGGAATGATAAGAGTTTTTCCTGATAGGCATTTTTCAGATTCAAGACACAGAACACAGGGTTGACTTTGCTGAGCTCCACAGGCAGCTACAGTCTATATGTCTTCAATCCAAGCAAGAAGCTCGAATAGTCCGATGTAGCGTGGGTTTAGTTTTCTCGTGTCCTAAAACGAATCATTCCTTTCCAAGGAGATTCTTTTGATAAAACGCGATCCCCGACTTGACATCCTACTGGCTTACGCCGCTTTTCAGAATAGTTCTTCTGTCGGTCTCGCGATGCTGGAGATCCAGCTTTGATTTGGATTATCTTCTTTTGTTAGTTTCGTTAGTGGTTTCCGGTCTCATGAGAGTACCACCAAGTGATATACATTTATGACTATAATGAGTTTTCGAAAGGAGCATTCTTGATGCTCGTGCGGTAGTTGTTATTGTATGAGAATTTTGTCAAAGGAAACCGGGTATCCCCTGACTTGTTGAACTCACACACCTAGACTTGTAGTATGAATTTGAGTGGTCAAATGGTTCGTTCACTTTGGCGATTGGTTTGAAGGTGGTAAGCAACGCTTATGTCTAGTGATGTTCCCATAGCCCTCTGAAGTGACTGCCATAGTCTTGAAGAAAATCTGTTATCTCGATCTAAGATAGTAGATACCGATATTTCATGGAGTCTCACGATCTCCTGGATATAGATCCAAGCTAATTCTCCCATCTTGTTTGATTTTTGTCTTGGCAGGAAATGGGCAGATTGGGTTAATCTATCGACGATCACTCAGATAATGCCCAATTCAACTCTAAAAAAAGTTTCGTCTTTCGACTTCGAGAGTTGTATCCATCCATGTAGTGCTTTCATCGCGACATTCCCAGCCTTGATGCTTTCTAGGCGGGTCGTAGATGAGGGTAGCGTTTTGTTCTTGCCTCGAGAGTAGATGAGTATGTTATTGATGAAAATAATGAAAAGGACGACTAGGAATGGTTGGGAAAACTCGGTTCGTAAGGTTCATGAATACCTTGGGAGCATTCGTTAGACTGAAGGGTATCACAATGAATTTGAAATGGTCGCGACGAGTTCGGAATGCAGATTTGGAATGTCGCCTTCTCGGACTCAGAGTTGATGATAACCGATTCTTAGATCTATTTTAAAGAAGTAACGAGCTTCCTGGAGCTTCGGAAGGATCTGTCTTCTTGAAAAACAAGACCGGAGTTCTCTAGGATGAGAAGCTTGGTCTAATGAATCCCTTGCGCAACAATTCTACTCAGTTGACAGGATAACTTGTGAGTTTTTGGCGGGAGTCAACCTATAGGGTGAATTGGCAATTGATGTGGTTATCGATATGAGGTTGATTCGAAATTCAACCCGTCTCTCTGGGGTATTCCCGAAAGTTCCTTAGGAAACACATTTGGGAAAAATCACAAGCTCCTGGAATACTCTGTATGCCTACCTCTTCTTTGATCTTGTCCACAACATGAGTGAGAAAAAAAAACAGAGTTTTTCTGGTGCAGGCTCTTCTGTGCCTTGATGCACGAGATAGGAAGAGGATTTGCGCTAGGTTTATCACCATGGATTATTAGAGTTTTCGTGATTAGGAAGGTGAAGGCAAACGGCCTTCTCGCGGCACATAGCATCAGCACAGTGGGGGCTTACCCAGCCATGACGATTATCACATTAAACTCCTAATATTTACTGGCATGAAATCTATTTGTAATGAATGGTCGTTTAGTGTTAAGGCGTACTCCACATGAGTAACCTAGATTAAATCATTTTTCCCCTTTGGCCATGTCCATTGAAAAGGCTTAGCTTAGCTTTGGGGATGTTGTTTTAGTAAGTGTTTGAAGTTGTTACTAACCAAAACTTCACTCGGATTTACCATTGAATAAGAGGTAAGCGAAAGAGTTGTCAAGTGGGAACGTACCAGTAACAACCGTTGGGTTTTGGATTGCTTCGCCTTGACCCAAGGTCAGGACCATTTCTGATCCTTTTGCTCCTTGATTGTTATCCCTAGGGCAATTGCGCCTGATGTGACCAGTTCCTCCACACCTATAGCAAGTGCGACTGGTTTCATCATTGGTGTTGTTGTTAGGGTTGTTGCGATTGTTGTCATTTTCATTTGGCTGACGATTCTGGCATGGATAAGTTCTACAGAATTTGGCGATGTGATTCTTTCGGTTGCATTTGTTGCAACGCATCTCCCTGCAGGCTCCATTATGATGGAATTTGCACTGGTTGCATTTTGGAAGGTTTCCAGCATAGGGTCTCCTGGTTGCTGGTGTAATAGGGGTCGTGGTCGCATGAACAACACGTTGCTCCCTTGAGAACCCTTGAGTGTGTTGTCCCTTTCTCTTACCTTCAGACCTCAGCTTCCTGCTCTTAAGTTTGGGGTTTGGAGTTCCTTGACAGGTTGTCACTTGTTGGTTTCCATGTTTGTTCCTTTGGCTGGAGTTGTCAGTGCTATTCCTGCCTCCATTTGGGTTGTTTGCATTGATCTGTGCCATGGCAGCGGTTACTGCTGCCATTACAGCAGCTTGAAATGTAGCAGGGTCCATCTGCAGGAGTGGTGTCTCGCGGTTGCGCTTGTTATTCTTGCGGGGTGGCATTTTCCTAATGCACATTGATAACCCAGATCGTAAGTAATGATCGTCATTCCTGATTGTACTCTATAAATTTTCGCATCTTGTCGTATACTTCTTACTGCCTCCATCTACATCCCTATGATGTATTTGCAGTAACAGATGATCACAGATCTGGAACGATTGTTATGTCTATCCTTAGATTATATGGGTTGTTTTAGTTTCGTGATCCTTAAGTATCTAGTGGTTCCGAGGGTTCGCTTGTGCATATAATTGAGTCGTTGCAGCAATATGAAATAAATATAACACATAATCGTTTCAGGGGTATGTACCATCTTAGCACACGAAAGAGAGTCATGTCGGATAGTAGGGGAAATTAGAAAAGGTTGATCCTAGTCGTGGTGAGAAGTGTCTGGTGGTGATGCTGATGAAGTGGATGCACTTCGGAGACGAGCTACTTGTTGCTCGGTATCTCGTAGGCGTTCCTCCCAAACTAACTGTCTCGCTCGAGAGTCTCCATTCACTTCCCTTGTTTGCCTCTCATCCCTCTTAATAGCAACTCACATTTGTTTCGTTCGATTTGGGGTGTCCTGAGCTCGGTTATCGATACCTCGAGTGCGTCACACCACGACTGGGAGGGCCTGGTCAGCTGGTCCTCTGTGGCTAAAATTAAAGAGACCTCAGCTCTTACCGTGGTGTGGTCGTATTCCTTACTGGTGACTTTATCCCCAAATATCGGGTGCCCGAGGGGGCATGGGGTCACCGGGGCCCACACTATAAGTCGGTGCCCTGAATTTACATGGAGGATTGATGTCATTGGATTCTACATCCGTGTCGTCATCGTCATTGCCCTCCGGCTCTTCCTCTACGAGGTCCACTATTGACTCAGCGGGTTCACCTGCGAGTTCTACTTTGTGTCCCTCCTAGGGTTCTTCCTCTGGGTCGAGCCACCCGACTATTCCTTGGCTAATGATACTCGTCTATAGCGTATTGCACGATGGGTTATGAATACTAGAAACAAATAGCATACCAATTACTCCTATAGCTCTACGACTATTGCATAGATTCAGTTGAGGTTCTCCTCTTGGAGATTAAGGGGTATGATTTTAGGTTCCTAGTTATCACGATCTCTTCACGACATGTGATGGTTGTACCTTGGAGGGAATGTAGTTGATCAGGCTACATCCGCTCCTTGATACAACTAAGAACAGTCCTGAATTAACCGAGATACTAGCATTATCTTGTTTGGTTCAGTGTTAGGTTCCTATTCCTAATGCAAGCAAGGGTGTTTTATTTATTTGTTTTGTTCAGAGTTATGTTAGTCCCTCTTTTGGTTTATAGTTGCATATCAATGTGTGGCTCGACATGCTAGTTCACTATAAACAAAGCTCTGATACCAACCTGTCACACCCCCGAACCAGACGGCGGAAACGTCCGAGGGCTATCGTGACTCAATTGAATACCATAACATTGAATATATGAAACATAACAACATTCGTCACCATGCATTAATATAATACAACCAGTAGCGTTTACATGAAATACATTGTTTAAATATTACATTCTCAAAAGTAATTGTTCGATACTAATTAAGCAACAGCGAAACGTCATAGAGTACAATTCATCCTTCACTTAATCTGTTACCTGAGAATACAAGTATTTTGAAAAACGTCAACATATGAAATGTTGGTGAGTTCATAAGCGGTATTTGAAGAAAAACAATGTTCGTATCGTTTGAAAAACCACCAGAAAATCCGATATTTTCTGAAAATAGTATAGTCAAAAAGGTGTGAAGATCCATAAGTATGTCTGTTTGTTTTCTATACTTGTAAAATATTGTTTATTGAAATCGTATGTATTCTGAATTTGTATGTATTGAAAACCCTAGGAAAACCCGATGTCTTCCTAATTCCTTGAATTCCATGAAATTACTTGAAACCATTGCAACGCATGAAGTTGTTATTCCAGACGACATTGGATCATTGATGAGCATGACTATCCGCCACAGACACGCGTTACACAAACGACTAGTCTATAGCAATACCAACGATCCCGAAGGCGTCGTCCGTACTAGTCATGCTATCCAACCGTCCTGTTGTCCCACACCCGAAGAGAAGGAGGACACGAAGGCCTCGACGACTCCATTAGCCGGTTGGGGATAAAAAGGTACGAGGGGTCCCAGACCCGCCTCGCAAAAAAAGGCAGACTTTACTAGCGACACTAAAGGACCCTTGGGGACCAGTAGTCTACAGCCGTTGAAAGTCCGGTTACGTTGTGTCGGGTTAGTAAAACCCAACACTTCGTAAGATGAAGTCTTTGGGCCTTAAGATCAGGTCGTCGGGCTAGCTAGGCTCAACGAACAAGATTTTACACTTGTGGGGCCCAAAGATAGTGCGTAGACGTCTGTGCACATGTATAATGTATTCCGAATCGTTATTTGTATGAATCATAGTATTGTAGTATCATAGTATCGTTGTATTTGTGGTTTCGGATTTTCATTGGTTCGAGACCGAACCAATTCGTTTGACAACGACTTTTGGTATTGTAGTGTATTGTATTTTGTCGATAGTAGTAGTACCATTATTTGATCATATTGCATGTATAGAATTAGTCTTGGAAATTTTCTGTTTTCAGCCCCTCCTCTTTTGTAAAATTTACCTTTTCAACCCTTTATTTAAAATATTTTCCGGTTTGGTATTTAAATCAATTTTCTTGACATTTTAACACCAAAAATTATTGAAATAATCATTTTCCAGCATATTTTCCATAGAAAACAGCTTAAGATCCTGAAAATGCAGTTTTCTTGGTTTTAATCCCTTCTTTTCGCAAATTTGACAATTTTGGCCCAGATAGAAAAATTTTTGCAACTTTGGTCCTTTTTAAATTTAAAAAGCATTTTAAACCTTTGAAAAGGAATTGGAACACTTATAGTCCACTGTTTTACAGAAAGTTACAGTTTTGGCCCTCCAAAACAGAAAAATTCGCATAATGGGCCTTATTGGGCCGAAATTTTCATTTTTAGCCCATTAAGCTTGAAATTCATGTTTTTAGTCCTCTAATTAAGTGTAATTCCAGAAATAGTTTTATGGAAACTGTTTTGGCACACTTCATCCATCAGAATCTGTGAAATGTCAATTTGGGCCCTTATTTTTGTATTTTTCACATTTTAGGCCCAAAATTTGTGTTTTTGACCCAAAGAAAATTATTACTAAACCACTTAGCCATTTTTCTTGAAACACTTTGTGTTTAGAAATATATTTGAAGCTAAAATCATTTAACACAAGATATTTCACGGTTTTGATGGGTTTTAAGGCTAGATCCAACATTAAAACACATAAAAGCATACATATAAGCATGGAAATCATACAAGGCATATAAACACATATAGATCTACACTTTCACTTGTATTCCCCCCCCCCCCCACAAAACTCATAAAAACAGAAAATAGGGGGTATGAAGCTCACCTTGGGGTTTGGAAGTCGGTTTTGATGGAGAAGTGAAGAGATCTCGACCCTAGATGTGTTATGGAGATGGTTTTCGAGCTCTATGGTGCTATAAGAGTATGATTCACGAAAGTATGGTGTAAGAGGAGATTTTTGAGTAGATCAAGGAGTGAAATCATAGATCTAATGAAAACTTACCAAAGATGATGACCTAGGTGGGAAAACCTTCTTGAAATTCTTAAAATCTCGAAAAATTGAGGGGAAGGAAGGGTGGTTTTTTCTTGAGAGTGTTTAAGAGGAATGATGAGAGAAAATGTTGGGTTTTAGAATGAAATTTGGAGGTAGAGAGGCCATATGGCCGTGAGTTTGAAGGAGGGAGAGAAAGAAATGATTTCCTTGCCTAGATACATGAGCCTACCTTGTTGTATGGTGGTTATTATGCATGGATGACCACCATGCAATATTGAGGTGGCAAGGTTAGGATAACTCATTTCTTCTTTTTTTTTTTTGTTTTTGGAATGATCTTGGGCCGAGATTGGGCTAAGGTAAATGAGGATGAGGTGTTTTTTCCCATTGTTGGTCTTGGCCGAATTTATGAGGCCCAAAATAAATTTTCGGCCCATTGGGCTCTTAAGGAGACTCACGGCCCAAAATGGTAAAAGAAATGGGTTTAGGGTCCATTAGGGGTAATTAAATCCCTTTGTGGCCCATCATGGCCTAAAGTGGTCAAGTTGAAGACTTATTGGTCCATTATGCTCAATAGGAGAATTTTAGTTCATAAGGAACTTGAACCGGAATTCCTACGGTTTCCAACCCCTAGTTGAACCTATAAGAGGTATTTGAACGAGGAAAGGGTATAGCATTCACTTAAATTACAAGCCCTACTATAGTTGGTGGTTTCATGAGAATAGAAACTCTTAGCAAAAGTGCCAGTTGTGACACCGTTAACCTTTTGGACTAGGTTAATTAAATTGGGACTTATTATGACTTCAGAAGGGTTGAAACAAGTTAGAAACATCCTCAATAATTCTTTGAAAAGTTTTAGTTACAACCAAGTCAAAAATACGACCATTTAATCGGGTGCGACCAAAAGCCCCGTTTAACGTCAGTATTGGGTAGATTTCCACTGAGCCACAAACTCAAACCCCTATATAAGTGTGAGTGGACTCCATTTGAGACTTTTCACTCTCTCTCTCTACACACACTCTCTCTCTCTCTACAAGTTGCTTTCGATCCAAAAACCGCCCATTTCGAGCCCCAAACTAGTAAGTGGTCTACCCTAACTTGTTGTTTAGCTCATTTAACATGCAAATTCGTGTTTAAGACATCCAATAGGGGCCAAATCATGTGTTTACGGCCCAAGAACACTCTTGGACTGTAAACACCCCTATGTGGGGTTTTGAAGCCCCAAAACCTTTCCAAATCACTCCTAGGGCTTATATATGACTTGTAGACTTGCATGTACGAGATTAGAACACCAAAACCTTATTATATGGAGAGTAAACATGAGTTTATGGCCCAAGAACACTCTTGGACCATAAACCCCTCTTCAAGGGCCGTGAACACCTTTTAAGGTGTTAGAATTGCCCTCAAACACCTCCTATGGCCTGGGAAAATGTCTAGAATCAACCACAAATGAAGTATGGGCTTTAAACATCAACTAAACCAAGGACCTAGGAGTTTACGACCGTAAACCCCCCCTAGGATTGGTCCATGGGCCGTAAACTCCATAAAACGGTCATATGATGCCCCTAATACCCCTTATGACTTGTATAATTGACTAGAAACAAGTATGAACAATCAAAACACAAAAGGAAGGGGCTAGTAAGAGTTTACGGTCGTAAAATCTATGTTTACTACCGTAAACTCCCATGAATGGTCTATTTGAGGCCTTAAACCATTCATAAGCCCTAGATTTGAGCCTAGCTTAATTCCACTAGTGAGATAAGACCTTAAATCATCCAAGAGCACACCACCCATGAGTTTACGGTCATAAACTCATGGGGATATGGTCTTAGGGCCATAAACTCTATAAAGAGTTTACTCTTGAAGAGTAAACTCACTAACTAGGCCATACACTCCCTTATTTGCAACCCAATAGCCTCCTAGCACTTGACCAAAGTGTTTTCCGCACATTAGGATGTGTTTACGTGTTTAATTAGTATTATAATTACTAATTGTATGTAAACATATGTCACCATATGTTAATAGGTCACTAAGTGTGTTCAAGTCTTCACTTGACATCGAGCACCCAACCGGCACCTCCGCCCGATCCACTTACAATAGGTGAGTTCATGCCCCTGAATTAACCTTTTAAATGTTTTTACATGCTTTTATGGGGGAGAATACAAGTTAAAACATGCTAGTTATCATATCAATCATATGTGATTAATAACCCGCATGCACAAGGATTTAGCACACTTTCAGTTGTTTTACCAAGTATAATACTATAGATGGTTTTCCAAAACGTCTTACTTGTTTAAATCTTTCTCAAATTGTCTCTCGTGCTGTATGTTTTACCTCTAAACCAGTTACGGCAATGTTTTAAACAAAGGTTTTCTTTACTTATATTGTGTTATCAAATTATAGAACGTGTTTATGAACGGTTTTCAAAGCTTGTTTTACAAACTGACATCAAGTCGTAAATTTCTTATGTGTAAAAGTTTTCCAAAGTTTTTCATCAAAGTTTTCTTCTATACTTTTACTTCGTTAAATGCATGACTGTATTTGTATAGTTATATAAATAATGTTTAAAAGACTTAGGAAGGCTACTTCTCCCTATTTCCTTTTCCTCGTTAGGATGTGGTATGGTGGGTTTCGGTTATCCATCCGAAGGTCATATAAACATTAGTTATATATCATGTATACATATATGGACATAACAGCTTCCTCTCTCTCTCTCTCTCTCTCTCTCACTCAGCCAGTGCATCGCCTTGGGTAGTAAAGGCCTCCCTTTATTATTCATGTTTCTGGAACCCTAGTAACTATTATAGGAATAGTTAGGAGACTCTATCTCTATCTCTAACTCTATCTCTATCTCTATCTATAAATCTATCTCTATCTCTATCTCTAACTCTATCTCTATCTCTAACTCTATCTCTATCTCTATCCCTATCTCTATCTCTATCTCTATCTCTATCTCTATCTCTATCCTTATTTCTATCTCTATCCCTATCTCTATCTCTATCTCTATCTCTATCTCTATCTCTATCTCTGTCTCTGTCTCTGTCTCTATCTCTATATCTATCCATACCTCTCTCTTTTACTTTAGAATGTGACACACTATTTCCCTCTACGACGTTGCATTGCGCCAACGCCGTGTAACCAGAGTCTTCGGGAAGGAGAGCGAACATCATGTGTATAGATGTATATGGGACTGACACTCCCACACCCTGACTACTAGCTACAGTCCGCGCCGGTAAGGCCCATGGGTGACATAATGCCACTACCTCTACGCATGACCTGGAGGGTCATTGGATACTCTATCGTCGATCAGCATGGTTACATACGAGTTCACATTCACCCTTGGTTTTAGAATTTGCTAGTTGTGTCGTCCATTTGACACTGTCTGGAGTCTATATTTCTTTGTTTTAGACTTTGCTAGTTGTGTCGTCCATTTGACACTGTCGGGAGTTTGTATTTCCTTGTTTTAGACTTTGCTAGCTGTGTCGTTCATTTGACACTGTCTGGAGTCCTTGTTTCTTTGTTTTAGACCTTGCTAGTTGTATCGTTCATTTGATACCGTCTGGGGTCTGTGTTTCCTTTTGTTAGACTGAGCCATGCGTATCATTCATTCGATAATCTCCTGGAGTCTATGATTTCTTTTGCCTTAGTCAGCAGTATTTCTGCTGAGGTATATGTTATTTTCCCTTAGTATTTTTACTAGTGATATTCTCCTATTTTCCTTAAAGTCAAATACCGTATTTTGGTAATGATAGTATTTCAGGGAAAATTTCTCTTTAAAACATAACACTGTCAAGTCTTGGTAAAAGACTGCTTTTAATTAGAAAATATAGGATTTTCTGGAAAGGGCGCTAATACACCGTAGATTCTAAACTACTACTTTTTATAAAGTTATTTTGAATAAAATGCTTACTTACACAAATGACACTAAATACTTATGAATTCACCAGCATTTTATAAAAATGCTGGTACTCGCTTTCAAAATAACTTGTATTCTTAGGTCAGCAACAGACAGGTACACCCGGGAGCTTTTGTGAAGCCAGCCTAGAACCGAGCTGCATCTATACTAGTTTATGTATTACTTTGATGTCTCTATAAAATGTAACTTATGTAAAACTATTACTATTAATGAAATTGTTGTTGTACTTTGATTACTATACTGCATATGTTGTGATACTTGACATGACGTCATCCACCCCAGAACGTTTCAGTCGTTCCGGTTTTGGGGTGTGACAGTACTTTATTTTACTTTTTTTTTTTACCATAATAGCAATTTATTCATATATTTCTTTAATGGATTTTATTTTTAACCCATAATAGTAATATATTTTATTTTATTTCTATGTGGGGGTCCCACATGGTGTCTATAGTGTAGAGTGTAGACAAACTTCTTTATTACCCTTGAAATAAATCATGTACTTAAATTACCCTGAAACTAATGTAGCACTAATGTGAGACTTCAACCCTGGTAGCACTGTTTTGATATGTTGCACCAAAATCTACAAATCAAAAGAAACAAATAAATATTATGTTATAGTATCTTTTAACAAATATCACATTGTTCAAGGGTAAAAAAAAAGATTCTTCAAACACTCACAATACCTTGTTCAACTTCTTTGCTAGTTGAGCCACACCACAACGATCAACAAGCTCATTATAAACCTGCACTATAAATTGTTAAATTAACTAAAGATCTCATCAATGCTAAATTGTTAATTTATATATAAATAAATAAATAAATAAAGTAAAAAAGTAGTCATACCGAACGACTGCAAAAGAACTTCTCCTCAGCCACAAGTGCATCTTTAATTGTTCGATTAAGCATAATATCCTATTTAACAATATTGTATATAAGTTGTGAGATTAACTAACACAAGAAAAGCCCCACAAGTGCATCTATAATAATAACGTTTGGTTTTTTAGTGTTGAAGGAAGAAAAAATATTACCTATTGACTACCATTTACAACACCCACATAACCAAGTCTTAGGGGAATAACTTTTCCAAGCAAAAAGTTACGGGCATCTGTACCTGTATCCATGATGTCCAACTAAATAAAATGAATAGGATACAACATGTCAGAAATGAATAACAACAGACAACAGATAGGATTAAGGAATGACTAAAAATGAAAACTTGGGTTTATGTATATTGCACCTTTGTTATCACACCAATTGTATGACATACATGTAAAAATAAAGAGGATAATATCATTCTAAAGAGATGATTATGATATCATAAGTTACATTAGCATGGAGTCAAACACCATCTGGATCAGCATTTCCAGTAGGGGTGGCAACTCTCGACCCAACCCGTAACCCGACACTGACCCAACCCGAAAATAGACGGGTTTGGGTTGAGATTTTTGACCCGCCAACCCGTCAACCCACCAACCCGTTTATTTCATGGGTTGGACTGGGTTATCTGTTTGGATTCGCGGGTCAACCCGTCAACCCGTATATATATATATATATATATATATATATATATATATATATATATATATATATATATATATATATATATATATATATATATATATATATTACATTTCAAAAAAAATATATTTAATTATTAATGAAATTTGATTTCCATTTGTATTCGTAATATTCCATATCATTGTATTTCTTTTATATTCGTATTTGGCTAATCTGCGTTTGCGGTTTATTAATTAGAAAAAGAAAAAAATACATGTCGTTATTTTCACGAGTCACCAACGACGAACACATCCACTTTCAATGAATGTTTTCATTTTTCATTTTTATTTGCATATTATTGACTTTATGAATTTTTTTTGAAAAACTTTTTTTTATGTTAATTACTTTAATCATTTTAAGAAGTTATGTTTAAAAACCTCATTTTTTAAAATGTGTTGCTTATTTATTAAACGGGTTATATGGGTTGGGATTGACCCATTAACTTGTGAAACCACGAACCCATATACTTAAACGGGTTATATGGGTTGGGTTGGGTTGAGGTTTCCAACCCACCAACCCGTGACCCACCAACCTGTCAACCCATATATTATATGGGCTGGGTTGAGTTTTTGTTTTCTGACCCATCAACCCGAACCCAACCCAATTGCCAGGCCTAATTTCTAGCAATTTGAAGGGTGTCTGAGTTGGCAAGGTCTGAATTTGCTGGTGTCACAGCAAGAATTAAACAGTTGGGAGTCTTAATGTATGACATTATCATTGTTCTGATGCGAGCTTCAATATCAAAGGGTTGATCACCCACAGGAACTTTTGTTATGCCAGGTAAATCAACCAGAGTTATGTCAAGAACATTAGGAGAGAGAATCTTTAAACGGATTTGCTTATCAAAAACACCCTTGTTTCCCCCTGCTTCCCTGTCAGTCTCAGCCTATAGTATCCAGATTGTAAAATAAGAAGTCAGTGATCTAATCTCACTTGACAAGAATATAAAGTGCTTGAACTTTCTATTTAGAGGCTCATGATCATACAGAATTCAAGGAAACAATTACTCTGTTAACATGTAAACAACAAAATTCTATTAGATGAAAATTTATGTAGGTAGTAAAACTGGTCTATCTAGGGAACTAATTTTATGAATATGAATATTGATTTTACTTCATATTAATCTTTAACATGTAGTAGACTTGAACAAGCTATGATATAATATCAATGAAGCAACAATCCCTTGTCCACCAAACTTGGTTGCACTTCCATGACTCAAATGTTGAGACAACTGATTTATACATATCCAAGATCAGGTCATTGGCCTTATCTCAAATAGCATTAATAGCAACCTGATGAAAAAATTGCTCAACTAGTAAGTTATTTTACATATTTACAACCACATTTTTAAAGATAAATGAAAAAAAATAAAAATAAAAAATACCTGGAGGCCATATTTGTCGGATTGAACAATCATATTAGATAAGCTTTCCATATCAGTAACTTGGAGGCCAATATTCCAAGGCTCATCAACATATGGCTACAAGAAACATGAAAGAAATGTTATCTCATGAATGTTCTAGTGATGCTCCAGGAAAATAACTTGGAGGTGGTGATGTTTCCATTCCCTCTGGTGGATTCACCTTTAACTGAATCAAGTCAAGGTATATATATACATTTCCTTTTATTTTCACATTATGGAATTAGGGGGGAAGGAATGGAATGGTTGATTCCATGATGTTTGATGTTTCTTTTCATTCTTTCAGGTGATTCCTCCTTTCTGAAGTAGGACTCTTTTTTTGACCTGGGTGGTGGTCCAGTATTATTATAGTTTTGACTTTTGAGGGTTTATGTTGAACTGTTAAGAATCAATATCTTAGCGATGATGATTGGAGTCTTGATGAATTATGTAAAGTAGTTATATTTCTCTTTGATTATTTGACATTGGGATTTATGGATTTAGTCATGTTTTTGCTTTGTATTTCTTATTTGCAACTTACTTGAGAATTACCAATTCCCTATATGTACTAGTCAAGATTATAATTATCGAGACACTTTTTGGGTCTACTTTCTGTTGACAATCTTTATTATGTAAAATCAAATTCTGCCTAATAACTTGTAATTCGTGTGGCTAACAATACCTATATCACTAATCTTAAATATTATTTTAAAATCAACTCCAGGAAAATATCTTGTAGCCATATGTTCTAGTGATGCTCCAGGCCAATATTCTTCTGTAACACCCATAAATTTCAAACCAATTTAAACTTTTTAAAACATGTCAAGTTCATCAAAACATTACAACTTTGTTTTCAAAATATTAATTATCAGAGTATTTACCAGAAACATAACATAACAGGAGGAGTTTTACGATCACGCCTTAGCCTTGCCAGGATCCCCTGGTGTACCTGAAACAATAAACTGAAACTATAAGCCCGAAAGCTTAGTGAGTTACCCCCAAAATACCGACACACATACAATCCACATAGCAATATCAACATTAGCATATCATATCAATCAAAAACAGAACAGCATGCACTGGGTCCACAACTTTACAAGCTAGACTACCCCTGGTCCCTCAGTACGAGTCTGGAATGCCTACCGGGCCCTCAACTCGTATCTGGAATGCCATCAAGCCCTCAGTACGAGTCTGGAATGCCTACCGGGCCCTCAGCTTGTATCTAGAATGCTCCCGAGTCCTCAGTATGAGTCTGGAATGCCTATCGGGCCCTCAGCTCATATCTGGAATACTCTCGGATTTGTTGGCTACTGCACGGAGCAGTACAACCTCAACCCATCCCACATAACATGTCGACATGTAACAGATAAATGCACATACAAGTAATCAATCAGTATCACATGCAGTCCTACAGATCTACCCGACTAGCATATCAGCTGGCATACATTACTAACTCAACTCAACATATCAATAACTACTAGGATATCGATTCCAATGGGCCGGCCTTGGTGCCTTAGACCCCTTAGTATAGTGAGGATAACTCACCTCGTAGATGTTAGCTCGATAAATAATCACAGCTCTCTGATCACGCATCAAAGACTCCACCACCTATTACCATAATACGAACATACTCATGAGTCTTCAGAGTACTCTATAACCCACTCGTTAGCCCTGGTCAAAGTCAAAGTCCTTGGTCAAGGTCAACAGTGCATGTTGACCTCAACTCGCCGAGTCTACTCGGCTACTCGCCGAGTCCCTTGAAGCATATTCCAACTCGTCGAGTCATCGCGGTGACTCGTCGAGTTCCTTCGAATCTCGATTAAACCCCAAGGCCACCCATCGAGTTCCCCCCCCCCCTTGAAATCGACAAATAAACACGCAACATATCTTGGTAAAAACTCATCCGACTCGCCTAGTTGTTCATCAACTCGTCGAGTCTCATGGCAATCTTCATCGGACTCGCCGAGTTGTTCTTCCAACTCGTCGAGTTCACGGCTTTATTCAAACGACTCGCCGATAGCCCTTGTGATTCGCCAAGTCCCTTCAGTCCTTAAGCCATACAGACCCATTTTAAGCCATGCAACGACTCCAAACTACAGATCCAAGCTCCTAGGGCTTGCCTTTCAGGTAAAGTTGCAAACTTTACGTGCATGCATGGCTAAAAAGGTTCTTAATGCCCAAAACTAAGCTCTTAATGGGTTTTATGCGTAAGGGAGGCCTCATTCACGTCCAAAGCAGGGACTTTATGGATCTACAACCCATAGAGAGTTTGGATCTGAAGTTACAACTTCAGATCTTGGCTCATACTCCAGAAAATGACTTTACAACCCATCCAAGAACCCTAATCTCCAACCAAGGAGGTTTAGAACAAAGTAGAAAGGGGGATAACAGCTTGATACCTTCCCAAGAGAGGACAATTGGAGTAGATCCGGATTTCCCCCAAGCTCCTTGCTTCCAACCACTTGCTTCCCAAGCTCTTTTCACCAAAATCCTCTTCCAAGGCTTCAAACACACAATGGGCACACACACACACGTATTAAGGATTGGTAAGAGACTGCAAAGAGGCTGAAGGAGGTTTGTGTCACCTTAAACAGGGTGCACAACCCCGAGATTTAGGGTTTCAACTGCCAGCTCCTACTCACCGAGTTCTAATATGGACTCGTCGAGTAGGTCACTTAACCCGCGATCCTTCCTGCTGCTACTCGACGAGTAGGTCAACCAACTCGTCAAGTAAGGCTTAACCCAATAACTCATAATTAAACAATACCTAAGAATCGGGTGTTCTAGTGATGCTCCAGGAAAATATCTTCCAAAATCAACAACTGTTGTGCCACCTCTCATAAATGCATACCTACTAGCTCTATCCAATGCTTGTCTTCTTTCTTCAACAGAAACTTCCAGAACGCATGAAAGAACAACTTTCATTGCAGAATCAATCATAAGGCCTGAAGGTTCTACATATAATGATTCAAAAGACATGAGTTTACAAAATGAATCCAAGAATATAATAATCATATATAATATTATTATACCTCCATTTTCATTTCTGCTAATAGTTCCACCAACTGGAGCTTGCATGTTACTTGTAACTCCAGATAATTTTAGAGCTAAAGAGTAAGCCAATCCCATGTGGCCATCCATTCTTGAAAGCCATACCTGTCAAGATTGAAAAGACTAATTGTGATTAAGTTGGGTTTAATTACAGTTTATATAATTTATATTTAGTTTTTTCTTACAAGATGATGAGGTGTAATATCAACATATCATAGTTGGAAGTACATTAAAAATTAATTCTTGATGAGAAAAAAATAGAATTTTCAAAATACAATTAATGGCTTGTAAGATAAATATATTTAAAGTATAATGTTGTAATGATGAAAGAAATGCACAAATAAATTAAAGTATGTTGCTATGATTTTCATTTAGCCCTAAACTGAAAAGAACAAAACACAAATGTTATATGTATATCATTTGAAGAAGGTGAGGGACTTTAGAACCTAGAGTCCTCCAAAAAGCAAATGGACATGAGAATCAATAAATCCATGGAACAACAACTTGGTCTAGAATGCAAGTGAAGACGGTTTTCACATTGGTTGCAAGATTACCAGGCTGTACACAGACAATTGAGTAAAAGGAATGTAAGAATCTTGTGAAGTATCCAAGATTCATATATAAAATAAAAAACAATGTATTTTTTATACTTAGTGCTTTAAAGAAAAGAAGAAAAGTTGTAGAAAAATCTTGTGAAATGTCCTTATCAAATACTAATACAACACTAACCAATCACACTCCATCTCATGTCCTTTCTTCAACAACACTTCAGATCAAGGACAATATAGTTTGGTG
This sequence comes from Lactuca sativa, assembly GCF_002870075.4. Lineage (NCBI taxonomy): Eukaryota > Viridiplantae > Streptophyta > Magnoliopsida > Asterales > Asteraceae > Lactuca > Lactuca sativa. Next base: position 23,757,496 of record NC_056628.2, read on the forward strand.
TCCCCACTGTTGAAAATGCCTTCTCTCACATAAACAAGCAATTTGTGGTCATCTTCACAGCAATACCCAATCAATTTCACCAAATTAGGATGTATGAGCTGACCAAGGAAATTAACTTCAGTCTACAACACAAAACGTCATTACATATATAGATTAGAATGGTATAAGGAAGATAAAACAAAACAAAAAACTAGTTGCTGCAAGGACAGAGAACTAGAGGAGCTTACAAGCCATTCTTTGTGGCCTTGAAGACCCTCCTTATTGAGAACCTTAACAGCAACAGGCAGAGATTTGAGACCAACCCAAACATTCTCAGCAATATAGCCCTTGTAAATAGTCCCAAAAGAAACGGCCGTTAAGTCAAAAAGAAATAGCACCTGTTAACCATAGAAATAGGCTTAACTCATTTTTTCTATATAAGAACTAGCTTTGTGTTTATTAGTGACAAGAAGGAAAGAATTCATCAATTATATTTTTGTTAGATTAATCTTATCCAAACAGCCCACCATCATACATGTAGTTTAATATTAGTGACAAGAAGGAAAGAATTCATTTTCTATATTATTAGTTATTTATAACCTCTTCAATACATAAGATGCAAAGTTCTTTTAGGGGAATCAATTGTCAAAAACTCTACAACCAGTTTAAATGCCATGTTTGACTATTTATTTTTATTTTTATTTTTGGAAATGGTGAGAAGTGAAACATCAAAAGTGCCACCACCAAGATAAAAAAACAAGCACATTCCTTTTCTTATTGAAACTTGACATATTGCTTACACCATAAGCAATTGCAGCTGCTGTTGGCTTATTGATCATGCGTAAAACATTTTTTCTTTACACAAAGCTAGTTCTTATATAGAAAAAATGATTTAAGCCATGATATAAAGAAAAATGAGAAATTAAAGGGAGAAATATTGAAACCTCATATATATTATTAACCATAGAAATCAAATGGTTACTCAAATCTGTGAGAAATGGAAGCATCATCCTCGATGACCCTAAATCGCCCATTTGTCTGTGTTTTGAACCACGCAATAGGGAGTTAGGGTTTCTTTCGGTTGGCCCCTTCACCTCTTGGTCAATCTTAATCTGGTGGAGGAGAGAAACGGAAATACCTGGTGGAGGGGAAAGATATGAGAAGGTGGCAATGCTAGAAGATAAAGGCGTCGATTAGAGGTGGTTGAATCGGTAGGTCCAATTGACAAGGACATCTCCTCCCTTGTTCCATCGTCTCCATACCTGGAAAAAATGTTTATTACCAATTAACAAACCCTAAATGATTCTTAGCATTTATATTGCTGGAAAGTAGGGTTGATGGGAAGAGGAGAGGATGAGGAACACTATATCGTCGGTTGTGAGCATGAGGAGTCGCAGAACCCCAATTGCTAGATCTGCGACGTTCGTCTTTGGGAGCACGTACAAAAGCCCTAGTTGGTGGTCTCCATTTGTGATCTTCAGGAATGAACGAGATTTTTTAAGAAAATAATTATGGAACAATTATATGAGTTGTCGAGGTGTATAGCAGAGATGGTATCGTGATTAGGGTTTGAAGAGATAAGGGAAGAAGAGAACCAAGGGAGATCTTGAATCGGGGTATTTAAAAATTTCAGAATTTTAAGAGGATTTCCTCAAGAACGCGCATTTTGAGTAAAAAACATAAAGCGACATTCATAGAGGACGCACATTTTAAATAAAGTGCCCTCCGTGTTTTTAAGTTTTTTTTTACATGAGACACTAATTTAAGGGCGCGTAATAATGTGTGTCCTAAAATCTTAAATATTTTAAAGAGATGACACTTTTTTAATATCACTCTCTTTTGCGTAACATAAATCAATGAGTTTTGTGGTTTGCGCGTCGTAAAATGATCTTTTTCTTATAGTGGGTGGAATTTCTAAAAATCTTGGAAATAAATCAAGATAAAAATTGAATTTTAAGAACTTTGGACGACTACAATGCATATATGATACCAAAACAACGTAGTATATTAGGTTTAAGTACCTAAACTTTTACACCTTATAGGTTATATTCAATATATATATATATATATATATATATATATATATATATATATATATATATAGGGAAAAGTGAATATCAGTATAGCCCCACCTAAGCTTAGGTACTAAATCTCACAAAACTACGTCGTTTTATTACCTAAAGATTGTAATTAGGGGATTCATGATTAACACTTGACATTGCAGATTCAATATTGAAGAAATAATTTTCATAGGAAATAAAAAATGTTAATTATCTTTGATTTTTGTGATGGTGTAAACAGTAATGTTCACTAACGTGAAGTAATAAATGCTAATGGAGGAAAGAGAGCATAGATGATTAAATGATGATAGATGAAAGAAATGTAATGGAGAATTGTATATTTACCAAGTGAAAATTGAATCGGTTATATTTGATAAGATAAATCTGCATAATTTAGAGGTTTAATACCTAAGCTTAGGTAGGGTTGTAATGTATATTCCCTATCCTATATATATATATATATATATATATATATATATATATATATATATATATATATATTAGTGTTGTAAAAATCCCGACTAGGTCCCGATTAATCCCTAGGCGCTACTCGACCAATTAGAGGGCGCCTAACGATTAATCCTTGCATACACAATGAGTGAAGCAGTAGAACTCGATGAAATTTTAACACTTTGAAGAAGTTATATCTCAATAGAAACTATTTATGGTATGATTAGTCTTTTATTAATGATAATAACCTATTTTGTTATGATACTGGTGGTATTTATGAACTTTTATATGATATTAGTCATATTTAATTGTTTAAAATTCAACAAACTAGCAATTAATGATCCCCGATTAATCTCCGCCTAGTCAATTAATCCCTTAACCCCAATCCACCGACTAGCTAACGTTAAGCGATTTTTACAACCTTGATATATATATATATATATATATATATATATATATATATATATATATATATATATATATATATATATATATATATATATATATATATATATATATATATATATATATATATATATATATATATAAATTGATATTCGAAAAAAAAAATCTACAAAAAATATGCAACATATGCATATTTAAAAAAATAAAAAAAACTCATTTTTTCGAAATATAAATTCAACAAATAACTTTATATATTAACATATTAGACAATTAAGACATTATAAAAAAATATCAAGAAAAATTTAAAACAAATGTGCATATATACACAAACTCAAATGTGCATGATTTTTCAACATTTGGTTTAAAGTTTATCTTATATCGAAAAAAAAATAACTAAAAGTATTCAAATTCATCATTTATTAGCCTCTTTTGAATATTACGTTAAATGTGCATTTTATGTACATAACACAAAATGAAAAATATACATATATACACATTTACATATATGCACATTAATGTAGACATGAAAAACATATTAATAAACTAAGACACTGCTATAGAAGATGATTTTTTGAAAAACAAATTCAAAACAAACGTTTTTCTACTTATGTGTATATGGTGCATATTTTACGTTATATGCATAAAAAAATCTAATTTGAGTGTCGTTAGAGATTAAAAAGTGATGAATTTACATATTTTTAAATATTTTTTTTGATAGAAATAAGCTGTAAATTTTTTTTTCCAAATAATATGCATTTGATGCGCATGTTACAAAATTTTATTTAAAAGTATCAATAGGAAAAGAGGTTAAAAAATGATGAATTTGTATACTTATTTTTTTTTGGTATTTGATCACTTCTAAAATGAGGTTTGTAAAGATAATAAGAATGGTCTTAAAAAAAATAATTATAAAAAAATAGTTTTTTTTTAACATCTCTTTATTCTAATAAAAGAAATAGTTTTAATCTTTTTTTATCATATGTCACTTTAATACAACTTCTAATTAATATTATGACACATGTCATTGATATATATTTGGTAGATCATTTTAAAATTCATATTTACTTTTTCTAATTATATGTTTAAATTTAATGTTATAATAATTTTAAAATTTTGATATATCTCTTAATTAATAATTTATTTAAAATTATTTATTTCAAAATAATTGATTAATAATTATGAAAGTTTACTAAATTTTATAACCATATTTCTAATAATAAATAAATAAATAAGATAGTGTGATATTATGTGGGCCATTTTTGTCTATATGGAGTTGCAACTGGACTTTCAAATTTAGCTTTGATATTGCAGAGGATTTACAAGAAGCTTGAAAGGGGCTTGCAACGTATTCCAATCAAAGACGACGGGACTTGAGCCTTCTGGAAAAGTGGTGCCCCTCTCTCCCTTATCCATCGGTCCACCCATGAGGCGACTCTCTTACCCTTCTACCTTTCATATTAAATACCTCTTCTTTCAACTTCCTAGAAATCCCACTTCCTTCAAATCTCTCTTTCTACATCCTTGTCTATTTTATTTATGTTAGCCTTTTAGAGTCGTTGAGTGTGTAATTTAATATACAGCAAGCTTCAGGAAATTTTACTTACAACGCCAACTTTACACGATGCAACATAATAGGGGGTGTCGATGAGAAGTGTTGGGGAAAAGCTGGTGATTTAGAAAAGAAAGAATATATTGAGAACTAGTATGTCGGGATCTCATTTCAAAAACGAGAAGAGATGTAAGGAACATAGTTATAACTTTGCATGCCCACTCTCTTCTCGACAAATGGAGTCTTTGGTTGCCTTATGTGACACATTATTACCATCAATTAAAGTTTCTAAAGATCATGTTGATGGTTCACTTGTCAAACTTTACCAGACTTCAGCTTCCATGACTGGAACTCCAAATCAAGTGAACTTCTAATATCTTTAATTATGAATTACGATAATTCAATTAGTTTAGTAAATTTTGCTAACGTTGTTTTATGGCAATCGTAGGTTGCGATGATGATGCTATTGAAGACAGAGCACCCGAAGCAAATCTTGATTCGGTTGACCTTATGGTTCTTATCAACAGTAATCGGAACGTTGATTCTTTGCGGAAGGGAAAGTTTGTCAAATAACTTTCCTTACATACAAAAATTCTCTAGGGTTTCAACCAAGAAAAGAGAAAAAATATTGTATTCATGGTCTCTCAGCTACTTTTTTCTCCTGAGAATGTTTTTCCGTGCCCTCAAATTCGTCGTTCCATTGGCTTTCTTCACTCAGGCAAGTCCCTTTTCTTCAAATTAATCTCAGATTTACTTATGATGTGATATGATAACTTAGTATGTCAAAGAATAAAAGGTGCCGTATTTTTAGACTTTTCAAGTAATTTAATAAAATTTTGAATATAAAATGTATCAACATGCATTAATTAACTAACCTTTTTAGTTACGAAATAGAAAATACTTATATCTCACTTTCTAATACGGTATATAATTAAACTTATGGTGTTTGACATATCAACCTAACCGTCGTTGTAAAACGAACTTACCTTATATATAGGGTCTAAGCACAACCTTTTTATCACCAAACATGGATTAAAAACGCAAATATTTCTGTTGCCGGTTTAATCGTTAATTACCAAACAAGGCATATTTTTCCATGCATCCGTCCAAGATCGGTTGCTATTTGTACGAGCCATCGGGGACCGAAAGTCATATATAATTATAATTATCAACTGTTTATATATTAAATTTACTTTTTGTTTAGTATAATAAAATATATAAAAACTTATGAATTATAACAAATTTTGTATACTAAATTATCTGTTACAAAGAATTACTAAAATTACATCATTTAAATACTTTTAGACACACAAGTCGTATTAAAGATCACAAAAATATATATTGTCTTATATTGGAATAAGAACCAATTCAATAAAATAATCAATATATATATATATATATATATATATATATATATATATATATATATATATATATATATATATATATATATATATATGTTCAAATGTTTTCACTATCTATTGTGTGTCTGTATGACTGATTCTGGACCAATCATTTTAGTTATTTTAAGAAAATAATTAATGCTTATTAAATGTTGAAGATGTAATTAATACATATTATATCTTCAACATGTAATATGCATTAATTACTTTCTTAAAATAACTAAAATGATTGGTCCAGAATCAGTCATACATGCACACAATAGATACTGAAAACAAAATAACCTAACCCTATATATATATATATATATATATATATATATATATATATATATATATATATATATATATATATATATATATATATATATATATATATATATATATATATATATATATATATATACTTCCTTCTTTCTATCTTTTTCTTCTTAGAAAAGACAATATATCATTTCTGGTGCATGGTGTTTTTAATGGTCGTTCCTCCCTCTCCCCATAAAGTTGTACTTTGGAATTTGTTGATATTCCTAATGATGTGGTAGGTTGTTCAAATTATTTATTAAAGAAAAAATATATTTTATTTTTTCCTTTTTATTTATTGTTACAATTTTAAATGTATACAAGGATGTCGTTCCTCCCTCTCCCCGCAAAGTTGTACTTTGGAATTTGTTGATATTCCTAATGATGTGGTAGGTTGTTCAAATTATTTATTAAAGAAAAAATGTATTTTATTTTTTCCTTTTTATTTATTGTTACAATTTTCAATGTGTACAAGGATATATATATATATATATATATATATATATATATATATATATATATATATATATATATATATATATATATATATACAGAGAGAGAGAGAGAGAGAGAGAGAGGAGGGTTCAATTGAAAAAAAAATGTTGATAACGAAGAAATAAATCTGGGCCACTCATTTCAAATCTGCCGCTTAAGCGCTCCAGCGTACTAGGCCGATGGAACAGATCATATTTATTTATAAAAACGTATGAAGAAATGTATTCATATATGAATACGTGTATTCATATATAAATACGTATAAAAGAAGTGATTATTCATATATGAATATAACGGCGACGGATGGTGACGGAGGTGGCGATTGTTGGTGGTGGTTGTTTGTGGTGGTGGCGGAGATGACGGTGGTGGTTGGTGGTGATGGTGGTGGTGGTTGGTGGCGGAAGGGAGGTGGTGTATTCATATATGAATACATTTATATTTATATTCATATATGAATATTACTCATCTTCCGTCATCCGGTACAACGGAGCGTTTTGCGGCAGAAAATGAATGATTGGCTGAGAATGCTTCCTTAATTCTCAACATGTTTTATTTTCTCAATTGAACCTACCTATATATTGAGACCATTATATTTTGTGACACATAGGGATGCAATACGAACTTGATTGGATTGATAGAATCGGACCATGCAAGTCATATGGAGATAAGAAGATCATTAGTGGGTGGTTTCGTTTAGAGTCTTCTTTTGAAGGTAGAGAAACCTATCAAGTTATAATGATAGGTTATGCATTCAAAAGTATGGAGCCAAGGATAATCTAGAAGACATGGTGAAAAGGACATTGCCAGAGAGAAGCTTAAGCTATGCTTAGACTTGGTTGATGTTCGCAGGTGGTAAGCCCTTCGACACTTGATGGCAGAAAGGAAGACGAAGTTATTGTTTAAGGTGGAGTTCAGAGGATGTTCAAGTCAAGGTGGAGATTTTTAAATGTGAGTTTAGCATTTAGAGCATTCTCATGGAGCATTTAAGTTCAATGGAGCACTTGGGGTTCATGAAGCATGTAACAAAGGAACATATCATTTGAGAAGTGAATGGATCATCTGACAAAGGAATAGATCAAGTGCCAAAAGAACTGATAATCTAAAAGGGGGTTTAGAGCACCTAGAAGAGGTTTGAAGTACTTAAGAGTGGAATGTAGCAACTTGATGCACCATTACACCATTTGATTTGGTGTTGGCCTAACAAGAAAGCATTTTACGCTATTAGGAAAGCATGTTTCTCCATTGACATACATGTAGCACCACTTTGGATCGTGTTGCGCCATTTTGGATTATGTTGCGCCACTCTGGCAGATATTGAGCCAAAGTAGAAGAAGTTGCGCGAACCTGGAGGACCTTGTGCCTCATTGGAAGGAAGTTGCACCACTTAGAAGGAAGTTGCGCCAAGCTTGAAGGATCTTGTGTCATCCTTGCACAATATGGGTCATCATCATGCAAGATGTGCATTTTGGTTCCTTGATGAAGCATGTTATCCCTGATGAGCCATGTATTCTATGAAGTCCTCTATGACACTTAAGATTGTTTAAGGATTCTTAGAAGTTGGTGATGCTCAAGGAATACACCATGTTGTGCCACCATGATGTATGTAGGTCCACTAGTGTTCATGATGCGCCATATGTTCATCATGATGCTCCAATATGGCTCATGGTGCTCCATCATGTGCATTGTTGATGCTCATGTGTTGTATGTCATATATAAATGTTCGAGAAGCTATACATGGTGGACTGTGATTGGTTGGCACCATTTACGGGCTTATGGGCCAATGGGCTTGGCCCATTAGGGTTTAAGGTCTGCTCATTTCAGTATAAACAGGGATGCATGCTAAGTCATTTGAAGAGTCTTTTGTATCCTCAGTGAGTAGGATGAATATTTATTGGTTGTACTTGTAATCTCTATTTGAGAACTTTGTGAATAAAGAATACTCCCCTTCTGCCCATGGACGTAGGTTACCTTGACCGAACCACGTAAATATTGTGTCTTTTGCACTTTTAGTTTCATGTGTTATTTTCATTACTTCCTATCAAGGGTCATCAGAACTTGACAAATGGCATCCGATTTGTTCAGAGTCTTGACAAGTATCATTTTTTTTCTTAACATTTACAATGGTCCAGAAAGTGATCACAAAGGTAGAGATTATATGCTTGTTGGGTCCTTGCACTATCAATCTTCTTCTTCTGCTTTAACGGTCACTAAATCACCCAAAATGAGCTCAAGAGCTTGAAAGGAGGCTATGGTTTTGATCTAAGCACAAAGAGGAGTGATGGATGTTGAGGGTGCACAAACCCTAGCCATCACATCCTTTAAATAGGGCCTTAAGCCCGAAAAAATAGGGTTAAAGCCTAGAACGTCGCCACATTGTGGCTTCTTAAAATATTTGTGAACCAAAAGTGGTTGTCACGTTGTGGTGATCTTCCCTAACACGTCATGGCCACCAACTTCCACAAGATTTAAGCACCAAAATTTATACCTAAAAATCGAGTGTTACAACTCTCCCCCACTTGATTTGTCCTAGAAATCCGTTATTGCAAATAGATCGGGATACTACACGATCGTCTCCTCCTGGGGTTCTTAAGTCTATTCGGAACCCTTCCGGTTCTACCATTGCACCTTAAACAAACCCACTACATAGTTGTGCAAGGTCTTCATCTTCCTGTCGAAAATGACAATCAGTTATCCTATATAATTCAGACGCTCATCAGCTTGAATGTCATCCAAATGTATCATTGAGGAATCATCAACTAAACACTTCTGCATCTAAGAAACTTGAAAAGTGATGTGGATCTGACTAAGCTCCATATGAAGATCTAACCGATAAGCAACCTTGCCCACCTGGACAATAACGTTAAAACGACTAATGTATCTAGGGCCCAACTTGCCCTGTTTCCGGAATTAGATGACACTTTTCCATGGTGACACATTTAGCACCACGAAATCTCCAACTTGAAACTCAAGATTAGAACGATGTCGGTCAGCATAACTCTTTCGTCTACTCTGCACGGTTCGTAGTCTCCCGGACACTTGTTGTATCAACTCCGTGGTTTTATAATTAAAATAAATAATATTATACTATTATTTTGTCATCTATTCCTATCGCCTAATTGAAATAAAAGTTATTATGCATTAATTTGTTCCTAAGCCTAAAAAAAAGAACAAAAGATTTTCAATTTGTATGCTTCAGCATTTTGAATTACTTTTATATAATTTATTAAATTGTAAACCAAAATATCATTATCAAAATAAGATATAGTTTGGGTTTCAAAAATTGAACCAGATTTGATATTGTTACCAAAATAAATGGAATTTGATTGTAGTTTTCAAATAATAATTCCAGATTTTTTTGATATAATTTTGGCAATACAATTAATATTTCCGGATTTTTATATATTTTTTTGGAAATTATAAGAATTATTTAGATGTATGACACATGCAATGTAGCATGGTAAAATAAGGACATATGGCATAATTGAGTTTTGTTTATAAGGAAAGGTAGAAATAAATTTATTAAGTTGTAAACCAAAATATCATTATCAAAATAGAATAAAATTTGTGTTTCAAAATTTTAACAGGATTTGATATTGTTACCAAAAATAAGTGGAATTTGATTGTAATTTCCAAATAATAATTCTGGTTTTTTTATATAATTTTAGCATTAAAATTAATTAATTAATTACAATTAATATTTCCGAATTTTTATATAATTTTTGAAAATTATGAGAATTATTTAGAAGTATGACACGTAGCAATGTAAATGGTAAAATAAAGACATATGACATAATTAAGTTAAGACATATGACATAATTAAGTTTTGTTTATTAGAAAAAATAAAATACATTTTTCTATTTTGACAACTCAGAATGAATAGTTTTTTTTTTTTTTTTTTTTTTTTTTTTTTTTTTTTTTTTTTTTTTTGCTAGAAACGAGGTCAAATGGTATCAAAATAAATTTAGAATGACTTATATAAACGCCAAAATAAATTCATACATAAGCCACACAAAATAAACTTAGTCCGATCTATTTTAAGTCTTTAACACTATCTTTGAATTTTGTATACTATTTGCAGGTAAATGAAAAGAATGAAAACCCTTCTTGGAAAGCCTTGAATTATTGTGGACCTGATCCTTATTTGATTCAACCCATCCATCATAATCTCAACACAGAAAACATTTTTGGCCCGCTTTACAAAGGCGTTATCTACCTGAATAAACCCATACGAGTCGTTGCAGAAGCCCTGCAGAGATCGAGACTAGGCATCTCAGTTCCCCGTCACCCAGCCAGATTCTACAAGAATCCCAAACTTCCATCAATGATCATCAAATGTGATGCAGTAGTAGTTGGCTCAGGCTCCGGCGGTGGTGTAGTTGCCGGCATTTTGTCTAAAGCCGGCTACAAAGTTCTTGTATTGGAGAAAGGGAACTATAATGCAAGAAGTAATCTTTCTCTTCTTGAAGGTCCATCCATGGAAGAGATGTACCTTGGAAAAGGATTGTTAGCTACAAGCAACATGGAAGCTGTGATACTTGCTGGCTCCACAGTAGGTGGAGGCTCATCGATTAACTGGTCGGCATCGATCAAAACCCCACAACATGTACTGAAAGAATGGTCGGAATGTTATGAGTTAGAGTTGTTTCAAAGTAGACTATATGAAGAAGCCATGAGTGTTGTGTGCGAGAGGATGGGTGTTCAATCTAAAGTGGAAGACGAAGGATTCAATAACATGATTTTAAGGAAAGGATGCGAGGAATTAGGTTATCCAATAAATAATATCCCTAGAAACTCACCACCCAATCACTACTGTGGGTGGTGCTGCTTTGGCTGCAAAGATGGAAGAAAGAAAGGTACCTCTGAGACATGGCTCGTGGACTTGGTGGAATCCGGTAATGGTGCAATTCTACCCGGATGTGAGGCTCTAAAAGTTGTGCATGATCAAAAGAAAGGAAGGTATAGGAGAACAGCCAAAGGGGTCATCTTCGAGTTCCTAAACCAAGACGGATCTAGAGAAATTTGTTTGGCCGAGTCAAAAGTAACCATTGTCGCATGTGGGGCTATGTGTACCCCACAACTCCTTAAGAGAAGCGGGTTGAAGAATCCCAACATCGGCAAGAACTTACATATTCATCCTGTGGCAATGGCATGGGGTCACTTCCCTTCAGAGAGGTGGCCGGAAGTCGAAAAAAAAAGCTACGAAGGAGGAATAATGAGTGTCATGTCCACCGTGGTTGCAGACTTCAAGGGGTCAGGATACGGTGCTATCATACAAACACCATCACTGCATCCTGGTATGTTCTCGGCACTAATGCCTTGGGTTTCAGGTTGGGACTTCAAGACACGGATATCTAAGTTCTCAAGAACAGCCCATATATTTGCATTGGCAAGAGACAAGGGTTCCGGGGAAATAGGACCGAAGACTTCGATTACTTACCAGATGGACATCACAGATGAAGAGAACCTGAAGAGAGGACTAGAGAAATCACTAAGGATACTTGCAGCTGCTGGAGCAGAAGAGATAGGAACCCAACACAACAAAGGGAGAACAATACATGTCAAGAATGCGAGTCATCATGAGTTCGAAAGGTTTGTGAGAGAGGAAAGCTCAAGGGTGTTGAGTGATCTATCAACACCTCTATGTTCGGCACATCAAATGGGGAGTTGTCGAATGGGTGTTGAAGCAAAAGGGTCTGCTGTGAATCCGATGGGAGAGACATGGGAGGTGGAAGGGCTATATGTTGCTGACACGAGCGTTTTCCCAACAGCATTGGGTGTGAATCCAATGGTCACAGTCCAGGCTATTGCTTATTGCACCGCTCAGTCTGCTCTGAGTCACTTAGAAGAATGAAGGATACGAGATACCCTATGTTATGTTAAAATAAAGTTAATAATTTAACAGTTTGGTTTGTGATTAAATGCTATAAGTAATGTGATTTGGATATAAGATGTATAATAAGAGTTTGTCGGTCAATAAATCTATTACGATAATATTCTCAAAGTATTGCTATATATATAATGTGTTAAACAGTTAATTGCGGTTGGAAATTTACCTAGAAGAAAATGACGACTTTCCTCTAAACAACTTAAAAGTAGCTTTTACATTTATTTTAGAACGAGTCTTCTCATTCAGTTTAAAATTAAGCACATCAGTTGGGAAACATGTTACGAGGAGTCTTAAAACTAAATGATTGTTATAGCTTTTAACCTGAGTACCCGACAGATCGTTCCTTTTTCCGGTATAAGAAATAGGTGACTTAGTTAAGTCGATTCTTAGAAAATATCTAAGCAAACCATTTGTCCTTATTTCAACAAAGGAAGCACAGGCCTTTTCGATTTATTCGTGAAAGTTTCATTTATTCAATGACCAGAATTAGACGGGGATATATCGCTCGGAGACGTAGAACAAAAATTCGTTTATTTGCATCAAGCTTTCGGGGGCTCATTCAAGAAGGATTGCATAGTGGGGCCAACTTTTCGAAATTATAAAATAAATATTCCATTCATAAAATAGATTTTGAAATTTTACTTAATTCTTCAAAATTATTTTAGGAGCAGTATGTTCATAAAATATGAATAACATCGTAAATAGTTCATACTCTATGTTAGCATTTAGAGTAGAGATTTTTTTATAGCTTATTAGTCTTTGGGTATAGGTCACACTCTTGATATTAATTTTTATCATCTCACATGCTATGTTATTCTCTATATGATACCATATTTTTTAGAAAATTCCAATCACACCGCTTTAATTTCCCTGACGTCTTGTTCCTTTTTTTTTTTTTTTTCATTTTTCATTTTTTCAGTAATTATACCAAAAAAAAAAGCTATAGTTTTATGAAACATACAATATAAATAAATTAATCGCCATGAGTAATAAGTGCTTTTAAAAATAAGACTTTTCTTCTTGTCCGATTGATTCAATCTAACTTCTTTTATTTTAAACTGGATTTTGTAAATAAAGATACAACTTTTTAACATCTTTAATTAATGGACTACTTAGATAGACCATTATTAGAAAGAACATTATGTTCTACATATTGGGCTCCAACACTAGACCTATAATTCATGGGCTTCTCTATAATTTGTATTCCTATTTATTAGTCCTTCGTGCATTCAACTGCATTACTACAATGACTCCATTGTTATTGCAAGGATTTTCCGGTTTTGCAAGTAGTTCGTTTTTTCATAATCTTCTTCGAGGATCTGTTACTATCCTTCTTCATGTTTTGTTTATCGGTTCTTGTGTGAAAAAATTTTGTAGCAAATGATGATGAATCAGAAAAGGATACCGTTGTTGACCATATTACGGATCAATCAAAATATTCAAATTCATAATTTGAATTTAATGAAATTGATTTATTCCTGGTCAATATATTATTGTTGTATCTTGCCTAGTTTAGGTCCATAATCTTTCCTTTCCATCTGTTGTAAATGGCTACAAATAGCCCTTGATGTATGTATTTTTCATCAATGAAGATTTGCAAACACATAACTTTATATGGTATCAGAGCCTAAATTGCTCAAATGAGATCTGATCCTCAGCCATATCATTTTCCTCACCAACCATGTCTAACCCTAATTATGCCATTGTTCAACTTACAGCTCCTGCTCATTTTCCCATTAAACTTACAGCCTCCAACTTCACTGTATGGAGGAAGCAAGTTCAATCAACCTTAATTGGACTTGATCTCTACAAATATCTTGATGGCACTCTTCAACCACCATCAAAAGTCACAGCCGACAAAGAGAAAACAAGCCCTAATCCCGATTATCTTCCATGGTTCAGACAAGACCAGATGATAATCAGTGCACTATTAGGGAGTTGCTCTGACTCCATCCAACCAATCATATCTTCTTCTGAAACAACCCAAGAAGCCTGGGAAAGACTCAACTCAAGTTACGCGAGTGCCTCACGATCTCGTATTATCTCCCTCAAATCCAAGCTCGCTAAAAACCCACAAGGTAATCGATCCATCACAGACTATCTACATGATATGAGAGCAATTGCAGACGACCTGGCCCTTGCCCAAAACCCGGTGACCGAAAAAGATCTGATGGTTCACATCCTCTCGCAACTCGGTGACGAATACACAACAATTGTTGTTGCACTTAAAGTTCGTGAAACTCCAATCTCATATTCGGAGTTGTTTGATAAACTCCTTGACTTTGAACGGTCCTTAAAAGCTACCTCAGTGACACTCGAACAAGTGCTTACCACAGTCAACTACACAAATCGCTAACAAAATCGATCTTAGCCCTACACTTCTGTTGGTCTGGCTACTGCCTCACGCACCAACAGGTACTCACCAAATAATCAGCAACGCAACTCTCGACCTCCATGGTCTACTCCACAGCAAGGCGGAACACGTTCAAATCGGACATCCTTTTGCCATTACTGCAATATTTCTGGTCACCACACAAAGGACTGCAGAAAGCTCTCTAAATTCCTCAAAGAAAATAATATTTCAGTGGTGAACTCCCAAGGTACAAGTCCTGTTGCAAATGTTACTACATCTGGCTCCACAAATGCTACACCAACCTAGCTCTTTGACAGTGGTGCTTCTAACCACATCACCTCAAATCATGCAACACTTCATAATCTCTCTGAATATGGAGGCCCTGATGAGATTGTTCTTGGTGATGGTAAGAGCCTTAAAATCTCTCATACAGGCCAAAAACAAATTCAAACTGCATACAAAACCTTAAATTTACCTAATGTTCTTTGTGTTCCTCATTTAAAAAGAAACCTTATATCAGTTGCTCAGTTATGTAAGACTAACCAAGTTTCATGTGAATTTTTTCCAACTCACTTTTTTGTGAAGGATCTTCGCATAGGGGCGCGTCTCTTGCGGGGGGAGAACACTGATGACGTTTACCATGCCACCCTGTCGTCCGCTCCTCAAATCAACCACACCATCAAAACTTCATTTCTAGACTGGCATCACAAACTTGGCCACCCATCAATAAAAACCTTTGTGTCTATTATAAAACACCTAGGTCTCACCTCAAAGTCTATGTCGGATTTTCATGCTCACTGTGTTTCTTGTTCAGTTAATAAAAGTCACAAACTTTCATTTGGTCAAAATTCACTTGTTGCTAACAAACCACTACAACTTGTGTACTCAAATGTGTGGGGACCTGTTCAAACTTCTATTTACCAATATAGATATTATGTCATATTTGTGGACTTTTACACCAAATATGTTTGGCTATACCCAATGAAACGTAAATCTGATGTTGCCACATTATTTCCACAATTTAAATCACTAGTGGAAAAATATTTTGACACCCCACTTGTATCCCTTTTTACTGACAATGGTGGAGAATATCAAGGCCTAACCCCTTTTCTCAAAACCAATGGAATTTCCCATTATACTACCCCTCCCCACACGCCGGAACAAAATGGAACCGCTGAACGGCGTCATCGTCACATTATTGAAACGGGGCTAGCTCTCCTTCATTATGCCGGTCTTCCTCTCAATACGGAAAAGACTACTTTGACACCTTCAGTCCAGTCACTAAACCTGTCACCATTCGATCCGTTCTTTCCATTGCACTCTCAAAAGATTGGTCACTTCAACAACTCGATGTGAACAATGTGTTTCTCCATGGAACTTAGAATGAAGAGGTATTCATGATCCAACCTCCGGGTTACATTCACCCCCAATTCTCCAACCACATATGCAAACTCAAAAAATCTATATATGGTCTTAAAAAAGCACCTCGTGCTTGGTACACTAAACTCGCCACCTTTCTTACTTCTGTTGGGTTTCACAAATCCATGGCCGATGCATCCCTCTTCATTTATAATCATGATGGCATCACATGTTACTTCATGGTTTATGTTGATGATATCGTCCTCACCGGTAATAACCCTACCTTCTTGGACAAGTTTGTCCACACTCTTGCCCAACGATTCTCTATCAAAGACCTTGGTCCGTTACATCACTTCCTTGGCATAGAGGTTATTTCCACCGCTTCTGGCCTTTTCCTCTCTCAACACCGTCACATTCAAGACCTTCTCACCCACTTTCACATGGATGGTGCAAAAGAAGTTGCTACTCCCCTATCCTCATCAGTTGTTCTATCCTTAATGGATGGCTCTCCCCCGGTTGACCCAACTCTATATCGCAAACTAGTGGGCTCCCTTCAATATCTTGCATTTACAAGACCTGATGTCTTATTTGCGGTTAACAAGTTATCTCAGTTTATGCATGCTCCTTCTCAAACACACTGGCAAGCATTAAAAAGAGTTCTTCGCTACCTAATAGGAACAATACATCATGGTCTCTTCTTAAAACGGGCAACTACACTTGACCTCAAGGTCTTCTCAGATTCTGACTGGGGTGGTGTTTCCACCGCCGGTCGATCCAATACAGCATACTTATTATATCTTGGGGGCAACATCATCTCCTGGCGATCTGCCAAACAAAAGTCGGTATCCTGATCTTCTACGGAAGCAGAGTACAAGGCTCTTGCCAATGCTGCAGCAGAAGTCTCTTGGGTACAAAATCTACTCCATGAACTTGGTATACCCACGGATCACCCTCCTACTCTCTATTGCGACAATACAGGTGCCACCTATTTATGTTCTAACCAGGTTTACCACTCTAAGATGAAACATGTCGCCTTGGACTATCACTTTGTGCGAGAAAAAGTCACCAATGGCTCCCTTCGAGTACTCCATATCAACTCCACGGATCAACCTGCAGATGCTCTTACCAAGTCGCTGCCTCGTTCTACATTTCTTCATCTACGGTCCAAGATTGGAGTCTCCAATGGATCCTCCATCTTGCGGGGCGTATTACGGATCAATCAAAATATTCAAATTCATAATTTGAATTTAATGAAATTGATTTATTCCTAGTCAATATATTATTGTTGTATCTTGCCTAGTTTAGGTCCATAATCTTCTCCTTTTCATCTGTTGTAAATGGCTACAAATAGCCCTCTGATGTATGTATTTTTCATCAATCAAGATTTGCAAACACATAACTTTATAGACCATTGTTGAGAACTCCACATATAGCCATGATGTATGTAGCCGGGGCGATATTTCAATTACCTTAAAGGCGTTGAGGCTGACCACCTCAGCCTCCAAACGACATTGAAAGGCCCTTAGCAAATAGCTGAAGTGTAGATTTTTTTATCGACCATTTAATACCATTGAACAAAATAGTTTTTCTTTTTTAATTTGTTTTTATCATATATATATATATATATATATATATATATATATATATATATATATATATATATATATATTAAGTGTTTAATATACTTGTACATGTAACCTTTCAATTTTAAACATATTTCATTTTACCCATTTAATTATAATGGATTTTTATATATTTTATATTCCTTTACTAATTAATTATTTTTATTAAATAATCAACGACATCTCATCTATAAAATATAAAATTTATGACAATAATATAATATTTTCAATGTTTTTATTTATTTTTATTTTTTTTTTAAACTATAACATAATATTTGTTTTTATATTTTATGTATATATCTAAATAATGAACCGATATAGTTGTATTTGTATGTTTTTATTAAAATATTATTTGGGTTTAAAATTGACTAATTAATGAGAATGTTTTATAAATTATTTTAGATAGGTGAGGGTAATATATATATATATATATATATATATATATATATATATATATATATCTTCCTTAATAAATGAATATAATTTTGCGACATGTCACTTTCTCATTAACTTGGACACATGTCATTTTTTGGTATTTTTGATTAAATGTTTTTTTACATTTGTCATTTTCTTATTTTTTTTTATCTTTTTCTTAATTAACAATCATATTTACACCTCAATTAATAATTGCCTTAATTGAAATTATCTCTAATAAATGAAAATAATTTTGCCACATGTCACTCTCTCATTAACTTGGACACATGTTATTTTTTGGTATTTTTAATTAAATGTTTTTTTCATTTGCCATTTTCTCATTTTTTTTTATCTTTTCTTAATTAACAATCATGTTTACACCTCAACTAATAATTGTCTTAATTGAAAATAATCAATAAATTATAATATTAGTATTCATATAGTATTTAATATGTTTCCTTTTAAATTTAAATTTTAAATTTTAAATTTCAAATTTAAATAAATTTTTGTTTAAACTTTCATATTTAATTTTTTGTTTTATCAAACCCGTATAACATACGGGTTTCACACCTAGTATATATATATATATATATATATATATATATATATATATATATATATATATATATATATATATATAGAGAGAGAGAGAGAGAGAGAGAGAGAAAGAGAGAGAGAGAGTTAGGTTCAAATGTTTTCAACAAATATTGTGTGCCTAAATGCACCAATGAGAATTCAAGAAATAATAAATAATTAAATAAATCAATAAAGGGTATTTTGGACATTTTGTACTTTTAATTAAGGAAATCATTTAATTGAAATCCTATAATTATGGAAATAAAGTAAATATATTTGACCTAATAACCTTATACAACATATCACATACGCCTCCTCCAACGACGATGGTCTGCTCCTGTCGTTGACTCCTCAAGCGATCCACCCCTGCTCGCCGCCGTTAGGCATTTCCTCGCCATCGGCCGGAGATCGTCGCAGCCCACCGCAACACCAGAGCTGTCGATTTTTCCTTCGACCACACAGGTTTTTGTTTGTTCCTACTGTCTACATTCGTCTTTCTCTGTCTGCTTTCATTCATGTTTTTTTCCTTGCTGTCGATTTGTGCTTCTATCGATCTTCATTTTTTTCCCTGTTTTCTGTATCTGTTAGATTAATTTTTTGGTTCTCTAAATTTTCAATCAATATTTATACTGAATTGAATTGGAACTCAAAAAATCATATACTGAATTGATTCCATATATAAAATGTAGAGATTAAAATCTAATATGTTAAGATTTGTATTTCATGTTTCTCTTTTTTTGACAAAGGAGCTGTCGATTTTTTGGTTTCTGTTTTCTGGTTCATGATATGAATTTTCCTTGCTGTGGATTTTTTTGATTTGAAGTTAAATGTGAAATGAGAACTGATTTTGAATGAAATACCTTTGAATGTGTAGTTTACCTTTGTATGTGAAATGAAAACTGATTACAAAGGCCAATTGTGTATGTGTTTGTTCTTTAATTTTCTATTGAACCTAGATGTTATTCTTAAGATGCTTATATGATAACTGGAACAATATAGTTATAGTTATATTCTATTTGTAGAAATTATAGTTATATAGATGTATTCTGTTAAAATGTTTGAGAATAATTGTCAACAACAAGAAATTATAGTTTATATAGATGTATTCTATTAGAATGTTTGAGAATAATTGTCAACAACAAGTACATTCTGTTAGAATTTATAGTTTTTATTCTCTTAGAACGCATTGAATTTTTTAATTTTTGAAACTTGATTATGTTTTCTTTGTGGATTTAGGTTTTGAAGAGGCTAACATTGATGTGGAGAAGGAAGAAAACATAGAGAACGAGAGTGTATTATATACCAGAATTTGTTATGCTACAATATATAAAGTGTTGCTAAAAAATAATATTCTATTATAATAGATTAGTGTTTTTGTTAGATTGTGATGTTTTTTTTCTTTGTTATTTCATAATGTTGTTATTATTCAATTAATCATAATCATACAATGTAATTATTTGGATATTATTAGTTCAAGAATTGTTTTTAGAATGTATTTACTAGTTTATGGCTGGCATTCTGTCATTCTGACAGAATATAATCGACGAATATATTTACTAGTTTATGGTTAACATTCTACCATTCTGATAGAATAAAATCAAATTTCTAATTTTGAATTAATTTAAAATATTCAGATTTTTAAAAATAAAGGAATTAATTATCCCTAAAAATCCGAAAATTTACTTTTTTTTAATATAGGTTAATTGACTAAAATGCCCTTATGCTGAAATTTGTGTGATTATATGGTATATATTATCCTGTTCTACTATCATAGACCCTCAGATCATTACCTTTGATTATATTCCATCCGATGGTCCAGATATGTGTATTTTGGCACACAATAGTTACTAAAAACAAAATAACTAACATATATATATATATATATATATATATATATATATATATATATATATATATAAGTTTAACCATTGAAGTTGTCGTTTATTTATAGGTCAAAATTAATTGAGTGATGACATAGTATTTTCTTTGAGTGATAACATAAAATAACCGTTGGAGATTTTTTGTTTGACAAGTTTTACTTACTTCTAAATACTAAATGACAGAGTGTAACGTTAATACGTTAATGCTAAGCCAAAGTGACCAGCAAAAAACAGTTCTTACAAGTTTGACATTTTAGTTTATTAAACACCACATATTTTTTTAGTTATTAAGGAAAATTGAAATAAAGTCCCTACATATTAGTCTTATAATCGATTTAGTCCGTATATATTTTTTTTATTCAATTAAGTCTCAAATACCGGTAATCTTATTCAATTTAACCCTTTGACCCGGTCAACAGGTCATCCAACTTTCAAAAATTACATTTTTGGCCCAGATTTCAAAATTTATTACAAATTTTGTATAAAATTTACACTTTTGGCCCAGATTTTAAATTTTTTTACAAATTTGGTTCAAAATTTATCCTTTTTGCCCAAATTTTAGAATTTTATTATGAATTCATCCTAACTTTAGTTGTTTTTACAACTTTTTTTCTCAAAAATTTGTTTCTAAAATGTTTTTTTTTATAAACTCATATTTATACAAAAAAAAAAAACATATTTTCACATAATAATCTTATTTTTTCTATATAAAAACTTTTTTAAAAAGTTTTTTGTATATAAAATATCTATTTATAAAAATAGGTTTGGATTATTTGTGTGATATCTCTTAAAATATCAATTAAGAAATTATAAGTAACCCTAAATTATAAAAACAGGTTTGGATTATTTGTTCTTTAATCACATTTATATAAAAGTTTAAACTAGTTACATTATATATGAAAGTTTAAAATATATATACTATAATAGTATTATATTTTATTCATAAGAATTTTTTTAAGAAAAAAGTTAAAATCATAACTTTGATATATTTTTTATAACTTTTTAATAAATATATTATCTAAATAAAACATATCTATTCATGGCACGTGTCCGATCTAGGTTGTGATTTTTTATTGCCAATCAACCTCTTCTTACTTGGATTATTTATAATCTTGTATTTCCTTTATTTTTTAATGTCTATTATATGAATATTGGTTGCAATTTATTATCGCTAAACATGTTTTTAGGGGAGTGAGAAATGACCAAAAATACAATAGCAACATAAATATATAAAATATTATAACTATCAATAACATAATAGAATACTTTAAATAAGGTTCTAAAGAATTCACACATGAGTTTGGTTAAAAAAAAATACTCAAAAACATGCTTGAGTTGAGCTTCACAAGGAAAGTATCACAACCTACTTAAAAACATGCTGTCGAAATTTTTTAATAAAATGGTTTTTTTTTTTTTCTATGAACTACAATTAAGATCTAACATTATTTGTTTTATAAATGTGATTAAAGAACAAATAAATAATATTAAAATGAGTGTAACTAGTTTTTAACAAACTATAATTTGATAGTATAATTTATGGTTCCTTTTAATTTGTTAAATGATTTTTCAAGAGAAAAATCACACAAATAATCCAAACCTATTTTTACAAGTAGATATTTCATATACAAAAACTCAAAAAAAAAGTTTTTATATAGAAAAAATAAGATTTTTATGTGAAAATATGTTTTTTTTGTATAAATATGAGTTTATAAAGAAAAACATATTAGAAACAAATTTTTGAGAAAAAAAAAAGCTATAAAAAAAACTAAAGTTAGGATGAATTCATAATAAAATTTTAAAATTTGGGCAAAAAGGGTAAATTTTGGACCAAATTTGTAAAAAAAAATTAAAATTTGGGCCAAAAGTATAAATTTTGGACCAAATTTGTAATAAATTTTGAAATCTGGGCCAAAAATATAATTTTTGAAAGTTGGATGACCTGTTGACCGGGTCAAAAGGTTAAATTGAATACAATTACCGGTATTTGGGACTTAATTGAATAAAAAAATATATAATGACTAAATCGATTATGAGGCCAATATGTAGGGATTTTATTGCAGTTTTCCCTAGTTATTATTCAAAGAACCAAAAAACAATTTGAATAACATCTCATGGAGTGAGTTTTACATATAAATTGCATAAATATTAAATTTTTGTCAAAATATGATTATAGTATTTATGTAGTATAATACAAGTTTTTTGGACGTCGTACTATTCATATATGAATACAAAGTAATTATATATGAAATAAAAAGCTTAAAGTCCCTTTTTTTTCAAAACTCAAAGAAACTTTTTATATATATATATATATATATATATATATATATATATATATATATATATATATATATATATATATATATATATGGATCAAATGATAACTTAAAAATGTTAGGATCCAAAATTAAATTCATATTTTTTTTAAAACAAATATAACATTAAGACCATATTTCAAACGTTTCGACGCTTAAGAGAAACATTAAAAGAGATTTACAATCGTTTTTCGTCATATGCATATCACGTATGTGCATATACATGATGTCATATGCATATGAAAAACAGATTTTTTTAAAAAATAAATAAACATTTTAGATGCAGCTTATATATATATATATATATATATATATATATATATATATATATATATATATATATATATATATATATATATGTGTGTGTGTGTGTGTGCGCGCGCGCGCGCGCGTATGTATATGTGTGTGTGTCTTGATGTTTCTTTTAGCATATGGTCTATATATATATATATATATATATATATATATATATATATATATATATATATATATATATATATATATATGCATATGCCAAAAAATACTTTTTCACAAAACTTATTCACAAAATCTTTTAGTTGCTGGTACAGGAAAAATAAACTTTAAAAAGAAAAAAAAAACATCTTTGATGCAGCTTATACATATGTTTCGTGATGTTTTTTTTGAGCATATGATCTATATGTATCAATATGCATATATGTATATGCACATTTGTTTTATGGGGTGGTAGCTAGAAATTGAAAGTTGTAGCTATT
Organism: Lactuca sativa; assembly: GCF_002870075.4. Lineage (NCBI taxonomy): Eukaryota > Viridiplantae > Streptophyta > Magnoliopsida > Asterales > Asteraceae > Lactuca > Lactuca sativa. The sequence continues at coordinate 23,781,271 of NC_056628.2, forward strand.
ATTTTACTACAAAAGTAATGGGCAATGGCAGAGACGCCATTGCCGACAATAACCACAATTAGTGGCAACACCAAACATTTGTCGCTAAAGGCATTTGATGGCGATCTATATGAGTTCTGATCTTGTAACCCTAATCGTTGAATGGTGGTGTACATTCGATGATTGGAGATGTGTGTCGTATAAAATAATTACCGGAAACTTCAATAGTTGCAACACTTATCGTCGCTAATGCTCGAAAAATTAAACCACAAAAATGTTCCCTCCATCGACTTCCATTTATGCTTCCATTTCTCTCATTATTTCACACCGGCGATTTCATTACTACTTTCGGTGATTAATTTGGGGTTTCACTGATTTCGACCATCGACTGCCACCAGGAACCACCTCCACTACCGACAAGTTTAATCCATAATCAACGACCTCCACACGTTCTTCTCTTCTCTTTTTTCTCTTTCACTTCTTTCCAGTGAGTTGTCTTTGATGAACACGATTTTGGATGTTTATATATATATATATATATATGTGTGTGTGTGTGTGTGTAATGTATGTATATATGCGTATAATATGTATTTTTATCTAAGAAAAAAGGAATTGATATATATATATATATATATATATATATATATATATATATACATACATACATATGTGTGTGTGTATTTATATGTAATGTGGATTGTATGTATGTATAACATGTATATAAGTGTGTACAATGTGAATTGTATGTGTGTATATTATGTATTCGTACGTATGAAAATAGGAAATTATGTGTGTATATATATGTGTATTTGTAGGAAATACGGATTATACATGTGTATAAAGTATGTATTGTTGGAATAGTGTCTAGTGTCATAACTAGTTAATATGACTACTCGTTGATAGAATGGTGTTTTTTGGGTTTCCTTTAATGATCCTAATTGTATTAGAATGTTATGAGAGAGAGAAGATACAAATAGTTTATTAATTGATAATGTGATGATAAATTAATTAGAAACTAGTTTGGAATTAACTAGAATTAATTTGTATTAATTAAAAATATAGAGACTAAATGTTAATAGTTCATTTATTGAATAAAGGAAGGTTATGGATCCTCTATGGAGGTGGATGAAAATCAGCAAAAAATTATAATTGAGATTTTCGTCCAAGGCTATAGAAGGAAAGGAGGTTTGAATTAGATTATTTAATTATTATTTTTAGTTTTCTTTTCAAGTAACCAAAAGCTATAAATACCCTCCCTGACACCTTTCATCATGCTTTACATTTCTAGAGTTTATCTTCTCTCAAGATTAATTACTTAGTCAATCTTTATTGCTCTAGGGGTTTATCTTCTAGCATCAATAATTTGGAATTATTGGGCGTGAACCATTAGATACAATCTACTTTGGTTGCTATCTTCTTTGCCTTGGTGATTTCTATTTCTACATCAAAGGATCTTCAAGCAAATTGCTTTTGCTAAATGTTAATAGTTTCATTCGATGTCAAAGTAACAGGTTTATCATTTTGAGTTAATGAATCAATTTTTATAATCTAGAAATCAGAACAATCAACACACAACTCTTCTTTGATTTCACTAATATCATCATAATCATCTTTGATATCAGCACAATTTACTTGATGACTCTGTGTCGATGATTCAATCTTATTAAAAATTTGATTTTGTTCCTTTTCGCTCAAAGTATCATTCACAATATTCACCAAATCATTAGAATCCAAATATTCATCAACATTTACAATTCCATAAGCATATAAATCATTTGGAACCTGATCAAACATAGAAACTCTACTCTCACAATCATAAGATATTTCATCAACCAATTCTTTCTTAAAAGTGATAAATGGAAAAAGTTTCCCATGATGTTCTTTGGATATGTCCTATGAATGATATAGTGAAGTAATTTTACCATACAACCTTTTAGCAGTATTATAATAGATACTTTGTTGTCTTACCAATAAGATATTGTCAATTCTTACAACATCCCTATCTAAAGTAACATGTTTCAATTTCGTAATCAAACTTTCTATCCTAGAATTCCTCTTTTCAATCTTATTCTTAACCTCAAACAACCCAAACCTTGTTTTCTCCATGTCACTACTTAAAGAAATTAACAAATCATTTAAGCAAGCACAATTATCATCTATATTAAATAAAACATAATCATGTGATCTAGAAGGAATATCAAATGATATTAAAAGAGTACATACCTTCTCCATTATAGAAGAACATGAAGATGTTGCCATTAATTAGTGTCCTTCAACACGATCTACTCCATCACTCCAAGCCTATCTATCACTCTTAGCTTCTCCATTACTCACAGCCTCATCAATGCTTAACAATCCATGCTTTGCAAACAAAGCTCCATGTGTGGGATGACACATTTCTTCTTCATCGGAGCCTGATAACCAAATTTGGTATGTGCCTTCTTTCTCCTCTTCACCTTTCTCCATGAGAGAAATATTCTTAGTCTCCACTCTCAGCTCCTCTATCTTCATCGTATAGTAGGCTTCATGCTTGACTTTCTCTTTTTTCTCTTCTTTCTTTTTCAACACAAGGACTTTAGCAAGATGATTCTTACCATTACAATAGTTGCAATCATATCCAAAGTCTTCTACTAACTTCTTGTTTGACAAAGATTCGTTCCGTGAGTTGAATTTCTTAGTACCATCATAAATTTTTCTTTGATTTCCTGAACCGGGCTTCAATGATTTTTTCTAATAAGTACTGTTTTTGAAATTCTCTTTTATTGACTTGTAAAACTTCTTTGCATTGTTTTTTAGTAATAGGCCACCACTTCGTCATCAGAATTTACAATTACTCCTTTATCATCATCTTCTTCTTCATTCGAACCACCTTCTTTAAAATTTGATTATGATACAAGTGCCAAAGGACCACCAAACATTGTCGTATCTTTATCATCTTTAATCTCCTTGACTTCAGATTAATTTGCTTTGAGAATGTTATACAGAACTGAAAAAAAATATGAGTCAAAATTCTCATGAGTGTTCATCATCAAATTAATATTCCTCCATTCCTTCCTTAAACCTTGAACAAAAGTGATGTTAATTAAACTCTAATTCAGTTCTAACAACCTTGTACTATGAACACTAATAGATCAAATCATTAAAGCGATCATAATACACTTCAATATGAAACTCTAACAACCTTGTACTACGAACACTCATCAATTCCATACATATAATCTACCATACGGTCTGCCTATTGATCATAGTATTCTAGAAGAAGCATTGGGGTTTTCATTGAAGATCCAAGCAAATTAACATAGATCATTATGGCGTTTACGTTCAGATTAGCCATCAAGATAAGAAGAAATGAATTGAAAGAAAGATTGATTGAAATAAATTGAATAAATTGAAATCCTAATTTCAAATTGATTGATCTCAAACAATGTTTCAAGAAAGGTAAATTTCAATTGCAGAAAATTTGAATTCATAAACAGTTGAAACAACGATTTGTGATTCCCACTTTGATACCACTTGATGAGTTAAGGATTAAATCAAGTAAAGAATTCAGAAATGAAATGAACACTAGATCCAAATAATTATGTTTAAGTTCTGATTTAGTCTGGAAGTAGTAAGAGTACAAGTATGCAAAGTATAGAAAAGTGCATACCTAATACTCTAGACTACAACACTATTTATGGTGCTATCACATACTACAAAATCTACAGTGTTTCTTTGACATCAAATGACTTTTACATAAATATAAATTGAAATACATAGATGTATAGAAGGTGGGTAACCTTCATATATAGTACAAAGTACATCTTCAATACAGACACTTCGATATATATACATTACATTCGATATCAAATATCTTCATAACAACTTATTCTCTCTCTCTCTCTCTCTATATATATATATATATATATATATATATATATATATATATATATATATATATATATATAGAGAGAGAGAGAGAGAGAGAGAGAGAAAACTACAAAAATGGTCCCTATCGTACGCATTTTTTCTGATGTTTAGTCTAAACCTCAACTTTTTTGGTTCTGTGGTCCTTTTGAGCTAGATTTGTTGCAGATTTAGTCCCTCGATAAACTAAAATGACTTTCATAGCCTTGGGGTATTTATTTTCTATTTTTGTTTATATTTTAATCTAATACTTATTTATTTATTTAAACAATTAAAAATTAAGAGGGGACATCCCCCTCTCTCTCTTTCTCTCTTGATTTTGTGTGTTTACTATGTGAAAAATATTCTCTACAGGTAACCTTCGTCGGTGAACACATCCACCACAATGCTCCTGCCCCAAATCCACCATAATGCTCTCGAACTTGAAATCCACCTACAATCTCTCACCTACTGGAACAGTAACTGGAGTTGGAGAAGATGAGGTCAGAGAACTAACAAGTTATGGAACCAACTAAGACTGAATCGATGTGGGAGGACTAGTTTGCTTTATGACTTAACTCTAAATTCCTGCTCCTTACTTTTTGTGCTTAATCTTGAATCAGGGAGTAATGAGATTTCTAGATCGGTAGACTGATTCCCCTGCTCCATTCATTGTGTCACACCCCAAAACCAGAACAGTGGAAACGTTCGGGAGTGGAGGACGTCATTTACAGTATCATAACAACGCAAAATAGTAAACAAGCAACAACATCATCCATTTCATTAATAGTACAAATTAATAAAAGTGTGTTATATCATAGTAAAAAGACATCAAAACAAGTAATCAAAATAAAAGACAAGTCTTGAACATGTTCCGTCTTCTCAAAAACCTGGTCGACTTTACCTGTCTACCGATGACCTGAGAATACAAGTTATTTTGAAAGAGTTTATTAGCTTTAAAGCTAGTGAGTTCATAAGCATTTAGCGTCAATGTTTCTATAAGTTTGATGAAAACGTTTGTAAATGTTCAATGCAAATGTTTGTAGTAAATGTTTGTAATAAATGTTTGTAACTCCTAGAAAATCCTATATTTTCTACTAAACGTAGACTTCTACCAAGGTATCAAATGTTTTGTATATTTGTTTCGTGTAAGAGTGTGCATTTTCCCAAGTGTGACTATCATTAACCAAAAATATAGTTTTACATTACCGTTTATGTGAGAAGATCACAATGTGAATGCAATGGGGAAATAATAAAGTATTGTAGTGTTGTATTATAGTAACTACTGTTGTACCAACTACCTTAAACCAACTGTTATTTAAGGTATAATGTGATATGATTGCACCATACTATCGACTAATAACACGACGATGAAAGACGTTGGAAGAAATGACATTTGGCACCCGTAGACTTACAAGTCCCACTGTAGCGAACAACAAGGTGTAGGATAGTCAATCTAGTATAGATCTATACACAAATTCACTCTCTCTCTCTCTCTAGGAGATTCTGGATACAAAACGAGCCATGACTGGTGATGTCATGCCCCGAAACCGTGGCTCACATTTATGTTATAGTATTCTTGTATATGTATTGTATGTACTAGTGTAATGTATGTTCTCTATGTCTAGTATGTAGTATGTTCTCTTTGTTTCTCATATAGTATGTTCGTTCTGTTTCTCATATAGTACGTTTGTAGTGTTTCTCATATAGTAAGTTTGTTCTGTTTCTCATATAGTATGTTCGTTCTGTTTCTCATATAGTATGTTCATACTGTTTCTCATATAGTAAGTTTGTTCTGTTTCTCATATAGTGAGTTTATTCTATTTCTCATATAGTATATTCGTTCTGTTTCTCATATAGTAAGTATTGACTCATGTATGAACTGATTCTTTGTATGTTTCATTGTAATAGAAGTAATGAGTAGTATCTTCCTAAACTATACCTATTATAGTTTACTAGTATAGTTGTTTGTATGACTGAGTGTATTGAACTGAGATAAAAGCTTTTATGTCTTATACAAATATACATAATATATAACTAAGGATCAAACGACACTCGGACAAATAACATGGTACTCTAAGTCCACAACCAAACGAGGAACAGTAAAATAAAGTAAGTTATCAGTCCTAAGTCCTTCCAACCTTACTTATACAACTATATATGCATTAGAGATTGTTTTGACAATATATAAGTTTAAAAGAGTTAAAAGATAATGTTTGTCATGGAAGAACAAGTTTGATAAAGAGTTTAACATGTAGAAGAGTTTGATAAACATTTTGAAGTAGTTTGTTTGATAAAACAGTTAAAAGTATAGCAAATCTATTTGTTTGATAGTAATTAATCACATGTAATTGATATAATAACTATAATGTTTCAACTTGTATCCCCCCCCCCATAAAAGCATTTAAAATCATTTAAAATATGGATTAAGGGGTATGAACTCACCTGTAGTGAGTGATACGAAAGTATGTTTGGAAATAGGATGTAGAGTGTCAGGTGAAACCTTGAGCACACAAAGATCCTAATAAACATATAATGACATGTATGTGTATTTGATTACTGTATAAACAACTAATTATAAGGGATAACACCCTAAATGACTAGGAAACTCTTAGATTGAAGGGATACAATCACATATGATTGCATAACTAGGGTGTATGGCCACCCTATTGAGTTTACGGTCTAAATGGCATGACTTAGGGAGTTCACAGTCCAAGTGTTCACGGTCCTTGGAATTTACGGTTCTTGGGTTCATGGTCTAATGACCTTACGGTCATGGAGTTCACGGTCTAAGGAAATCCAACCGCAAACTCACCAAATCTGTCACAAATGATGGTTTTCAAGGGCTTCAATCAAAGGTATTGGATTCTGGGGACCATGCTTAGCCTTATGAAGGGTAAAGGCTATAAGAACACCCTTTATAAGGGTTTACGGTCTATGAAGATGCACTAGACCGTAAACACCTTTTGTTCTTGAGTTTCTTGATGTTTCTAGGTGTTTAACAAGTGATACAAGTATATAATAAGCTAAGGGTAGTGTACATACTTATTGGAGCTTGTAAGGGTGATTAGGATCCAAGAACACTAGTGTGTGTTCTTGGTGAAATGAAGAACACTTGAAGATCTATCAAAGTAAAGAGATTTCATGGATGTAATCATGTATAATCACTAGATTTAGAAGGATATCCACTAATCAAGGGAAGAAATGCTTAGAATCTTGAAGATCTAAGAGAAAAGTCGGATGATACTTGAGAGAGAATCGGTTCTAAGGCTTGAAAAGTGAAAAAATGGTTGAAATGATCAACCATTATATATGTAGGGAGGATTTTATGGTCACCATGACCATAATCTCTAAATTTCCTGACCGTAAACTCCTTTTGAGGAGGTTTACGGTTTGCTAGATGGTTTGGAACTTTAACTGACAAATCCAAACACTGACTCTTGTGATGCACTAGTCTTAGAATAATCAGAATAGACCCTGAACAGTGCTAAAAGATAGCAACACGAGTCTAACTTTGATAGATTTGAACGTTTATACAAGCTAGGAATTTCGAGTTGTCACATCATCCCCCCGTTAGAGAGAATTTCGTCCTGAAATTAGAGTTTAAGCTATTAAGTTAATACAAGTAACTAAGCGAAAAGATGAGGATATTTCCGTTCCTCTGATCCTCATGTCCCCAAGTGAAATTCAGGTCCTCGCTTGGTATACCAGCGAACCTTTCACTATCGGGACACGCCTTTGCTTCTTTTGTTCGACTTAACTGGGATGATACTTCTTCCTGGTCGAATGTGTGTTGAGGGTTTTTGTGGTCTGTGAATACAGTACTCTTTGTACCACATAGGTAGTGTCTCCAGATCCTCGGAGCAAATACCACTGCCACTAACTCCAGATCGTGTGTTGTATAGTTGGATTCAAGTGCCTTAAGCTGACGGGAGGCATAGGAAATAACCTTTCCTCTTTGCATAAGCACATAACCAAGCCCTTGGTTAGATGCATCGCAACACACAACGAAATGTTATATCCCTTCTGGGAGGGATATTATCGGTGCGATGCACAAGGCTTGCTTCAGCGTTTGAAACGCTTTCTATTGCTTCTCTTCCCAGTCAAAGGCCACGCCCTTCTGGGTCAAAGTCGTAAGATGTTTCGCAATTCGAGAGAAGTTCTTAATGAACCAACGATAGTAGCCAGCGAGGCCTAGAAATTGACAAATTTTTGTAGGCGTCTTCGGTGCTGACCAGTTCTCAATGGCTTTGATTTTGGAAGGGTCCACATGAATCCCCTCTTCACTAACAATGTGACCCAAGAATTCGACTCTTCGAACCCAAAACTCGCATTTAGAGAAATTCGCTTAGAGCTTCTCTGATCATAACGTTTCCAAGATCTAACGTAGATGCTTACTATGCTCTTCTTTACTACGAGAGTAGATAAGTATGTCATCTATGAAGACAATGACAAACTGATCTAAGTAAGGACGGTATACCCTATTCATTATGTCCATGAATACTGCGGGCGCATTAGTCAATCCAAATGGCATTACTACGAACTCGTAGTGTCCATAACGAGTTCGGAAGGCTATCTTCAGGACATCCTCCTCTAGAACTCGTAGCTGGTGATACCCATATATCAGATCTATCTTTGAAAAGTAATTCGCCCCTCGAAGTTGATCGAACAAATTATATATGCGAGGTTGAGGGTAACGATTCTTAACGGTTAGCTTGTTAAGCACCCTGTAGTCGATGCACATACGAAACGATCCGTATTTCTACTTGACGAACAAGACCGGTGCTCCCCAGGGTGAGAAGCTTGGTCTTATAAATCCCTTGTTGAGTAGTTCGTTAAGTTGACTGGACAGTTCTTGCATCTCTGTAGGTGCTAGACGATAGGACGATTTGTGCAAGGAACACGTGATTTTCCTTTCGTAAGCGCTTCTGAGCTTAACTACACGAAATAATGCGAAGGTTCGTACTTGATTTGTCGTCGTAGATAAATAGAGTTTTGTTGTTAGGGAGGTTAAGACGAACTGCTTTCTAAAAGCACATGATGTCAGTTCGATGTAGACCCAACCAATTCATACCGTTTATAACGTCAAAACCTTGTGGTGGATTAGATGTCGTGAAGATCTAAAAGAAAGTACGATTACTCATGAATCAAGGAAAAGGATAGATACTTCTGTTCTATCTGCATCCCTTGTCTCGCTCGGTGGAAAGGCATTTGTTGGGCTTCTAAGTTTATTCGCATGACAACACTATCACTCGTAGTCTTGAGCAGTCTCCGTCCTGAAGTTCATATTATAACTCATAATATATTCATCAATCACAGTCTCATATATACGAGCCGTATACAATTAAGATTGAAAAGGCATTCGAATAAATGATTCTTCTCTAAGCTCACATCCAAACAAGGAAAAGAAGTTAAACCAGAATCATCAATTCTAAGCCTGTAGATCCTTGATTATGTACCACCCTTGCGTATAGATTCCTCGGTAATAGATTAACCGTATGGGTCTTTGGATTGAACTTGACGTACTGTACGAGTGGTATTCCGAGGAGGTTTGTTGAGGTTTCTTCATGAAGGATACGAAACATAATGCGCTCTACACATGAGTACCTCAGAGTTCTGGAACGACGGCCTTGGTAGAAAGTCGATTACGGGGAAAAGAATTTTTGCACGAAACTGGCATTGTGAGGATCGAATTCACTGGGGTCAAATGACAATGTCAGACTACTCGGAATAACTGGCGTTAGACTAGTCCAGCAAGGTGTTACAAAAACACATGGTGCAACTTATGTCAGAGTTTCGGTACTTTAGTTTCAACTATGATAATGTTGCTGCAAACAAGGTATATTGCAAAAATCAAGTACAAGTAGCACGAGAGTCCCTAGAACCGATGGGATCTCACAGAATGATATGATTCGAGTTGCACTAGTAGTTTAAAAGTTTTTATAAGTCTAACTTTATCACTACGGAATGTACTAGTATTTCAACGTGGTTCCAGAGTAGTCTCTCCTGCGGCGGTGATCCTTAGTATCTTCCCGTCTGTGCCAGAGTTCTTTGTTATCGGACAATCCTCCTTGAGATGTCCTATCTCACCGCATATATGACATATCTGGCTTGTACCAGCGTCGGTGGTGGAGGTGATGTGTAGAGTTATGTGGACACGAGCACTTTCATTGTTCCTCCTTTTTGGACAATCCCTATTATCGTGTTCAGTTTCACCACAACTATAGCAAGCCTGGCTGGCTCCGGTACCAGTGATTTGGGAGGTGGTTTGTGCTGGCGTTCTACAGACACGAGCAGTGTGCCCCATTTTGTTGCAATCGTTGCATTGCAACTCACAACAGACTCCGTTATGATGAAAGTTACACTTGTTACACTTCGGGAGTGTTCCCTCATATCGTTTGATCAGTGCTGAAGTGACAAGGGTCGCCACTTGTTGTTGTTTCATGGAAAGTCTTTGAGATTGGTTGCGTTCCTTTTGGGCTTGACGCTTTCGTTTCTTATACTCAGATTTGTGGCTTTAGGTGTTTGTGACTGTTATCATTTGTTGATTTCCCGGATTGTTACCACGATTTGAATTGTCAACTCCATTTCCATCTTTGTTTGCGTTACTAGCGGTGAATTGTGCTAGGACAGCTGTCATGGTAGTTGTTACCGCGGCTTGGAAGGTAGCGGTGTCTACATGAAGGATCGGGGTTTCGTCGTTTGGCTGACTATTTCTGGATGATGACATGATTCTGTTATACGATAAGAAAATGAGTTGGTGAGCAATTATGGTCGGTCCTAGTTGTATTCTAATCATTCAAGCAATGTAAATTTTTCGTTTTGTTAAAGTTCCCAGTGGTTTGACCTACATCCCTATGATGTAGTACTGGTAAAGAGTAAAAGTAAGTTCATAGAATGGTTACAAGACGATTGTCGTCCAGACTAGGCTATCATTGGTTGTGGATAACATGATCCAACTTTCGGAAAAGAATTGGAAGTGATCCATGACTTAAATTACCATCGTTCAAAAACTTTATGAGAGTAAGATTTAGATAGAATTCTAACGATAGTAGGATGAAAGTATTTGAACAAGGATTGTCGCAGGGATTAGCCGAATGTCAATGTCATTGACATTTAAGATGTAATAAGTTCGGGAAAAGTGACCTTGGAGTAGGTCTTACATCATATCCGAAGTAGAAAAGTTTTGACAAAACGAAGGCCCGCGAAAAAGTACATACAGTACATGGGTAGTTACATAGGAACATGCTAGTTAGAGCATAGATAGGAATGTTATTCCTTAACCCAAAAAGGAAGGAAGGTAGAGCATCTCCTACTGGTGACAGGTATCCCTCGGATGAACCCTTAGTTCATCCAGCTGACGCTCCATATCAAGTAGGTGTCTTTCGTATACCCTCTGGCGTACTCGGAGCTCTATGACTTCAGCTCGAGTTGCTACAAGCTCTTACTGTAGGGCCTCGTGGTCTCTCCTAGACCTCTCATGGGCATCTTCAAGATGAATGGTGCGGATGGTATGCATTCTTGCATTGGCATTAACTTCCGTGATTTGATAGAGAACTGTCTTGCCCTGTATTTCGTTTCGGGCAACTCTGCGGACTAGGATTGGCAAGACCCTGTCTACTGAGCCTCCTTTGCTCAGCTCATAAAAGCTTTGGTCACCATTGAATGGCATGGGTTGATTATGCTCTTGGCTCCATGTTTCCAAGCTTTCCACCTACGGAGGCGTCGGGCCTTGAAAATCCGAACGAGGGTTAGGATTTGGGATTAGAACCACTGGGGGTAGATTCTCAACTTCTGGCTCGGGATCAAGATCCTCTAGAAAGTCTTCTGCCAAATCATCATCTAAGGGGAGTTCAAGTTCTGCTTCTGGTTCTATATTTAGCCCTCCACCATTCTCTTGGCCGGGAAAGTAAGGGTCGCCGGGGAGGTGGAATTCAGCCATCTATCTAGACGAGAAATAAGGGTAAAAAATTTATCTTAGAATTCTAAAATGAAGCGATAAACAAATAAAAAGTTTCTACAAGGGAAACTTACTGCTACTCCTAATAAGTTTGTTCTTTGAATAAATAGTGTCTAAAACATTCCTATAGTATTTTAATTTATTTTTGTTCTCATGTTCTTCTGTATATGAAGATGTATAATTTGGTAAGTTTTAGGTTTGTTGCAACACCCCAATCACTCCCTGGCACACGTTCACTGTATCTCAAATAAATATAGTTGATCAGGCTATATTTATCCCAGATACGATTACATAACTACCAAGGTTTGACTGTTGTGTCCAACAGTTAAATACTTTTGTTATGTTCTAGAATGACATTGTTCTATAGTAAGTATGTAGGCATGTAATTATGTATACTTTTAGTTAAGTATTTTAATACTCAAAAGTATAAACTCTTGGTCAGAGTATTTTAATCCCTATGTGTTTATAGTTTGTATATCTTTTATGGGTTGATATACTCGATTCACTATAAACAATGCTCTGATACCAATCTGTCACACTCCAAAATTGGAACGGCGGAAACGTTCGGGGGTGGAGGACGTCATGTAAATTATCCACTACAAGAAAAATAGCCTTTTACGACGCGCAAACCACGACACTCATTGATTTATGTTACGCAATGGAGAGTGACGTTAAAAAAGTGTCATCTCTTCAAAAAATTTAAGGATTTGGGTCACGCATTATTGCGTGCCCTTAAATTAGCGTCATACGAGAAAACATTAAAAACACAAAGGGCGCTGTATCTTAAATGGGCGTCCTTTATGAGTGTCGCTTTATAATTTTAATGAAAAGCGCGTTTAGTAGATATGGGAAAATGAAATCCCTAAAATTTTGAACATCCGCCTTCTTTTTTATCCTCCACTTTTGTTTCCTTCTTGCCCTAATTACGATGCTTTCTTCCCCCTCCGTAGATTCGACTGCCGCCTTGCCTAGTTATCGACACTCCTTCCTTCGTTCCTCACTTGCCTTCTTCGCCTGACAATATCTCAAGAAAGTACAACTCCGAAAGCGTACAAGTCGGACTTATGTGTCGGAACTCCGGTAGACTGAAATTCAGGCAACATGTAGCCTCGTGTGCCCTATAATTTCACAAATCTTGAATTTGGCTTACTTGAATCTCGTTCCAAGCTGCTATCGGTTTCGCCATAGAGTTCCGCCATTCCAAAATCGCATATTTTCGCGTTGAGTGACTATGATTGGGTTACAATTATGATTGAGCCAACGATTGGGTTACAATTATGCTTGAAAGTGTGAAGAACTTACATGTTCCATCTACTTCTATCCTAGAGCCGACAATTTAGGGCCTTACAACTTCTCATCCCACAAAGCGCCGACGATTTAGGGCCTTACAAGCCCTAGCTCGGATTGAACTAATGTATGCTTTACTGAGCATGATTTGTCATGAATCTTTGTTCTGCTTACAAGCCCTAGGTCCGATTTCAAGAAATATCTCATTCTATTCAATGAAGCAGGTCTGATACTTCTCTTCTGGTTGCACTAAGGTATGTTGTGCTTACCGTTATTCATCTAGTCTCTTCTTCTTCTTCTTCTTCTTCTTTCCCTGATATCTTAATTTTTCGTGTAACACCTACAATTTCTTCACTTTTGGAACACATACAATTTCTTCACTTATTCTTCTTCTTCTTCCTTGATATCTTAAGCCATATTAGAACCCTAATTCCAGAAGAATCCGATTGGTTTTATAATATTTCATATATCTGTTTTGATGTTTTTACTGATTTGTTTCTATAAAAACAACAAATGAAATGGGTCTAGGAAAAAGCATTGAGCTGCTTGCCTGTTGATTAGTTGGGTCTGAAACTGTAAAAGATTTGACTACATTTCATACCACAAAAGATTTGGTTTATCCTTCACCTGCAAAAGATTTGACTACATTTCATACCACATGCGTAATTTGATGTTAATTAGTTGGGTCTGAAAATGTAAATGAAACTTTATTGGTCTACTGCAGGGACATGATTAGGGCAATACGAGCCTCCAAAACTGCTGCAGAAGAGCGTGTTGTTGTTAGAAAAGAATGTGCTTCTATTCGCGCATCAGTTAGTGATAATGATAATGATTACAGACACCATAACTTGGCAAAGCTCATGTTCATTCACATGTTAGGATACCCCACACATTTTGGCCAACTGGAGTGCTTGAAACTTATAGCACCTCTTGGATTTCCTGAAAAGAGAATAGGATATCTGGGACTTATGTTGCTTCTTGATGAAAGACAAGAAGTTTTGATGCTTGTCACCAATTCACTAAAGCAGTATGCTCTTGTCTTTCTTCACTCTTATCTTTCCTATATCTTGTGTTCAAGCAACATTGTTGACTTGAGAATATTTTTTTTCATCATCTGCAGAGATCTTAACCACACCAATCAGTACATTGTGGGACTAGCTCTTTGTGCTTTGGGTAATATATGTTCTGCAGAAATGGCTCGTGATCTTGCACCTGAAGTTGAAAGATTGTTGCAATTTCGAGATCCAAATATCCGTAAGAAAGTAAGCTGATGTTAACATTTATTTCATTTCATGATCTCTCAAGGATGTTTCATCTAATTCTCACATTTCATATGAAGAATCATACTCACATAAGTTCTTACAGTTTACAGGCAGCATTGTGCTCAATAAGTATTGTAAAGAAGGTCCCTGACCTTGCAGAAAATTTTGTCAACCCTGTTGTTTCCTTACTTAAAGAAAACATCATGGGGTTCTTTTAACAGTAATCCAGCTCTGTACAGATCTCCGTAACCTTAATGAAGAGGCTCTTGAATTTTTTAGGAAGGTAAATATACTTGATCTTGTTAAAGATCCTCTATTATTTGTTGGGATTGTCTTCTTCTAGTTCTTGTTCTCTTTCTTTATCTTTCTACTGTGTATTTGCGCTACGAACTGTTTGACATATGATTCTATAAGCGCAAATTAGTAATTTTAGTAATGAGATATATTTTCTTTTTTCTTCCTTTGGTATAGATATGCACAGAGGTGTTGGTGAAAGTTTTGAAGGATGTTGTCAACAGCCCATATGCTCCTGAATATGATGTTTCAGGTATTGCAGACCCTTTTCTTCATATAAGACTGCTTCGCCTTTTGCGTGTTTTGGGCCATGGAGATGCTGATGCTAGTGATTCCATGAATGACATTCTTGCCCAGGTTAGCTTTTATTTTAATAAAGCTCATTGTGAATTGTGATATATAATTCAAAATTATAAGAATTTATGAAATTCCTTGTGTAGGTGGCAACAAAAACTGAGTCAAACAAGAATGCAGGGAATGCAATACTTTATGAATGTGTAGAAACCATTATGAGCATTGAAGATAGCAGTGGTTTACGTGTTCTTGCAATCAATATATTGGGAAGATTCTTGTCTAATCGTGACAACAATATCAGGTGAGTTATGTGTTAATATGTGTTATGAGTATTCCCTTTATTATGGTCTAAAATATTGGGATTTGTTATATGGCAGATATGTTGCATTGAACATGCTGATGAAAGCAATTTCACTAGATGATCAAGCAGTTCAGAGACATCGTGCAACAATCTTGGAATGTGTAAAGGTAAAAATTTTCTCTTAACAAAAAGAAATATCAATCAAGTTATATAAGTTTGTTGTGGTTTCTGAATGCTTCTTTATGATTCAGGATTCAGATGCTTTAATTCATAAAAGAGCTCTTGAACTTGTATACCTTCTGGTGAATGAGACAAATATCAAACCTTTGACCAAGGAGTTAATTGATTATCTACATGTAAGTGACCAGGACTTCAAGGGAGATCTTACTGAAAAAATTTGCTCCATTGTAGAAAAGTAAGTTGAAGGTTTCATTTTTATCTTTTAATTTGGTGAATGTAATATTATTATAGCATATTTTGATGATTTTCAAAGTATCATACACACAATAACATTTCTTGATTGGTGTTGTAGGCTTTCCCCTGATAAGATTTGGTACATTGATCAGATGCTCATGGTTCTTTCTGAGGTATGTATTATGGTAGTAGGTTCTTGTAAATGATGAATTTCATTTTCCATGCATTTCTAGTGACCTCTAAATTGTTATAAAAACCTTGGTGGAATGGAAGTTATTAGTATGCTACTAAAGACTTATAAGGGACTCCTAATTCTTGTTTAGGGTTAGTTACTTATTTATACAACAATGTTTCACATTTTTTCTGTGACAACCCGAAATTTCCATTTGTACGAACATTATCTATTCAATAGAAGCTAGTCCAGTTTCAGTGAGTTTCAGACTTTTCCGTATAAGTTTGCGTACATTAGGGTTTACGTTTAAGGAGATATCAAGAGAGTGGATACTCTTGGGTTTGTGAAATTTGAGCATTCCAAGTTTCATAATGTTATAGTCCAACTTCCGGAATAAAAATATTTTCTGTCAAAATATTTCAGGACTATAAATAGATTTCTGAATTTAATTAATTCATTATTCACAATTCCAACTAGAGAAAAGCCATTTTCTCTCTGACGGATCTTTAGGTTTTCATCCCAGATTGTGAGTCTACTTTCCTAGATGTGTTTTATTACTTGTTTTATCCTTTGAAATGCTTTTAAATGTTTTAAATGCTTTATGGGGGGGGGGGGGGGGGGGGGAATACAAGTTAAATACTTATAGTTATTGCATCAATCACATGTGATTGATTTAATCACATGTGATTAATAACTAGAAAACCAATGATTTATTCACTGTTCAAACTGTTTATCAAATTGTTTTACAAACTCCTTTACTTACCAAATGCTTTTATTAAACTTTAGATTATTCCTTATAAAAATTGCATGCCCATATATGCATAGATATATAAGTAATGTTTAAAGGGCTTAGGAAGGCCATCCGCCCTATTTCCTTTTCCTCGATTTGGATGTGGTCTGGTGGGATTTCGGGTGACCATCCGAGGGTCGTTTTAATATTAGTTATATATCATAAATAAATGTATAGACATAAAAGTACTTCCATATTCATACTTATCAGTACATCAATAGTTAGTTACCATCGGGGTAACACAGAACATATACAACTATACTAGAAACAGAACATATACAACTATACTAGAAGGAGAACATATACAACTATAATAGAAGGAGAACATATACAACTATACTAGAAACAGAACATATACAACTATAGTAGAACGAGAAACATTACATATACATGAACACGTTAACAATTGTGATCCACTGTGTCGGAGCATGCCTTAAATGTCATGGACCGAGTTGTAGCCATAATTCTCTTGGAGGGAGAGCGTGAGTTTGCGTATAGATCTATACTGGATTGACTATCCTACACCTTGCTGCTAGCTACAGCCGGACCTGCAGGTCTGCGGGTGCCAAACGTCATTCCGTTATTACGACCATTCATTATGTCGCTGTTACCAGTCGATAGCATGGTGCAATTTATCACACTATACCTTAATATAAATCCGGTTTAAGGTAGTTAGTACAACAGTAGTTCCTATAATACAAAACTACAGTACTACAATGATTTACCCATTACATATTTTAATGATAACCTCACTTAAACATTAATGTACAAACTATATTTTGTTAAATGATAGTTACCCTTGGGAAATTACTCACATTTACAACAAACGAGCATACAAAACAGTTAAGCCTTGGTAGAAGGTTACTTTAATAGAAAATATAGGTTTTTCTGAGAGATTCAAACTTTTACAAACACTTTCAAACACTTACTTACATTTATACAAACTTATACATTGAGACAGGTTCAAACATTTTTGACAACAAACATTGACACTAAAATACTTATGAACTCACCAGCTTAATGCTGATAAACTCTTTCAAAATAACTTGTATTCTCAGGTCATCAGTAGACAAGTACCGAGGCCAGCTTTTGAGAAGATGGAGCATATTCAAGACTCATCTTATTATTTTGATTTACATTATTATGGTGTCTATAACTGTACAGAACACGCTTGTATTAAAATTATATATTTAATGCAATGGATGATGTTGTTTGCTTATTTACATTTACTGTGTTGTGATACTATACATGACGTCCTCCGCCCCAGAACGTTTCCACCGTTCTTGGTTTTGGGGTGTGACAGATTGGTATCAGAGCAGTGTTTATAGTGAATCAAGTATATCGACCCATAAAAGATATACTAAACTATAAACCTAATAGGGATTAAAGCACTCTGACCAAGAGTCTATACTTTAAATATTAAAATATTTAATCAAGTATACTAGTCTACATTCATACTAAAATCAGTGTCACAATGACAAGAACAAAATTATTACGATTGTTGAATATCACAAGTGAGCGCGGGGATGTATGGTCTGTCCTGGGAATGGCATAGCCTGATCAACTATGCTGGTTCTAGGAGTGATTAGCATATGCCCTAGAATGGTTGTGATGTGTTAAAAAGTCTAAAAACTTACCAACAATACCACAAGAAGATCAGTAGAACTTAAACTTAAAATACTATAGGTGTATTTTGTACTACTAGTTACATGTATACTATATTCTTATACCTCTCTTCTCGCGTAGATTTAAATGGCTGGATACCATCACGGCGACCCGTACTTTCCAAATGAAGGCAATGCAGAGTGGATTGAAGAAGAGCCCGAAGATGACCATCCAATCCCTTTGGATGATCACCTCGCAGAAGGCTTTTCTGATGGACCTGACTCTGAGCCCGAAGTCAACAACCTACCGATAGTAGGTCAAGCCCCGAACAACAATCCCCGACCAGCTTTTCCAGGTCCTACTCCCTTGTGGGCAACCAACTTGAATCGCTGGAGTGATGAACAGGGTCAACCCTTACCATACTTTGGGGACCAAACCTTTTACAACGTCAGTGATGGTGGCTCTGCTGACCGAGCTCTACCTGTCATTATCCGCAGAATAGCTCGTAATGTCGAGCAAGGTCGAGCAGCCATCGACCGGGTCATGGAGATTGATGCCAACTCTGGTGTCAACACACTTCGCATCCGCCGTCTTGAAGAAGACATGGAACGGACCCGGAGAACCAACGAAACCCTACAACAACAACTGGCTGCCTCCCGAGCTGAGGTCGTGGAACTTAGAGCCCGTCAGAGAGCTTAGGATCGACACCTTCAAGAGGTGTCTCGTCAAGTGTTAGACCTCAGGGCTCGCCCGAGGAATTCCCATCGCCGTTAGATGATGCCTAGTACATCTCTGTCTTTTGATTTAGGAATATCCTTGAACATCTGTGCTCTAAGTAGCATTTGTCTGTAAATATTCCTAACTTTCAGTACTCTAATTAGGAATCTAAGAACTGTCAAACTTTTTGTATGGTATGATGTAAGACCTACTGTTAAGTCAATTTTCCCTGAACTTATTACATCAGTAATGCCAGTAGTTTTGACACCCATCTATCTGTGGGAAAATCTATACACTTGTGTTTTCCTACTAATATTCCTTGTTGTGATTTCAAACACTCATTTAACTGTTGGGCTATAGTTAGCTAGTCCATGTGTCACTCTCACGTTTCTTACAAATTGATTCTTACCATTTTCTTATCTCTATAAACTTATAGCTGAAGTATGTCGCCTCGCAGATTTACCAGGAATAACCCTACACCTCCACCACCTCCGGTCATCGATACTACAGCCCTGAACGCTGCCGTAGCTGCAGCAGTGGCAACTGCCATGGCACAATATCACTCATCCGATGCCAGAAGAGGTGGAACCCCTGTTGAATCTATTCCGGTCGAAATCCCTGTGCGCTCGAGAGAGTGCTCCTACAAGGATTTCACCAACTGCAAGCCGAAGTCCTTTCATGGGACCGGCGGAGTCATTGCCCTCTCGCAATGGTTCGAGAAGACTGAATCAGTCTTCGAAATCTGTTCATGCCCTGCTGCGAGCAAAGTCAAATATGCCGCATGCACCTTTGAGGGAAAAGCCCTAACGTGGTGGAACGGCCATGTTAAAGCTCTAACACTCGTCGTGGCTAACGACATGGGTTGGGAAACGATGAAAGACCTCATGACTGAGGAATACTGCCCGAGGGGCGAAGTCCAGAAATTGGAACAGGAACTCTGGAACCTGACCATGAAGGGCACCAATGTGATCGCTTACACTGCCCGATTTAGCGAACTGGTGGCCCTCTGCCCCAATATGGTTCCCACTGAGGGGAAAAAGATCGAACGGTACATATGGGGGCTAGTGCCTCCGTATCAGGGGAATGTCCTAGCATCAAACCTCGCTACCTTCGATGGTGCCAAGCGATTGCCACAACGACTCATTGACCATGGAGTCAAAACCCCTGCGACAACAACAACCCTAGCCATCTCGGAACCCTCCAAACCCGCTGACACTAAGCGGAAGTTCTGGGATGACAAGAAAAAGCAGCGAGCTACCAAAAAGCAGCAAATTGTGGCAGTCACGCCGCGATAACCCCTGCTACTGCTACTGCTCCGATGAAGCAGTATGTTGGAAGTTTGCCGAAGTGCAACAAATGCAACTTCCACCACAACGGCTCCTGCCGTGAAATGCAGTGTTCTAACTGCAATAGGAAAGGACACACCGTCCGTTTCTGTAAATTCCCGGCACAACCGATCTCCCAAGTCCCTGGCTCTAGCGCGAGCCCAACTTGCTATGGATGTGGCGAAACAGGCCACTATAAGAGGGACTGCCCCAAAGCGAGAAATGCTGGAGGAGCTGGGAGGGTACTAGCTATAGGCCACGAGGAAGCAGTTGCTGACCCGACAGTGGTGACTGGTACGTTCCTCCTTGATAACTCCTATGCATGCATTCTGTTCGATAGTGGAGCGGAGCGAAGCTTCGTAAACCATAAATTTGCTTGCGTGCTTAAGCAACAACCACACGCACTTAAGGAACAATTCACAGTAGAAATGGCTAATGGGAAAACTGAAAGTACAAATAGCATATACTTAGGTTGTATCCTAACTCTAGATAACCATTCATTCCCAATTGACCTCATGCCGGTCTCAATAAAAAGCTTCGACGTTATTATCGGCATGGATTGGTTAAGTTTTCATCGCGCTGACATCATGTGCTACGAAAAAGCAGTCCGACTAAACCTCCCGTCTAACGAAACTCTTATAGTCTACGGCGACAAACCTGGTGCGAGTCTTCACATTATATCGAGTATTCAAGCACAAAAATATATGCGCAAAGAATACCACGCATTCCTTGCTCACGTCGTCGACACGAGCCTCGGAACGAAAGAACTAAAGAACATCCCAGTAGTGAGCGACTTCCCCGACATTTTCCCAGAAGAGCTACCTGGATTACCTCCGCAACGACAGGTCGAGTTCAGGATCGACTTAGTCCCAGGAGCTACCCCAGTAGCCAAGTCGCCCTACCGTTTAGCACCAGCTGAGATGCAGGAACTCTCTGGTCAACTTAACGAACTGCTCAGCAAGGGCTTTATAAGACCAATTTTCTCACCTTGGGGAGCACCGGTCTTGTTCGTTAAGAAGAAAGACGGATCATTCCGTATGTGTATCGACTACAGGGAACTCAACAAACTAACGATCAAGAATCGTTACCCTCTGCCTCGCATAGATGATCTATTCGACCAACTGCAAGGGGCAAACTATTTTTCCAAGATTGATCTAAGATCCGGATATCACCAGTTACGAGTGCTCGAGGAGGATGTGCCGAAGACAGCCTTCCGAACTCGTTACGGACACTACGAGTTCGTGGTGATGCCATTCGGATTGACCAATGCGCCCGCAGTCTTCATGGATCTGATGAATAGAGTATGCCAACCTTACTTGGATCAGTTCGTCATCGTTTTTATTGACGACATCCTGATCTACTCCCGAAGTAAGGAAGAGCATGGCGATCATCTGCGACAAGTTCTAGGAACTTTACGAAAGGAGATACTTTATGCGAAGTTCTCGAAATGTGAATTTTGGATCCGAAGAGTCGAATTCTTAGGACACGTGGTAAGCGAAGAGGGAATCCACGTGGACCCATCCAAAATTAAAGCCATTGAGAACTGGTCAGCACCTAAGACGCCGACAGAAATTCGTCAATTTCTAGGTCTTGCTGGCTACTACCGCAGATTTATTCAGAACTTCTCCCAAATAGCGAAACCTCTTACAACCCTGACCCAGAAAGGCGTTGCCTTTGACTGGGAAGAGAAACAAGAGAGAGCGTTCCAAACGCTCAAGAGATCCTTGTGCACCGCGCCAATACTATCCCTTCCCGAAGGAATAGAAGACTTCGTAGTCTATTGCGATGCATCGAATCAAGGGCTCGGGTGTGTTCTGATGCAGCGAGGTAAGGTCATCGCCTACGCCTCGAGACAATTGAAGACACACGAGGTTAACTACACGACCCACGATCTTGAACTAGGAGCAGTGGTGTTTGCTCTGAAGATCTGGAGACATTACTTGTATGGAACAAAAAGCACTATCTTTACCGACCACAAGAGTTTACAACACATTTTCGATCAGAAGCAGCTCAACATGAGACAACGACGGTGGGTTGAGCTACTCAGTGATTACGAATGCGATATCCGTTATCATCCGGGTAAAGCCAACGTAGTAGCAGACGCCCTAAGTCGGAAGGAATATTCTGGTCGTAAAGTCTAAGTCATTATCAATAACCATCCATTCACACTTGTCTAAGCAAATTCAGGAGGCTCAACTTGAGGCCATGAAACCTGAAAATGTGACGAGTGAATCCCTTAGAGGAATGGACAAGAATTTAGAAGCCAAGGGTGACGGAGCCTTATATTTCATGAACCGGATCTGGACACCGAAACACGGTGGTTTCCGAGACTTGTTCATGACCGTGGCGCACAACACTCGGTATTCCGTCCACCCAGGTTCAGATAAGATGTATCTGGATCTTAAAAAGCTATACTGGTGGCCTAATATGAAAGCAGAGATTGCGACCTTCGTAAGTAAATGCCTTACTTGCGCAAAGGTTAAGGTCGAGTACCAGAAGCCCTCTGGTTTACTGCAACAACCAGAGATTCCAGAATGGAAGTGGGAGCGAATCACTATGGATTTCATAACCAAGTTGCCCAAGACAACGGGTGGACTTGACACCATATGGGTCATCGTTGATAGATTGACCAAGTCTGCACACTTCCTGCCTATCAGAGAAACTGACAAGATGGAGAAACTTACGAGAACATACATTAGGGAAATCGTATGGCTACATGGTGTACCTATGTCCATTATCTCCGATAGAGATAGTAGGTTCACCTCCAGATTCTGGCAGTCACTACAACATTCCCTAGGAACAAGGCTGGACATGAGTACAGCCTACCATCCACAGACAGACGGACAGAGTGAGAGGACCATCCAAACACTGGAAGATATGTTGCGAGCCTGTGTGATTGATTTTGGGAAAGCATGGGATACTCATTTACCCATTGTCGAGTTTTCCTATAATAACAGTTATCACACGAGCATCAAGGCTGCTCCATTTGAAGCTCTCTACGGCCGAAAGTGCAGATCCCCTCCGTGCTGGGCTGAGGTGGGTGATACCCAATTAGCTAGGGGGCAAGCTTCCAACAGTACTCTCATCGTTCCGGAAATCATTCGGGAAACGACAGAGAAGATCATTCAAATCCGTGAACGATTGAAAGCCTCTAGAGAACGACAGAAGAGCTACGCGGATAAACGAAGAAAACCTTTGGAATTCCAGGTGGGAGACCGAGTCCTTCTCAAAGTCTCACCCTGGAAAGGCTTGATACGCTTCGACAAGCGTGGGAAGCTTAACCCGAGGTACATAGGGTCTTTCGAGATTCTTGCAAGAGTCGGCCCCGTAGCTTACAAACTCGATCTACCCGACGCACTTCGTAATGTACATTCTACATTCCACGTATCTAACTTGAAAAAGTGTCTATCCTACGAGACTCTTGTAATCCCACTCCACAAGATCGAGATCAACGAGAGCCTCAACTTCGTGGAAGAACCAGTGGAGATCATGGACCGTGAGGTCAAGCAGACAAAGAAAAGTCGTATCCCTATCGTGCAGGTTCGCTGGAACGCCAAGTGAGGACCGGAATTCACTTGGGAACGCGAGGATCAGATGAAGCTGAAATACCCTCATCTTTTCGCTTAATTGTTGTAACTTCGTATTTGCTTAAATTCTAATTTCGGGACGAAATTCCTTCTAACGGGGGTATGATGTGACAACCCGAAATTTCCATTTGTACGAACATTATCTATTCAATAGAAGCTAGTCCAATTTCAGTGAGTTTCAGACTTTTCCGTATAAGTTTGCGTACATTAGGGTTTACGTTTAAGGAGATATCAGGAGAGTGGATACTCTTGGGTTTGTGAAATTTGAACATTCCAAGTTTCATAATGTTATATTCCAACTTCCGGAATAAAAATATTTTCTGTCAAAATATTTCAGGACTATAAATAGATTTCTGAATTTAATTAATTCATTATTCACAATTCCAACTAGAGAAAAGCCATTTTCTCTCTGACGGATCTTCGGGTTTTCATCCCAGATTGTGAGTCTACTTTCCTAGATGTGTTTTATTACTTGTTTTATGCTTTATAACATAGATTACATGTCTAAAGTACAAGATCCGGGAGCTTACGGCCCAAGAACGTTCTTGGGGTGTAAACTCCAAAACAAGGCCTAAAAGCTACCTAGTCTCATTTCCATGTTAGGTATCTAATTAGGGACAATATGTATGAACATTAGAGGCTAGAAATCAATCAAGATCATCTAGTTTTAGGATTTTACGGCCAAGGATATGCTCTTGGGCCGTAAACCCCTTTTTCAAGGGCTAAGAGTGCCCTAAACACCCCTAAGGCTTTAAGACAATTACCCTTTGATACTTGTAACTTGAATGGGGAGAAAATGACATCAAAATCATCCCTTAAAGGGAGTTTACGGCCAAGGAACATCTCTTGGGCCGTAAACTCCAAGTGAAGGCACAAATGTGTGCCTAATGTCCCCTTTAGCCTTAAACAAAAACATAGAAGCTATCCTACATGTGCAAGTGCTTACAAGAACTAAAACCAACACCCCATAGGAGTTTACGGCCGTAAATTCTAGGGGATATGGTCTTTAGGCCGTAAACTCCTCTATGGAGCATTCTAGGGCCTTAAACTACTTCAAGAATTATTCCACAAGTACTAGGCTTATTCTAGGATTTAGATAGCACCTTAAAACACCCAAATCCACCAAGTGTGGAGTTCACAGCCGTAAACTCAAGGGTTTACGACCGTAAACTCCAAAGGTGGGGTTTGTTGGGTGGTGAACTCTTATACAAGGTCTTTTGAAGCTTCAAACCTTTTTGCCTTGTCCCGTAGCAACTTGGATGCAACCATTAGGATCTTTAACACTTATGCAAAGTGTTTACATGTTCCTAAATGTCCCAACTTATTTTGTTAAATTATTATTTGGCTAATTAGTTATATATATGCTCACTATATGATAACTAGGCTCGTGCGTGTGAACAAGTCTCCGTTTGCCACCTAGCACGGTATCCGATACATCAATCCAATCTACTCACCACAAGTGAGTTCATACCCCCTTTAACCAACCTTTGAAATGCTTTTAAATGTTTTAAATGCTTTATGGGGGGGGGGGATACAAGTTAAATACTTATAGTTATTGCATCAATCACATGTGATTGATTTAATCACATGTGATTAATAACTAGAAAACCAATGATTTATTCACTGTTCAAACTGTTTATCAAATTGTTTTACAAACTCTTTTACTTACCAAATGCTTTTATTAAACTTTAGTTTATTCCTTATAAAAATTGCATGCCCATATATGTACAGATATATAAGTAATGTTTAAAGGGCTTAGGAAGGCCATCCGCCCTATTTCCTTTTCCTCGATTTGGATGTGGTCTGGTGGGATTTCGGGTGACCATCCGAGGGTCGTTTCAATATTAGTTATATATCATATATACATGTATAGACATAAAAGTACTTCCATATTCATACTTATCAGTACATCAATAGTTAGTTACCATCGGGGTAACACAGAACATATACAACTATACTAGAAACAGAACATATACAACTATACTAGAAACAGAACATATACAACTATACTAGAAGGAGAACATATACAACTATACTAGAAACAGAACATATACAACTATACTAGAAACAGAACATATACAACTATACTAGAATGAGAAACATTACATATACATGAACACATTAACAATTGTGATCCACTGTGTCGGAGCATGCCTTAAATGTCATGGCCCGAGTTGTAGCCAGAATTCTCTTGGAGGGAGAGCGTGAGTTTGCGTATAGATCTATACTGGATTGACTATCCTACACCTTGCTGCTAGCTACAGCCGGACCTGTAGGTCTGCGGGTGCCAAACGTCATTCCGTTATTACGACCATTCATTATGTCGTTGTTACCAGTCGATAGCATGGTGCAATTTATCACATTATACCTTAATATAAATCCGGTTTAAGGTAGTTAGTACAGCAGTAGTTCCTATAATACAAAACTACAGTACTACAATGATTTACCCATTACATATTTTAGTGATAACCTCACTTAAACATTAATGTACAAACTATATTTTGTTAAATGATAGTTACCCTTGGGAAATTACTCACATTTACAACAAACGAGCATACAAAACAGTTAAGCCTTGGTAGAAGGTTACTTTAATAGAAAATATAGGTTTTTCTGAGAGATTCAAACTTTTACAAACACTTACTTACATTTATACAAACTTATACATTGAGACAGGTTCAAACATTTTTGATAACAAACATTGAAACTAAAATACTTATGAACTCACCAGCTTAATGTTGATAAACTCTTTCAAAATAACTTGTATTCTCAGGTCATCCGTAGACAGGTACCGAGGCCAGCTTTTGAGAAGATGGAGCGTATTCAAGACTCATCTTATTATTTTGATTTACATTATTATGGTGTCTATAACTGTACAGAACACGCTTGTATTAAAATTATATATTTAATGCAATGGATGGTGTTGTTTGCTTATTTACATTTACTGTGTTGTGATACTATACATGACGTCCTCCGCCCCAGAACGTTTCCGCCGTTCTTGGTTTTGGGGTGTGACGTTTTCTGATTTTTAATGTTTGTTGTTATACATAATATGCAATGGTGTTTCAAAATAGGACAATGGTTCATGCAACCTGCTATGACTTATGTGTATGATGTGGCATAAGTTTTTAAATTTTTTGACACATCAGCTGCTTAGTTGTATTTTAACAGACAGAAATAAATGATTTATGGCATGTCAATTCCTCAACTCCACTCCATTATGCAAGATGATCACCATTGGTTCTACCATGTTATTGGATATTTGCAGAATTGGTTGTTTTAGGGAAGATATCCTGCTATTTTTTCTTTATTATTATTTTTTTATATTTTGTGACATGGGTTTTTTGCGGGTTAAGCGATATCTCACCTCATATGAACCATAACCAATAAATATACACTTTTATCTTAAATATGAACCTTAACTATGTTCCAATTAAATGTGGGAGTTGTGTTGTACTTATGATGAACGGGTATGCAATGTAAGCTCTCTTGCCCTTTGATAAGTGGTATCTTACCCTATACATTAACATTTTAAGGAAAGTCAGAACTCAGAAGCTATCTATATGCATATTGTTTTATCTTTTTCAAAGTAAATAAGATTGCTAATTATGTATTTCTTTTTAACAAATTGGATTTGTGATTTGAAAATTGTAAATCTCAGATTAGGGAGGACACTTGTAATGGAACTGATGATTGTTGCTGGAAAGGTTGTTCCTATTTTACAGCTGGAACATGGAGTAGCTGTTGTTACAGTGTATGCAGGGTCATTCATGACTTCTCTTGATATGGGAGGTTTGTTAAGTTCATTTTGTTTTCTGATGCAAAAAAAGTGGCTAATATCTTTGTGTTGTGTTGTGGTGTAGCGTTTTCAATATCTATAATTAAGGCAAAGCAAGCAATTCTGCAATGCCTGGATGTTGCAACTAAGGCTCCGCATCGGCCTATTGGTGTTGATGGTTAGTAATTCCACCTGGCCTCATTAAGGTAACAACATATCTGTTGTTCAAACTTCAAAACCCTACTTGAATTTATATTCCATTCATCATCTAGAAACTAGTTTCAATTAGAAACCATGTCAACTTAGTCAAGTTAGTTGGCTTAATTTCCTTATGTAGAAGGAATTCATATGAACAAAAAATTTCATGAAAATGCTTTGTCTTCACCTTCAGTTCACTCACCGGTATGTCAAATGACAAATCTACCCCCATAGGACGCCTCCCCATGTTCCCATATGCATAGAAAAACATAATATATTCAACAGGGAGCTTTAGTACATGAACAAAGTGAGGAGACATTATCCCTATCAACCCTGCAAATAGTAACATTATTTCTACCAATAATGCCCTTGGTGTTGGTCAAGCTCATAGATAATAGCCTTCTAGACATGTATGCCATCATATTACATCCTCCAAATACTACCTTAACATATATTAGTTTTTTTTGCAGCTCTCAATCTGATCTGGAAGCTAATTTGTTTAAGGTATATATATATATATCTATCCCTGTTATCTCCATTATAGCCATGTCTGAGTTTTTACAATATACCCTCCACATCCTTATCATTATAAATACTATGTTTTGTTTTGAAAATGAACTTGCCTCTACAATGGATGTTGCTCTTGGGATTTTGATTATTGAGTAAAGACTTGGAGTTGAATTTTATTTAAATCTTGCAGCATTATCAGCAAGATGCAGTAAAGACTTGGAGTTGAATTTTGCTAAGTCATTATTAAGTGAGATGGGCCAATGTACAACTGTTTATCCATATAATCAGCTGTTTGGAGCATTAGTCTTAAAGAATTATGAAAGGCAAGATGCAACTTTAGTTAGTTGGAATTCGATGTACATAGTATATTAGATGCAAATTTATATATTGTAAGAAATAGAATTGTATGACATTAAATTTATGCAATGGATTCTATTTTTTGTATATGATATTTTATTCTCTATTATGAAACATTAAATACAAATTTAATTTGAAAATAAGCTACGCAAAAATGTGTGTCATCTTCATTTATGACATGGCCTTTCTTAACAGGGGCTTTCTTGATACGCATTGCGTGTCATTAACACGCGCGTCGTAAGGTTACGACATGCGAATGTGTGTCGTTTTCCTTTATGATAGGGCCTTCCTTGATACGCATTGCGTGTTGTAAACGCGCATCTTAACTGCGTGTCGTAAATGCGCGTCGTCTCTCATTATGACAGGGCCTTCCTTGACGCGCATTTGCACGTCGTCTGAGCCTTTTACGACGCGCAATGAGCGTCGTAAAAGGTTGTTTTTCTAGTAGTGATCATAACAATGAAAAATAGTAAACAAGCAACACCATCATCCATTTCATTAATAGTATAAATTAATACAAGTGTGTTTTTCATAGTAAAAAGACATCAAAACAAGTAATCAAAATAAAAGACGAGTCTTGAACATGTTTTGTCTTCTCAAAAACCTGGTCGACTGTACATCTCTACCGGTGACCTAAGAATACAAGTTATTTTGAAAGAGTTTATCAGCTTTAAAGCTGGTGAGCTCATAAGCATTTAGTGTCAATGTTTGTATAAGTTTGATGAAAACGTTTGTAATAAATGTTTGTAACTCCTAAAAATCCTATATTTTCTACTAAATGTAGCCTTCTACCAAGGCATCAAGTGTTCTGTATATTTGTTTCATGTAAGAGTGTGTATTTTCCCAAGTGTGACTATCATTAACCAAAAATATAGTTTTACATTACCGTTTATGTGAGAAGATCACAATGTGAATGCAACGGGGAAATAATAAAGTATTGTAGTGTTGTATTATAGTAACTACTGTTGTACCAACTACCTTAAACCAACTGTTATTTAAGGTATAATGTGATATGATTGCACCATACTACCGACTAATAACACGACGATGAAAGACATTGGAAGAAATGACATTTGGCACCCGTAGACTTGCAAGTCCCACTGTAGCGAACAACAAGGTGTAGGATAGTCAATCTAGTATAGATCTATACACAAATTCACACTATCCCTCTAGGAGATTCTGGATACAAAACGAACGAGCCATGACAGGTGATGCCATGCCCCGAAACCGTGGCTCACATTTATGTTATAGTATTCTTGTATATGTATTGTATGTACTAGTGTAGTGTATGTTCTCTTTGTGTAGTATGTAGTATGTTCTCTTTGTTTCTCGTATAGTATGTTCGTTCTGTTTCTCATAAAGTATGTTCATACTGTTTCTCATATAGTAAGTTTAAACTGTTTCTCATATAGTGAGTTTGTTCTGTTTCTCATATAGTATATTTGTTTTGTTTCTCATATAGTATGTATTCACTCATGTATGAACTGACTCTTTGTATGTTTCATTGTACTAGAAGTAATGAGTAGTATCTTCCTAAATTATACCTAATATAGTTTACTAGTAGAGTTGTTTGTATGACTGAGTGTATTGAACTGAGATAAAAGCTTTTATGTCTTATAAAAATATACATAATATATAACTAAGGATCAAACGACACTCGAACAAATAACAAGGTACTCTAAGTCCACAACCAAACGAGGAACAAGAAAATAAAGTAAGTTATCAGTCCTAAGTCCTTCCAACCTTACTTATATAACTATATATGCATTAGAGATGGTTTTGACAGTATATAAGTTTAAAAGAGTTAAAAGAAAAGGTTTGTCATGTAAGAACAAGTTTGATAAAGAGTTTAACATGTAGAAGCGTTTGATAAACATTTTGAAGTAGTTTTTTTGTAAAACAGTTAAAAGTATAGCAAGTCTATTTGTTTGATAGTTATTAATCACATGTGATTGATATAATAACTATAATGTTTCAACTTGTATCCCCCCCCCCCCCCATAAAAGTATTAAAAATCATTTCAAAAAAGAATTAAGGGGTATGAACTCACTTGTAGTGAGTGATACAGAAGTATGTTTGTTAATAGGATGTAGAGTATCAGGTCAAACCTTGAGCACACAAAGATCCTAATAAACATATAATGACATGTATGTGTATTTGATTAGTGTATAAACAACTAATTATAAGGGATAACACCCTAAAAGACTAAGAAACTCTTAGATTGAAGGGATACAATCACATATGATTGCATAACTAGGGTGTATGGCCACCCTATTGAGTTTACGGTCCAAATGGCATGACTTAGGGAGTTCACGGTCCAAGTGTTCACAGTCCTTGGAGTGTATGGTTCTTGGGTTCACGGTCTAATGACCTTACGGTCATGGAGTTCACGGTCTAAGGAGATGGATAGTACGTGGTTGGGAATTCAGGTTGGAGGATCGCCTGTAGGACTCGAGTGAGTCGGAATGAAGATCTTGAGGACGGATAGCATGGGATGCTTTTGTGTTAGTAGACTGTGGCAGAGGCAGCATGTATAGTATGGTAGAGCGGCGGGAGAGCCGCAGCTTTCTCCAGCAGCGGTCAGTGGAGGAAGGTGTTGTAAGACTACGGGGTAGCCATAGCATTCACTAGCAGTCAGACATGGAAGGTGATGTAAGACTGCGGGTAAGCCGTAGCATTCCATAGTTGCTTCGTTAGCGAAGTTGGGGCGAGGCCCTTATCTCCTAGTGATCAGATAGGGATCAGGAATGGGTAGTGGAAGAGAATAGTAGGGAGTTTGCCTGTATAGCCCTAGAGGGTTGCTCAGTAGTATGGTTAGGTGAGACCCATGGGTGAGGCCCATGCGAGAGTGGTTAGACAAGTGAGACTAGAAGGATAGAGGCGGGTGAGACCCGTGGGCGAGGCTCGTGAGTTTTAGTAGCACAGGTGGGACCTGGTAGGGAACGTAGTGTCATATAGGGGATCGAGGACCCCAGGGTTGTAGTGCCGGAATGGCAGAATAGATTGAGCAGTTATAGGTTGTCTAAGTTTCTTCAAAAGTCGCTGGGAGCGACTAGGAGTTGTGTTGGGACTAGCGACCGGTGGGAGCTGGTAATCTAGATATTGATAGATTGGTAGGGACCAGGGTGGTCTCGGTTCATCCGGAAGGCAGATAACGAATAGTAGAAAATTTCAGTCTGTAGCAGTGCTGGTAAGCAGTCTATGGTGGAATTCAATAAGTTGGGTGCTCGACACCAAGTTATAGTAGAGAGAAATGCCCAGTGGATACTGGCGGTAATGACTCATACTGGAGGAAGCGGGAGTAATGGATTTGGTGAAGGATAGGACCTTCATAGTGGCAAAGGAAATAGTTGGTTACAGAACATTGCCTTGGGAAGGCAAGAAAACACACAAGGAAAGAGGGGGTGAACCCCTATGGGTTCAGTTGCAGTACTCGGAGAGTACCAGAAGGATTGTAGGTTGAGTAAGTTGTGTTTCCAGAATGTTCAAGGTCAGGGTTGACCCGAGATTATTATCCGCATGGATTAATGGTCGTTAGGAGGACCGGGCGAAACGCCAGCGAAGGTAGGCAGCTAGTGTTGGATTGATAAGTAGAGTATTGAAAGCAGATCGCAGGGCGGTTGGCCATAGAAAACTTCAAGGACGAAGTTTAGTTTAAGTGGGGGAGAGTTGTAACACCCAAAATCAGGAAGGCCAAGGAAGGAAAGGAAACCCTAAGTTAAAGGGACGACTCGTCGAGTCCAAGGAGGAACTCGGCGAGTCCGAGCGGGATCCGAGTCAAGGAGTAAGTGACCGACTCGGCGAGTCGGCTAAGGGGACTCGGCGAGTCTGGTCTAAACAAGGAAAACCCTAAACCCGGGAGTTATATCCTATATAAAGGGTGTTATGTCCCTTCCTCAGCTTCCATATCATCCTAGAGAGCCTGTAAACCCTAGATTCCGTGTGAGCTGCCATCATTTGAGAGAAATAGCTTTGGAGGAAGGAAACTTTGAAAGGAACTTGAAGATCGAGAAGGTTGCTTCAAAGGAGAGGTGTAGATCCATGATCTACTTCAGTTAGTGTTCATCTTGGAGGTAATAAGCTGCTATCTTCCCTCCTTTGCATCTAGATCTAACTTTGTTATGGGATTTGGGGGTTTTATGGTTGTTTGAGACCCAATTCGGGTTTGGGGCTTAGATATGTGGGTGCCACTTCAGATCTAATGTTGGGATGGTCCAATATGTCGTAAAGCATCAGATATTGAGTAGTTGGTGAAGCCCTTTTGTCCTAAAACCTAGCCCTAGAGTGTTTTGAGCCTAGATCTCTTTAGTTATACGTAAAGTTTGCAACTTTACGTAAGGATTGAGCTTTGGAAGTATGGATCTATGATTTGGAGCCCTTGCATGGCTCGAAAAGCCACTGATGGAATAAGAACTGGAGTGACTCGGAGAGTCACATGGGTGGACTCGGCGAGTTGGATGAAGTTGAGCAGGAACTCGACGAATTGGAAGAACAACTCGGTGAGTCTGTTGAAGATTGCCTTGGACTCGGCGAGTCAAGTCGCAAAACCCCGAACCCTTTGAGTTGAGACTCGAATCCGTGAGCCGAGTGGAGACTCAGTGAGTTGGACAGTGTGACATCCCCAATTTCACGTCCAGAAAAGACCGATTTGTTTATGCTTTGTTTATAAAATCAGAGTAAATTCTTTTGATTTAAAAGATTTGCGGAATTTGTTCCCAAAACAAAATATGATAAAATTTATCAAAACATTTCTCAAAGAGAACGCATTTTCATTAAATAATAAAACCTCGGGATGTCATGTTCCGATACAGACCAAAAGCACAAACAGTATAAAATAGATCTTACAACAGTTATTTATAACTACTGATCTATAATCCAAAATCTCTCGTCAAGTCCACCAACTTACACTCTTGTGTCATTACCTGTAATGCAAAGAAAACTGAGTGGGTCAGGCTTGGGAGCCTGGTGAGCATATAGGGTTTTCAACCCACAATACTACAATTATTATATTCAATCATTAAACAAACAACCCAATTACCCATCCCCATTATCTTGTTTACTCTTAAGGTTTTACCCAAAGAATCAACTATCCTTTATTCATTCATTCCTAAGGATTGACCTAAGGAATTGGCATGAAGTCCATTGTTGCCATAGTTTATCTATCAGGTACTAAATCCATAGTTATCAGACGCTAACTCCATAGTCGCTGGGGTTTACTTAAGCAGCGCTAACTCCATAGTCACCAAGGTTCACTTAACAGGCACGAAGTCACATCGTCACCAAGGTTTACTCAATAGGCACTAAGTCGCATAGTCGCGAGGGTTTACTCAATAGGCACGAAGTCACATCGTCACCAAGGTTTATCAAATAGGCACGAAGTCACATCGTCACCAAGGCTTACTCAATAGGCACTAAGTCGCATAGTCACCAGGGTTTACTTAATAGGCACGAAGTCACATCGTCACCAAGGTTTACTCAATAGGCACTAAGTCGCATAGTCGCCAGGGTTTACTTAATAGGCACGAAGTCACATCGTCACCAAGGTTTACTCGATAGGAACTAAGTCGCATAGTCGCCAGGGTTTACTTAATAGTAGGCACTAATTCCATAGTCACCAAGGTTTATATAATAGGCGCTAATTCCATAGTCACCAACTATCCTATCTACCCATGTTCTACCCAACATTTTCACAGATATAAATACTTACACAGTTTAAATCATTTAACACTTGTATAAAACATCAATTCCATGCCCATTTCAAATAGACAAATAATATATAACACATAGCACGTATTTCATAGCTGATACTTTATATTTATGTGTTAGAAAAAGTAACCACATACTAACACATATAAACAACAATATATATACACATAGCACGTATTTTATAAAATAATTCATATCTATGTGTAAGATGAAAGTGACCACACACTCACTTGATCAGAAGATGATCGGACAACACTACGGCTCTAAGAGTAGATATTCTTTGGTGAAACTGGGATCACTTTACACACCGGGTTTCTCGCGGACAGAGCTTCGGCTCAGAAACTCTTTTCTTCTCGGGATCTTCGGGCTTCGGTACTTGCTTCGGGTCTCGGGGTTGATACCGGGGCTTCGGGGGGTTAAAATAGGGCTTAGAGGGTGTATCGGGAATGGGAGAGAAGGGATGGAGCAACCATAGTCGGCTAGCCCTTCAAATCTATTTATAGGGCAAATTTGTCCCTTGCCACGTCGTGGCACCCTTTTTCCACGTCGTGGGCTTGGTCGTCACTGCATACGTCATTGCAAGTTGCATCTGGGGGACTCCCGGAGGTGTCAGGAGACTTGCCACGTCGTGGCACTGCTTGCCACGTCGTGGTCTCTGACACAGCTTTGGGGTTCACGCCCCGAACTTCATAAATTCATAACTTTCGCATACGAACTCCGTTTTCGACGTTCTTTATATCGACGCAAAGGTGAGATTATGCTCTACAACTCTTGTTTAGACTCCATTGGATAATTTTGACTTTATTTTTAATATATTATAATTATATACTTATATATTATTTTTAGTAGGCCGGGACAGGAAAACTCCATTATAAACTCATAACTCCTTCGTCTGACGTCCGTTTTCATCCGTCTTTCCGTTGTTGCACTACTATCGATGAGATCTTCAATTCTCATTTAGATTGTTTTGGATAAATATCTATCTAACGTAAATTCACTATTTACATCGCGCTGTGTCGTGCCGGTTCTGTCGCGAAACTTCGACAGGTCATAACTTTTTCGTTATAACTCGGATTTCGGCGTTCTTTATATTTTCGGAAACCTTAAGACATATACTACAATTTGGTTAGGATTAACCCTTCTAAATAATCTTCCATCAAAAAGTCATTTTTGATGCTTATTGTCTCTAAATTGACTAGCCCTAATCTACGGGCGTTACAGACAGGACAGGACTCGGAAATCGGTGGACTCGGCGAGTCATGGACTGGCTCGGCGAGTAGAGTCGCGAATGGAAGGACTCTAAGCATATGAACTCGGCGAGTCAGTAGGTTAACTCGGCGAGTAGGGTTGACCCGGAAGGTTGACCTTGACCAGGACTTTGACTTTGACCAGAGTTGGCTTAGTTGACTTTCGGGGGACAGTTAGACTAAGTGTTGCATTGATGTTGGTAGCTCGGGGAGCCAGTGGAGCAGGAGTTCAAAGAGTTGTCGGGCAGCAACTACAGTGGTTCAGCAAGTTCAGCAAGTGCATGTGAGTTTCCCTTTGTGTGAATGGGTCTAAGGCCACAATGTAGGCCCATGTAGTTATGAGTAGAAGACCTGAGGGTTAGCCCTAGGCACAATATGCTAGTATGATATTCAGGATGAGGTCCAATGATAATGGGCGGGTGCCCAAGGAATGGTTTATGTGATAGTTTATACTTGTTGTCTGTATGATACTTGTATGTGCCTGGTAGGGAGGTGAGTGTGGGCGAGGTCCCGTATCTCACCAATAGTAGAGTGTGGATGGAGTTCCACATCTCATTAGCAGCAGATCAGGGGCGGGGCCCAAGTTAGGGAAAGAGTGAGTGAGGGTTGGGCCCATATCTCACTATCAGTAGGAACATGGACGAGGTTCCATGACTCATCAGTAGCAGGACATGATCCATTAGTATATGTTTAGCTTATGTGTTGTGATATGTTTATGTGCCATTATATGTTAGCGGGCGAGGCCCTGTGATAGGCGAGCCCTAAGTGAAATACATTTGTATCCGAGCGGGGCTCGAAGCCGGGCGAGGCCCGATGTAGGGGGCGAGGTTTAAAATAGTAGGCGTGGCCCAGTATGTGCAATATGTGGTTATGCATGGTATGTGGTAGGTTGGGGAACTCACTAAGCTTCGTGCTTATGGTTTTCAGTTTTGGTTTCAGGTACTTCCGGTAGCGGAGGGAAGAGCTCGGGGTGATCGCATGGCACACACCATAGATTAGGCAGCCTGGGAATGTTTTACTCTGATAATGAACATACGTTTTGGAAATTAATACTCTGATTATGTTTTGGATTGATGATTATGCTTTAAGTAAGGTTTTATTAAAAGAAATTTTTATTCTTAAATTTTTGGGACGTTACAACGGTGATGTAAAATATCACAAACTCCTGTGAGTGATTTTGATTAAAATTAAATTAAATCGAATCAGGGATTGGAAGTGGAAAATACTAGCGGGAGTAGAGTCTGGCGGAGGTGTGGTTAGCTCTGACGAGGGTTTGGTGAGGAGTGTTGAAGGATTTGGGTTTCTATGAGGATTTGGGTTTGTAGATGCTCTCAATATAACAAACATACATATGATGGAGAAGGAAGAGTCTTAGGTCTAAAATATTGGTTTATACTTTACTTTTCTAGGAAAATATATTTTTCAGTAATGTAATATGTGTTCGTTGTTGTGTTCATGACCCAGGTGGGTGTTTACGTCCGTGAACTGGTTCACGGCCATAAACCCATTCACGGCCCATGTCCACTATATATTGTATTAGTGGTGAGGAGTGCAAGTGAGATAGTGTACGGCCAAGAGAGAAAGAGAGGAGCTTAAGTGTGTGAAATCCAAGGTGCTTTAGAGAGAGAAGAACTAGTGTGTGTGTGTGTACTATGTGTATGGAGCATCATATATTCATTGAATACATCATAGATTCACTTGTTCTTATTCTTCTACTCTTCTATTTTGATCTGGCATCATCCATTTGATTGAGATTCCGCACCATAAAACGGATCTGATTGATACACAAGCAAATCGGGGACTTACAGTTGGTATCAGAGCTTGGATTGTATCAATCAATTTTTTCAGATCTGGAGCGTATTTGATCTTATTGTTAAAGGATTTCTGCGTTTTTGGATAGATCTTGGCAAAATAAGGGGGGTTTGTTCTTTGCATTTTTGATAAAAACGAGTTTTAGATCGAGTTTTGCAGCTAAAATAGTGAAAAACGTCGTTTTTTTCGCACCGAGTCCGAAGTTCGTTTACGGACTGCTTGTTTGCGGTGCGAAGTTTACGGAAAGCTTCGCTCATTCTCGGTCTCGCTAATTCACGGCTTCGGACGTTCTCGGCTCCAGCACAGTCCTCGCACGCGTCCTCCTCGCAAGCAGCCTCGTGTGCGCAGATTCCCTCAGCAGCATCATCTTATTGAAAAAATATTAGGGTGGAAGAGGATCGAACCTGGGTCTCCTCCCTACTCAACCAACACACTTTCCACTTGATCTAGCTTGCTAGATTGTAATTTCTTTCCAAAATTAATTCATAAAGACTCGCTACTTCGACTCTAATTTTGCATTTTTCACACTTTTTGCCCAAAATTAATTTTTTTAAATTTTAAAATTCCATTTTCAACCCAAGTTTTTAACTTTTTAATTTTTGACTTTTTCCTTTAAATTTTTGACTTTGACTTTCAAGTTTGACCTTTGACTTTAAACTTTGACTTTCTCGTTTAACTTTCAATTTTTCAAATTTAGCTTTTCGGTTTGACTTTTTAAATTTGACTTTTAAGGTTGACTTTTGAGTTTTTAGTCAAAGGACATTTTTGATAAACAATGAGTTCCTCAAACATTCTGGTCAATGAAGTTTCTTGTTCTCAAACTTGCACTAAAACAATTAAATTTTACGTGAACAAATTAAGTTGATAAAGAGAAAGAACGATGACCTAAAATATGAGAAGTATGAACTTAAGAAAGACCAGAGACCATTAAAAGAGAAACTAGAGGCCAAGATTAGGGATTTTAGGAAGTTGCAGGAAGATTACAGCAACAAGTGTGAAAATTACAATTACATTAAGAAACAACTTCTTGTTGTAACTGAAGAACTTGACACTTTGAAAATTAAGTGTGGAAAAACAGATGTTAGTTTCAAAAATTATACTGCGTCAAGTAAGAAATTCGAGTCCTTGATTGTAAAACAATTGAGTTTTAAAGATAATCAAACCAAGGGTTTAGGGTATCACAGTGTGCCACCTCCTTTTAATGACAATTATAACCCACCCCTAAGACCAATGAAGAAGAAATGTCTGCTCAGTATGGCCAAACTCCTATCCCAACTTCAGTTAAGACTGAACCATCTAGGCCTACTGAGGTTATTCAGGTGAACGTTTCTGATGTTTCTACTTCTTGTGTAGGTAAAGTAGTAGAGGATGAGAAAAGGGAGAACACTATTGAACAAACCAATGACTCCTTGAACTCTGAATCTGTTGCTTCTAATCAACCTGTTGTTGGTAAATACAGGCCACCAAAACAAGCGAAACTGACGACTTGCTGTATGTGTGCATGTGGGAACAACCAGAAGCGAGGCAAAGGCACGCCACCAGGGGTAGGAAGAAACAACTTCCCAGTAAAGAAAAAGACATGTTTTCACTGTGGAACACCTGGAGACATTGCCAGATATTGTCCAAATCATGCTTACGCTCCCTACTATGCACAAGGATGGCAAAATGCGCCATGAAGGAGATTCTCCAAAGGAAATCATTCAAGATCACAATCATGAAATGGCGACTGGAATGCCAAAAAGGGCAAGAGTTCAAATCCCAAGGCCAAGAAATCAACTCCTAAGCGCAAGAAGGGAATGTCGGCCAAGAAGCCAAGTTCAAGAGATGCTCTTGTGAAGCCAAGACTGGTTAGGTTAAAGTCATCTCGGCAATCGGCTTCCAGTTCAATATCAAGAGCCGAGGCACCCATCCGATCCAACAAGAAATGGGTTAAACCCAACTACAGATGGGTACCGAAGGTTCACTCTCCAAAATCTTCAAATGATTCTAATATTTCTACATCTTCTGTTTGTGATAAGCAGGATATGTCTTAGGAGAGAGTTCCTTGTGTAGATGACATGTAGCACCTGGTTCTTGGTAAGTGTTCTTTTTATTAAATTTTTAAAAATTTTGCATTCGGTCTTGGACTCGGCGAGTTGAAAGACCAACTCGCCGAGTAGAAGCGAGATGAGGCGCGAAGTTTAAGTTGTGGACTCGGCGAGTTGAGTCCCAGACTCTGCGAGTAGACCCTGTTTGGGCAAAAACCCTAATCCAAGGGTTTGCACCCTATTTAAACACCTTAACTCAGCCTCCTTAGTCCCATTTGCTCCCAGAAGACCCCCATAGCAAACCCTAGCCGTTTTTGAAGCAATCTAAGACATTTGGAGTGATTTTTGTGCTTTTGTGATCCAAGGAAGGAAGGAAAAGCTTGAAGGATCAAGAGGAGGCTTGAAGGATTCGGTTTTGAGCATTATTTGCAAACTTCATAAGGTATAAAGTCTATACCTAGCTTTCTCTTTTGATAGATCCCATTTTGTGGAGTTTTAGGGCTTTTCTAAGCCATTTTGGTCACAAACCATGATTGTAAGCATGGTTTGAGGTTGATGTTTTGGATCTAGGTCCTTAGAGGGGTTACAAGGCAGAAAGGAATGGCTTTTGCACTCAAAGAAGGCCCCATGCATTGTGAGAGCTTGTTTTAGGACCTTTTGAGCTTAAAGTCTCATGCAAGCACGTAAAGGTTGTAACTTTACATGCTAGATCGATTGTAGAAGCATAGATCTACCTTTTGATTAAGGGTTGTACATCAAAAATTGAAGATTCAGTGAGTGAATGTGACCAACTCGACGAGTCCGTTCTTGGACTCGGCGAGTCCAAGGTTCTGTCCCATATCAGTTGAGGGTCATAAGGACCCAGTTTAGTGTGGAAAGGTTTTAAGGGGGTCCCAAGGGGTGACCCAACGTTCTGGACTAAGCCATTGTTCTGGAAATTCATGGGACTTGGCGAGTGCATGAACGGACTCGGCGAGTCCAAGGCAATCTTCATAGAACTCGACGAGTTGTTCATCAACTTGGTGAGTCGAGGACAGAACGTGTTCATAGGATGAAGATGAACTCGACGAGTTGTTCATACAACTCGGCGAGTCAAGGATAGGACCTGTGTATCAGTTGATGATGAACTCGACAAGTTGTTCATAGAACTCGACGAGTCGGATGAGGATTTAGTCGATGTTCATTTAGAAGGAAAACTCGTCGAGTCATTGCCTAACTCGACAAGTAGAGATAGGTATGAGGTCTAATGGAAGGATAGGGACTCAGAGAGTTGGCGAGCCAACTCGGTGAGTCAGGTCAACTAGAAGTTGACTTTGACTTTGACTTGGTTAGGGGTAAAATGGTCATTTTACCCTAAGAGTAGATGTCAGTTTCTGACTAAGTGTTTTGTGGGAATTATAGCCGGAGGATTTCCGAAGCAGCAGCAGCGGTAGTCAGAGGATTCCCGCACAGTTCAGCAACTACTACGAGGTGAGTTACCTTCCAGTAGCGGTGGGTCTACAGCCATAATGTCGGCCCACCAGTAAGGATCGTATGCTAGATGTTTGTCTTTGTGATATTCATTTATGTTGTTACTACCTGATATGTTATATGCTAGCGTGATATGGTATGTGATAGTGATAGAGTTCGGTTGTTAGGAACGATGGGTAGATTAGGCGCCCCAGATATGCCTAACAGTATGTTATGACATGTTTAGCTGCTAGCATGATATGTTACATGAGATAGAGGTAGTAGGAGGGGGAAGAGTCCCCGAGATTTGGTTGTTAGGACCGAAGGGTAGGTCGGACACCACAGATATGTCTGACAATAGATTATGTTATGATATATGTGATAGTAGTAGTAGGGGTGAAATAGTCCCTGAGGTTCGGTTGTTAGGACCGAAGGGTAGTCAGCACCCCAGAATGGCTCGACATGGGTAGGTCAGCGCCCCAGAATGGCTTGACACGGGTAGGACGGCACCCCAGAATGGCCGCATGGGTAGTTCGGCACCCCAGAATTGTTGGAATAGTGTCTAAGGCTACAACTATATTGGGCAAGTATTTGACCCGATTGTGCATGGTCCTTTTGGGTTGCCTTCACCATAACAACTTGACAGGATGATTTATTATGAGAGAATAAATATTATTAATATATTATGAGAATAATATATGGAATAATAATATTGTTATTTGATTAATATAAGTCATAAAATTAATTAGAATTAATTTAGTGACTTAAAGAGATTAATTAAATTAGAGGGTATAAACTGTCAATTGTTTGATAGTTACACTTTTGACTGTAAATCCTTCATGGATAGGGTTGAACGATTTCTAGGGCTTGGGATAAGCTATAAATCGTCTAAGGGCTTATCTTGGAAAGGATTTGGATTGCTTTGAGTAAAAGTTATCCAATTAGGGTTTAAGGGTGAAACCCTAGGAGCCTTACAAGTATAAATAGACCCTTGGGGCAAGGGAAATCGACACCTCTGCTAAAGCAAAGAAACCCTGGCCGATTTCTTCCCTCTCCTCTCTCTCAAATCATCCTCTTGCTAGTTGGTGTTTGTAAGCCATCAGAGGAGTGACATTTATGACTCTAAAGCTCCAAGAACAAGAAGATCAAACAAGTGTTTCAAGGTAAGCTTCTAACTCTGATTTTGTATTGTTCTTATACTCTATTAGCCATTAGAAGTCTTGGATCCAATGCATGTTTAATTAGAGAAACCTAGATCCAAGCATTAGGGTTTGTATGTGCACATAGGAATGTTCATATGGCCAAAACCCATCAGTGGTATCAGAGCCTAGATTGGTTTCTATTAAATTGATGCATGATTGTTTGTTTCTTGCTTGCAAAATTCGAATTTTGTGATTCTGAGTCATGGACTCGGCGAGTCCGAGCGTCAGGAAGAGCAAAAATCAGGATTTTTTGATATTTATCTTTATGGAAACTTGCCTTTATCATATTAGATCAACCCTAATCCGATTTTTTAATATATATGACTGTAATCTTGATCTAATTAAAGATATTTATCAATTAATAAAATATTTAATTTCCTTATGTGATAATTAATTAATTATTTTGATTAAATTGGTAAATTATTTGGCAAGAAATCATAAATAAATCAAATATGTATAATTATGTGATTAAATATTAATTTAGATTATTTGTTGTTTGATCCTCTATGTTTTGAATAGTTTAAAACTTGCCCTCAAGTTTTGAGGGCAAGTTTTACAAGTTTAAAATCCAACCCTATACGAATATAATATTACAAGATTAATATATATATATATATATATATGTGTGTGTGTGTGTGTGTGTGTGTATAATTAAAATGCTAGTCTTACCGTTAGTAGGCCTCATTCACGAAGCCGGTGTATAAGATGGGTATAAGGTTGCTGCCTATAAAATGGCGCTTGATGGGTGTACACTCACACCTACCGCTTGCTTGATCGGTGGAGGGTCGTTAGCCGAACCGGTAGGATAGGGCAACCTCATCCTCTCATTAAAAGTATAATATGAAATACAAAGTAACTACATGTTTTTCTTAAAATTTCCCAATCTTAGTTACTTTAGGAAAAGTGAATTGATGCAATCCCATGAAATTACACTTTGTACCCTTGCTAAGAAGTTAGTGGAGCGTCTGTGGCTTACCGGCACACTAATTGGTTCTAAGCAAAGGTGGCAAAGGGTGATTCATTGTTTATCATAGTTCGATGGAGCGTGTGTGGTTTACCGGCACATCGAATAGGTGATCGTCACAATGAAGGCACCATGTGAATTTGCATGGTAATTCACACTCGCGTTGTGATCCTCGGTATCCCAGTCACAAACAAGAGGGGCATATCGAGATTTAAACATGCCATTGAAAAGTTTCAATGAATCTCATCCAAACCTAGGAATTCTCAATACATTTAGGACTTAAAGTTATGTTTTGTGGTGGAGAATTAGTGAATCGTCATTCACTTACCTACAAATTGTTTGCATGTTAGATTACGACATCCCTTTTCTAATATGTAAATATTGTTGTTGGATCCTAGCCCTAATTTTTCTTGTTGGGTGATAATTAGGGATTCATATTCTAATCTATCTTTGTCCTTTCTATTTGTAGATATCGAACGCTAACAACGCTGCTGCAAGTTCATTCACATTGATGAGCCTTTGTCAAAAGGTCACTTTCGATAGGACGAACTTTAGCGAATGGATAAGATACTTTCGCACGATTGCTCGCTATGAGGATAAGGAGTATGTCCTCGATGAGAAGCTCGAGAAGATCAACCCAGAAATCGCTACTCCAGCTGAAATGAACGCTTTTGAAACTCACGAGCGTGATGCAACGAAGGTACATTGCATCATGATAGCCACTATGAACTCCGAATTCCAAAAGTACTATGAGGACATGTACCCGTACGAGATGCACCAAGACTTGTTAGAGAGATACCACCAAAACGCGAGACAAGAGCGTTATGAGATTTTCACTAACATGATTTCTGCTAAGATGGGTCATGGAGAGTCTCTTACCGTGCACCTGCAAAAGATGCAAAGGTATGTCGACCGTCATCGCAAGTTGAATGTTGACTTTGGGGAAGACTTGGCGATCGACATGGTGCTTCACTCTTTGCCTCCAAGTTACAATC
This sequence comes from Lactuca sativa, assembly GCF_002870075.4. NCBI lineage: Eukaryota > Viridiplantae > Streptophyta > Magnoliopsida > Asterales > Asteraceae > Lactuca > Lactuca sativa. Next base: position 23,825,385 of record NC_056628.2, read on the forward strand.
AATTTAGGATGACCTACCACATGAACAAAGAAGAGCTCACCCTAAGCAAGCTCCAAGGTCTCTTGAGGGTCGCTGAAAGCAACTTCAAGGACAAGTCTGTTGCACCAACTCCCAATCCACCGGCTGCTCCTGTGTTGGCTATTGGACAAGGAAGGGGAAAGAAGAGGAAGACTTCGTCTAAGAACCATCGCAAGGTTAAGCCCCGAGATGGTGCCTCTTCTAGTGGGACCAAAGTTGATCCTGCTAAACCCTGTCCTAACCCAAAGGAGGCAGAGTGCCACCACTGCCACAAGATAGGACATTGGAAGAGAAGCTGCCCAGAGTACATGCAAGCCATCAAGGAAGGAAAGATCAAGCCGTCTTTCGCAGGTATATATACAATTAAATCTAACGATTCATCTCATGATATTTCTTGGGTTCTTGATACCGGTTGTGGTTACCACATTTGTTCTAATGCGCAGGGACTAAGAAGAAATAGAGACGTGGAGCATGGAAGAATAAACCTAATCATGGGGAACAGAAGATCGTCGCATGTGACCAAGATTGGAGTGTATTCTCTAGTGCTTAGGAATGGTTTATCTTTAGAATTGAACAATTGTTGCTATTCGCCAGAAATGGCTAGAAACATCATTTTATTTCATGGTTTGTTTAGACAAGGTTTTAGATTTACTTTTAATAATGAGAATGGTTCTATTTTGGCTTATCTAAATGGTGTCTTTTATTTCGAAGCTATACCATGTAATGGAATTTATGAAACCGTTATAATTGTAGATAACTTAGGAAATGATGTTTTATGCATGGATTCTTCCAATAGTATGGATAGAGCATCCTTGTGGCATTGTGGTCTTGGACATGTCAACAAGAAGCACATAGCCCAACTCCAAAAGGATGGAGTGTTGGAGTCATTCGACCTTAGGGAAGATGACACATGCGAGTCTTGTTTGCTTGGAAAGATGACTAAGTTACCTTTCACAAGTACGTGTGAAAGGGGTGAGGCTCTATTGGACTTAATACATACCGATCTATGTGGACCGTTTAGAACAACCACGAAGGATGGGAACCGCTTCTATGTGACTTTTACTGATGACTATAGTAGATATGGGTATATCTACATAATCAAGCAAAAGTCAGAAACTTTTGAAAAGTTCAAAGAGTTCAAGAATGAAGTGGAGAATCAATTGGGCAGGAAAATCAAGATGCTTCGATCTGATCGAGGAGGAGAGTACCTAAGTCTTGAATTCCACGATTATCTCAAGGAATGTGGAATAGTTTCACAATTGACGCCACCTAGGACACCACAATTGAATGGTGTGGCAGAAAGGCGTAATCGAACCTTGTTGGACATGGTTCGCTCTATGATGAGTCGTGCTTCATTATCTATCTCTTTTTGGGGGTATGCCTTAGAGACTGCCACCCATATCCTTAACCGAGTCCCTACTAAGAAGGTTGCCAAAACACCTCACGAGATATGGACAGGGAAAGCTCCCTCGTTGGCACATATCAAGGTTTGGGGTTGTGAGGCTTTCGTAAGACGAGATACTCACGACAAGCTCGAACCTCGTAGTGAGCGATGTATTTTCATCGGCTACCCGCATAAATTCTTTGGATATCTCTTCTATAGACCGAAGGACAATGTTGTCTTCGTTGCGAGGAGAGGAGTTTTCCGAGAGCGAGAACTCATAAACCAATGAGACAGTGGGAGGCAAATCGAGCTTGAAGAGATTCAACAGTCGATAGATGAAGGAACCTCTACCGCTGGCACTCAACCCGAGGAGGAAACTCCGGTTGAACCGATTGACGAATCCTTACCTCTTAGACGTTCCGAAAGAGTTAGAGTTCAACCCCAGTTTTATGGTTTTCATATTACTACTGAAGGGGACACGTATATTAGTGATGGTACACTAATAAATCTTGATGAACCTAATAGCTACAAGGAAGCCATGGCAGGCCCGGAGTCTGTAAAATGGAAAGAGGCAATGGATAGTGAGATCCAATCCATGTATGACAACCAAGTTTGGAATTTGGTTGATAATGTGCCCGAACGTAAGACTGTTGGGTGCAAATGGATCTTCAAGACGAAGACCGACATGGATGGAAACGTACACACATATAAGGCACGATTGGTTGCGAAGGGCTTTACTCAAACTCCCGGAGTTGACTATGATGAGACCTTCTCACCAGTTGCGAAGATAAAATCTATTAGAGTGATGCTAGCGATTGCCGCATTTCATGATTATGAAATTTGGAAAATGGATGTCAAGACCGCTTTCCTTAATGGGAAGTTGGCTGAGGATGTTTACATGGCTCAGCCAGAGCGGTTTGTGGATCCGAAGCATCCAAATAGAGTGTGTAAGCTTGAGAAGTCCATTTATGGACTTAAGCAAGCATCTCGCAGATGGAATCTTTGCTTCGATGAGAAAGTCAAAGAGTTTGGATTTGTACGAAGCAAAGATGAATCATGTGTATATGTCAAAGCCAGTGGGAGCATAGTTAGCTTTCTCGTTTTGTATGTTGATGACATACTACTCACAGGAAACGACGTCCCGACTCTGCAGGAAGTTAAGTCCTGACATCGGGAAGTGCTTCGCTATGAAGGACCTCGGAGAGGCTTCCTATATTTTGGGAATAAGGATAGTAAGAGAGAGAAGTAAGAGACTAATAGGACTTAGTCAGAACACTTACTTAGATAAGGTACTAAAACGTTTTAGTATGGAAAACTCGAAGAAGGGAGAATTACCGATACAAAGTAATGCCAAGTTGAGTAAGACTCAAAGTCCGACTACCGAAGCTGAAATAGCAGAAATGAGCCGAGTACCATATGCTTCCGCAGTTGGCTCAATTATGTATGTTATGACTTGTACTCGCCCTGATGTAGCCTTTGCTTTGAGCATGGTTAGCAGATATCAAGGGAATCCTGGCAAAGCTCATTGGATTGCGGTGAAGAATATCCTTAAGTACCTTCGGAGGACGAAGGAATGGTTCTTAGTCCTCGGAGGAAGTGATGACTTGAAGGTGCGAGGGTATAGTGACGCCAGTTTTCAAACCGACCGAGACAACTACCGTTCGCAGTCGGGCTGGGTCTTTACCCTTAATGGACGAGCAGTGACTTGGAAGAGTTCCAAGCAGGAAACCATAGCTGATTCAACGTGCGAATCAGAGTACATTGCAGCGAGCGAAGCGTCGAAGGAGGCAATATGGTTGAAGAACTTCATTGGTGATCTTGGAGTTGTACCCGCCATAAAGGAGCCCATGTGTCACACCCCAAAACCGATAATGGCGGAATACGTTTCGGGGTGGAGGACGTCATGTACAGTATCATCACAATTGCATAATAGTAAAAACAAGAAACATACAACCATTGCGTTTACATAGCGAATTTAATTACAAATGTGTTTTAGTAATATTCAACAAACACCAAAAGAAATACAAAAATAAGAGATGAATCTTGTATGCTCCACCTTCTCCAAAAATGTTGCATCTGTACCTGTCTATTTTTGACCTGAGGATACAAGTTATTTGAAAACGAGTATCAGAATAAAGCTGGTGAGTTCAAAAGAGTTTAGTGTGAGTTTTTGGATAAAAAGCATTAGAGCCGATAGTATGAAAAGCTGCAATTTACAGTCATAAGTGGTAGTAAAAAAAACCTAGAAAATCCTATATTTTTCAGAAAATACATTGTAAGTGAAAACCTTTAAGAAACATGAAATTTTCATCTTTGAAAACCATTTAATTTAAAAGTATAATAGTGAATTTCCAATAAGTAATGTGATAAAATAGGTCCAACCTGTGGCCAGTGATAGAGTTGCAAAGTTCCTTTAGAGATAGATACTTGTTTACTTCGGGATGTAACTTAGCCTTTAGTTTAGTATTTTAGTGTAGCGATAGTGTATTCTTTGTGTATTACCAATAGTGAGAATAATAGAGTACCACATGAATTTCCCGGTCATGCACAGTGTAGTGAAGTAGTGGCATCCCTGGGCCTGTACGGCGCGGACTGAAGTTGACAGTCGGGATGTAATAGCGTCTGCCCCGTATAGATCTATACATGTAGCATCGTCTTCCTGTCGAAAGACTCCAGGCGTAGTGGGTAGCGAATAGAGTATCTCGTAGTGAGTTAGTGTGTTATCTCCTGATTAGTGCTTTCTCTTGTATTATAGTGTAGTAGTCTTTTGTATAACTCGTAGTGTGTTCTCTTAATAGTGTATAGCATCGTATTAGGGTGTATTATAGAGTGTAGAGTAGTAGCTATAGTAAGCAATAATGGCCTTAACTATACCTATTATAGTTAACTTAGTGTGTATGGTTCTTGTCGATCTAGTGGTTTAAACATTGAATGAGTTGAAAATACTCGTATCCAACACTAATATATATGATATATAACTAAGAAATCAACGACAGTCGGACGGATGACAACTACCTTAAGTCCACAATCAAACAAGAACAGGAAATAAGGCGAGCTATTGGTCCTAAGTCTTTCAAGTCTTACTTATATAAATATATTAGTGTTGTTACATTTTATAAGGAATTTATTTAATAAAAAAAGGAACATTTAGAAAATAGTTTATTTATCCAAAACAGTTTTGAAAACGAAAATCCTTTTATAAAACATAGTGGTAAATCACATGTGATTTGAACTGCAGATAGTTAATCACATGTGATTAATTTCCATAAACATGTACGATTGACTTTTATCCCCCCCCCCTAAAACATGTAAAAACGACGATTGAAAGGTTCATTAAAGGGGTATGAACTCACCTGAAATCGCGTAAATCGGGTGAATCGGGTAAATCGGGTGGAAGTGTCGGTTGAGCGCTTTGTACCAAATAACGACTTGTGCACCTTCTAGGACCCTAATGTCATATGAAATATGTATTTTACAAGAAATTAATCATTTTATGCTTTTCATTAAAGTAATTAGGCATTTTAGCATCGATTCGGGGTTCTAGGGCTTAGAAGGGGTTCCCGGGAGTGGTACAAGGCCAAGAGGGGTTTGCGGGGGAGTCCAAGAGTTCACTCCCTTGGAGTTTACGGCCCAAAGGCCACTCCTTGGGAGTTTACGGCCGTAAGCCCCTAGGCTTGGCCGTAAACTCTTGTTTTCCTCCAAAAGTGCAAGTTAAGGCCTTATTTCAACTCCATATATTTCTAGTAAATGCCTAGGATTAATTTGGGGGTTTAAAACCTTACTTTGGTGTCATTTGGGGGAGTTTACGGTCCAAGCTTGTGCTTGGGCCGTAAACTCCATTTTGTCCCTCAAAATGGATTGTTAAATGGCCCTAAGTACTCCCTTAAATCATAATTAAATTCTAGAAGGCCTTAGGTGGGTTTTTGGGACGTTTTACCAAGGAAAATTGGGTGTTTATGGCCCAAGCTTAGGCATGGTCGTAAACTCCTCTTTTAGGTTCTAAAATATGTTGATTAATGGCCTTAAGCATTTCCTAGGGTCATAGCTAAATTCCTACATGCCCTAGGTGAGTTTTTGGGACTTTATAACATGGAAAATGAGTGTTTACGGCCTAAGCATAGGCTTGGACCGTAAACTCCCTTTTAGGCTCTAAAATCTTATGTTTTGGTGTCCAAACTCATCTAGTTATATCCCTTAATTAGTACACAAGCTTAAAGGAAGGGAAAATGGGATATTGGCCAAGATTTGAGGTGTTTACTGTGAGAGGGTGGTAAAAGAGTGTCCAAATGGTGTTCACTGTTATTTTATATGCCTCGGGTATTGCACCCGGTACACGGCTACCCGATGCTAAAGTTTAACAGAGTTAAAACTTTTTACCCGGGTGAAATGGTTCAAAAGTAATATAACTCTATTTAGTTGAACGGGGTTAACACTTACAAGTTATAATTACTTATGATAATATCAAGAAATATAAATAACTAGATATTTATTTATTTACGACTCCAATCATTACGGGAAAATAATATATAACAACGAATTCCGTTAGTGAAGACGGGATTATGTAACATCAATAAGTTTAGGTTGTCACATCATCCCCCCGTTAGGGGAATTTTGTCCCGAAATTTAGAATTCATAAAGATAAGAATTACATTACTATAAAGCGAAGAGGTGGGGGTATTTGAGTTTCATTTGGTCTTCGCGCTCCCAAGTGAATTCCGGTCCCCGCTTGGTGTTCCACCGAACTTTCACAATTGGGATGCGGCTTTGTTTCGTTTGCTTTACTTCCCGATCCATAATCTCCGCAGGCTCTTCCACGAAGTTGAGGCTCTCATTGACTTCAATCTCGTTGAGGGGAATTACGAGAGTCTCGTCGGACAGTCATTTCTTCAAGTTTGAGACATGGAAGGTAGGATGTATGTTACTTAGCTCGTGGGGTAAGTTGAGTTTATAAGCTACGGGGCCGGTTCTGGCGAGGATCTCGAAAGGCCCTATGTACCTTGGGTTTAGCTTTCCATGCTTTCCGAAGCGTATTGTGCCCTTCCAGGGCGAGACCTTCAAAAGGACTCGGTCTCCCACCTGGAATTCCAAGGGTTTTCTTCGCTTGCCGGCGTAGCTTTTCTGTCGATCCCTAGCGGCTTTTAATCGTTCACGTATCTGTACAATTTTCTCAGTCGTTTCTCGAATGATCTCCGGACCAGTGAGGGAGCTATCGGGAACTCGTCCTTTAGCTAACTGAGTGTCACCCACCTCAGCCCAGCACAGAGGGGATCTGCACTTCCGGCCGTAGAGGGCTTCGAATGGAGCTGCCTTGATGCTCGTATGATAACTATTGTTGTAGGAAAACTCCACAAGAGGCAAGTGTGTGTCCCACGATTTGCCGAAATCAATCACACAAGCTCGTAGCATATCTTCTAAGGTTTGGGTCGTCCTCTCACTTTGTCCGTCGGTCTGCGGGTGGTAGGCTGTACTCATGTCCAGCCTCGTCCCTAGTGCCTTTTGCAATGATTGCCAAAATCTAGAGGTGAATCTACTATCTCTGTCTGAGATAATAGATATAGGGATGCCATTCAGTCGTACTATCTCTTTAAGGTATGTTCTAGTGAGCTTCTCCATCTTGTCCGTCTCCTTGATGGGTAGGAAGTGTGCGGACTTGGTCAACCTGTCGACGATGACCCAAATGGTATCTAACCCACCTGCTGTCTTGGGCAGTTTGGTTATAAAGTCCATTGTGATCCGCTCCCACTTCCATTCCGGTATCTCAGGTTGTTGGAGGAGTCCTGATGGCTTTTGTTATTCGACCTTGACCTTCGCGCAAGTAAGGCACTTACTTACAAAGGTAGCGATCTCCACTTTCATGTTCGGCCACCAGTATAGCTTTTTGAGATCCAGATACATCTTATCTGAACCCGGGTGGACGGAGTAGCGAGTGTTGTGTGCTTCCCTCATGACCAAGTCTCTGAAACCTCCATGGCGTGGAGTCCAGATTCGGTCCATGAAGTAGTAGGCTCCGTCACCCTTAACCTCCAAATTTTTATCCATTCCGCGCAGGGATTCTCCCGTCGCGTTCTCAGGTTTTAAGGCTTCCAGCTGAGCCTTTTTGATCTGTGTGGATAGATGTGAATGGATAGTCATCGTCATCGACTTGGTCCTTCGACCAGAATACTCCTTCCTACTCAGGGCGTCTGCTACTACGTTGGCTTTCCCCGAGTGATATCTAATTTCACAGTCGTAATCATTAAGTAGCTCGACCCATCGACGCTGCCTCATGTTGAGTTCTTTTTGGTTCAGTATGTGTTGAAGGCTTTTATGATCAGTGTACACCACGCTCTTCGTCCCATACAAGTAGTGTCTCCAGATTTTTAGTGCGAAGACGACCGCTCCTAACTCGAGGTCGTGAGTAGTGTAGTTCACTTCATGGGTCTTTAGCTGCCTCGAGGCATAGGCGATAACCTTTCCTCGTTGCATCAAGACACAACCGAGACCCTGATTGGATGCATCATAATATACAACAAAGTCTTCTGTCCCTTCAAGAAGGGATAATACTGGTGCGGTGCATAGGGCTCGCTTCAGGGTCTGCAATGCCTTCTCCTGTTTCTCTTCCCAGTCGAATGATACACCCTTCTGTGTTAGCGTAGTGAGAGGCTTCGCAATCCGAGAGAAGTTTTGGATGAATCTGCGGTAGTAGCCAGAGAGGCCTAGAAATTGACGAATTTATGTAGGCGTCTTCGGTGCTGACCAGTTCTCAATAGCTTTAATTTTGGAGGGATCCGCGAGGATTCCTTCTTCACTAACCACATGACCTAAGAATTCAACTCTTCGGATCCAAAATTCGCACTTAGAGAACTTCGCATATAACTTTTCGGATCGCAACGTTTCCAGGACTCGTCGTAAATGATCCCTGTGTTCTTCCTCGCTCCGAGAGTAGATGAGGATATCGTCAATGAAGACGATGACGAACTGATCCAGGTATGGACGACACACCCTATTCATCAAGTCCATGAATACTGCGGGGGCGTTAGTCAGTCCAAAGGGCATCACTACAAACTCAAAATGCCCGTAGCGGGTTCGGAAGGCTGTCTTCGGAACATCTTCCTCAAGCACCCGTAACTGATGATACCCGGATCTAAGATCAATCTTGGAGAAGTAACTTTCTCCTTGTAGTTGGTCGAATAGATCGTCGATACGAGAGAGAGGGTAGCGATTTTTACCATGAGTTTATTAAGTTCCCTATAATCGATGCACATTCGAAACGACCCATCCTTCTTCTTTACGAACAAGACCGGAGCTCCCCAAGGTGAGAAACTCGGTCTTATAAAACCCTTGCTGAGCAGTTCGTTGAGTTGACCAGATAGTTCTTGCATTTCGGCAGGCGCTAGATGATAGGGAGACTTTGCTACGGGGGTAGCTCCTGGGACTAGATCGATTCTGAACTCAACCTGACGTTTGGGAGGTAGGCCTGGAAGATCCTCCGGGAAAACATCAGGGAAATCGCATACTACGGGAATGTCTTTTGGATCTTTGGATTTCTGGCTTGTGTCGACGACGTGAGCAAGGAAGGCGCGGTATTCCTTACGTAAGTATTTCTGAGCCTGAATATTGGAGATCATACGAAGGCTCGTACCTGGTTTATCTCCATAGATCATTAGAGCTTCGGAATCCGAAAGGTTCAGGCGAAGGGCTTTCTCGTAGCGTAGGATATCAGTGCGATGAAGACTCAACCAGTCCATACCAACAATAACATCGAAACTCTTGATTGAGACTGGTATAAGATCGATTGGAAATGAGTGATCGTCCAACGTGAGAGTACAACCTATGTAGATTTCGTTAGAGCTCTCTGTCTTCCCATTAGCCATTTCTACGACGAATGTTTCTTTTAGTGGTTGAGGGGTTTGTTTGAGTAAATGTTTAAAGTTATGATTTATGAAGCTTCTTTCTGCACCACTATCAAATAAGACACAGGCATAGAAGTTGTTGAGAAGAAACGTACCCGTGACTACCGTGGGATCAGCTACCGCTTCATTGTGACCGATAGCGAGTAATCTTCCAGTTCCACCAGCATTTGTAGCCTTCGGACAGTTCTTCTTAAAATGACCAGCTTCACCGCAGCCATAACAAGTTGGGGTCACTCCTGCACCGGGGACCTGTGTGATAGGTTTGGGAGGGGCCTTGCAAAATCGGACAGTATGGCCCTTTCGGCCGCAGTTGGAACACTGCAATTCACGGCAGGGGCCGTTGTGGTGGAAAGGGCACTTGGGACACTTGGGTAGATTCCCACTATAAGCTTTTGGTGGTGCAGGGGTGGCGGGAGTAGTGGCAGCATGGACCGCCACGATTTGCTGGTCCTTGGAGGAGGTTTGAGTTTTCTTGCCTTTCTTCTTATCCCATCGCTTCCTTTTTCTGTCAGATGATTCGGGTGGTGCAGTGGTAGTTGTGGTTACTGTTGCTGGTGTGGAAGAGACTTCATGGTTGATCAGACTCTGGGCCAATTCCTTGGCGCTATCAAAGGTGGTAGGGCGCGAGGCTAGAACATTTCCCCGATACGGGGGTACTAAGCCCCAGATGTACCGTTCAATCTTCTTGCTTTCGGACGGGATCATATTGGGACACATAGCCGCCAAGTCGCAGAACCTAGCCGTGTAAGCTGTTATGTCAGTCCCTTTCATCTTGAGGTTCCAGAGTTCTTCCTCAAGTTTCTGAATTTCGCCCCTAGGGCAGTACTCCCCTCTCATGAGATCTTTTAGAGTATCCCAGCCCATGGCATTGGCTGTGACCAAGGAGAGTGCACTGACATGGCCGTTCCACCATGTTAAGGCCCTGTTAGTGAGGGTAGCAGTAGCGAACTTGATTTTGCTCTCTTCGGGGCAAGAGCCCATTTCAAATACAGCTTCGGTCCTTTCGAACCATTGGGACAATGCCAGAATTCCTCCGGTACCATCGAAGAAGGTAGGTTTACAGTTCATGAAGTCCTTATAAGTGCATCCCTGCACTCGTTGGTGGACTTCACCAAATCTAGAATTTCCACCGCTCGCATCACCCAAGTTCATTTGGGCCATGGCTGCTGTCACAGCCGCGGTCACAGCTGTTTGGAACAGCACCGGATCGAACTGCGGATGAGGAGGTGGTGGAGGAGGGGTTTGAGTTGCTGGTCTTCCTCTGCTTGGACGCTTTCGTGGAGGCATCCTTCACTGGAAGATCATTGAAATGATAGCAATAGTAAGAGCCTATTGCGAATATGAATAGAGTATCTCATGGATTAATTCAACATAACCCAAGTTCAGAATGAGAGTCATGGAAGTAGAGTAGTTAACTGCCAATTTGCTGGTATTAATGATGTAACACAAGTTCATGAAAATTGACCTAACAGTAGGTCTTACATCAAACCATAGAGAAAATGTTGGCAGTTTAGAGGTTTAACTAGAGTACTTTTAAGCTAGAAATGTTTACAGGAAAGAGACCTACCGAACATAGAGAGAAAAGGCTAGTCCTTTAAACAAAAGGGTGATGTAACTAGACGTCTTCTACTGGCGACGGTTACTTGTTGGGCGAATCCTTAGATCCGCTAGCTGACGCATAACTTCTTGAAGGTGTCGATCATGAGTCCTTTGGCATGCTCGGAGTTCTCTAACTTCGGCTCGGGATGCAGCCAGCTGATGCTGCAAAGCCTCATTGGTCCTCCTTGTCCTGTCCATGGCTTCTTCGAGTTGGGGGATGCGAACCGTGTTGAGGTTCGAGTTGGCATCCACTTCCACAACTCGACCAATAGCAGCTTGACCCTGCTCGACATTCCTGGCAATCCTTCGGATCATGATGGGCAGAACCCGATCCGCTGATCCTCCTTTGCTTATGTTGTAGAAGCTTCGGTATCCATTGTAAGGTAAGGGCTGACCCTGCTCCTCGCTCCATCGGTGCAAGGATATGGCCCACATAGGAGTGGGACCTTGAAATACCGGACGGGGGTTAGGGTTCAGGGCTTCAAGAGGTTGGTTGTTAACTTCTGGTTCGGAGCTCGAGCTATCCGAGAAGCCTTCAGCATGATGATCATCCAAAGGGATCGGGTGATCATCGTCTGACTCCTCATCGAGCCATCCTCCATTGCCCTGGTTCGGATAATACGGATCACCGAGATGGTGGAAGCCAGCCATGTTATCTACGCGAGAAAGGGGAAAGGAAAGGTTAATAGACGTACTATTCTAAGATACTTATAGGATGAATCGTTATTAGTCGACCCAATACTTGCGTAGCGCATACCGATTACATGTAACCGAAGCAAGATAGTCCTTCGAATAAACAACCCTAACTTCAGACCCCCAATCAAACAAGAATAGGGAATGAAGCAAAGGCTACAAATTCAGAGTCTATAGCGCCCTAGTCATAAGTAACCGTGGTGTATCCACTTAGCAACTATTGTCCTACTAGTAACGACCCTTATAGTTATCACATACGTATGTTTTTAGAGATACAGAATACTCCGCTAGTATTCTTATGGTAACGTTATTGTGGTAGTGTTGGTAAGTTTTAGACTTGTTGCAACACCACAACCAAACTTAGGCACATGCTAGTCACTCTCAGGAAAACGTAGTTGATCAGGCTACATCACCCCGAATGTGACTATATGTCTCTAAGCCCAATTGTGCTGCCCAACAATCTTAATACTTTTGTTATGTTCTAGTGTGATACTGATTTCTGTGTTTTATAGTGATGCATGTATAGATATATACTTAGTTAGATCTTTTAGATACTTAACAGTATATATTCTTGGTCAGAGTGTTTTAGTCCCGAAGTGTTTATAGTTCGTATATCTTTTATAGGTTGATATACTTGATTCACTATAAACAATGCTCTGATACCAATCTGTCACACCCCAAAACCGATAACGGCGGAATACGTTTCGGGGTGGAGGACGTCATGTACAATATCATCACAATTGCATAATAGTAAAAACAAGAAACATACAACCATTGCGTTTACATAGCGAATTTAATTACAAGCGTGTTTTAGTAATAATCAACAAACACCAAAAGAAATACAAAAATAAGAGATGAATCTTGTATGCTCCACCTTCTCCAAAAATGTTGCATCTGTACCTGTCTATTTTTGACCTGAGGATACAAGTTATTTGAAAACGAGTATCAGCATAAAGCTGGTGAGTTCATAAGAGTTTAGTGTGAGTTTTTGGATAAAAAGCATTAGAACCGATAGTATGAAAAGCTGCAATTTACAGTCATAAGTGGTAGTAAAAAAAAACCTAGAAAATCCTATATTTTTCAGAAAATACATTGTAAGTGAAAACCTTTAAGAAACATGAAATTTTCATCTTTGAAAACCATTTAATTTAAAAGTATAATAGTGAATTTCCAATAAGTAATGTGATAAAATAGGTCCAACCTGTGGCCAGTGATAGAGTTGCAAAGTTCCTTTAGAGATAGATACTTGTTTACTTCGGGATGTAACTTAGCCTTTAGTTTAGTATTTTAGTGTAGCTATAGTGTATTCTTTGTGTATTACCAATAGTGAGAATAATAGAGTACCCCATGAATTTCCCGGTCATGCACAGTGTAGTGAAGTAGTGGCATCCCTGGGCCTGTACGGCGCGGACTGAAGTTGACATTCGGGATGTAATAGCGTCTGCCCCGTATAGATCTATACATGTAGCATCGTCTTCCTGTCGAAAGACTCCAGGCGTAGTGGGTAGCGAATAGAGTATCTCGTAGTGAGTTAGTGTGTTATCTCCTGATTAGTGCTTTCTCTTGTATTATAGTGTAGTAGTCTTTTGTATAACTCGTAGTGTGTTCTCTTAATAGTGTATAGCATCGTATTAGGGTGTATTATAGAGTGTAGAGTAGTAGCTATAGTAAGCAATAGTAGCCTTAACTATACCTATTATAGTTAACTTAGTGTGTATGGTTCTTGTCGATCTAGTGGTTTAAACATTGAATGACTTGAAAATACTCGTATCCAACACTAATATATATGATATATAACTAAGAAATCAACGACAGTCGGACGGATGACAACTACCCTAAGTCCACAATCAAACAAGAACAGGAAATAAGGCGAGCTATCGATCCTAAGTCTTTCAAGTCTTACTTATATAACTATATTAGTGTTGTTACATTTTATAAGGAATTTATTTAATAAAAAAAAGAACATTTAGAAAATAGTTTATTTATCCAAAACAGTTTTGAAAACGAAAATCCTTTTATAAAACATAGTGGTAACTCACATGTGATTTGAACTGCAGATAGTTAATCACATGTGATTAATTTCCATAAACATGTACGATTGACTTTTATCCCCCCCCCCCTAAAACATGTAAAAACGATTGAAAGGTTCATTAAAGGGGTATGAACTCACCTGAAATCGCATAAATCGGGTGAATCGGGTGGAAGTGTCGGTTGAGCGTTTTGTACCAAATAACGACTTGTGCACCTTCTAGGACCCTAATGTCATATGAAATATGTATTTTACAAGAAATTAATCATTTTATGCTTTTCATTAAAGTAATTAGGCATTTTAGCATCGATTCGGGGTTCTAGGGCTTAGAAGGGGTTCCCGGGAGTGGTACAAGGCCAAGAGGGGTTTGCGGGGGAGTCCAAGAGTTCACTCCCTTGGATTTTACGGCCCAAAGGCCACTCCTTGGGAGTTTACGGCCGTAAGCCCCTAGGCTTGGCCGTAAACTCTTGTTTTCTTCCAAAAGTGCAAGTTAAGGCCTTATTTCAACTCCATATATTTCTAGTAAATGCCTAGGATTAATTTGGGGGTTTAAAACCTTACTTTGGTGTCATTTGGGGGAGTTTACGGTCCAAGCTTGTGCTTGGGCCGTAAACTCCATTTTGTCCCTCAAAATGGATTGTTAAATGGCCCTAAGTACTCCCTTAAATCATAATTAAATTCTAGAAGGCCTTAGGTGGGTTTTTGGGACTTTTTACCAAGGAAAATTGGGTGTTTACGGCCCAAGCTTAGGCTTGGCCGTAAACTCCTCTTTTAGGTTCTAAAATATGTTGATTAATGGCCTTAAGCATTTCCTAGGGTCATAGCTAAATTCCTACATGCCCTAGGTGAGTTTTTGGGACTTTATAACATGGAAAATGGGTGTTTACGGCCTAAGCATAGGCTTGGACTGTAAACTCCCTTTTAGGCTCTAAAATCTTATGTTTTGGTGTCCAAACTCATCTAGGTATATCCCTTAATTAGTACACAAGCTTAAAGGAAGGAAAAATGGGATATTAGCCAAGATTTGAGGTGTTTACGGCCTAAGGGGCTTCTTAGGCTGTAAACTCCATTTTTCCCTCTAATTTCTATGATTTTTGTGTTCTAAATACAATGAAATACATTTAGAACAAGCTAGGGAAGAAACTCTTACGTTTGGAAGCCGGAATTCGCGGTTTTCGGGGTCGGGATTGAGTCTAGAGAGAGAAAGTAGTGAGAGAGTGTGAGAGGGTGGTAAAAGAGTGTCCAAATGGTGTTCACTCTTATTTTATATGCCTCGGGTATTGCACCCGGTACACGGCTACCCGATGCTAAAGTTTAACGGAGTTAAAACTTTTTACCCGGGTGAAATGGTTCAAAAGTAATATAACTCTATTTAGTTGAACGGGGTTAACACTTACAAGTTATAATTCCTTATGGTAATATCAAGAAATATAAATAACTAGATATTTATTTATTGACGACTCCAATCATTACGGGAAAATATTATATAACGACAAATTCCGTTAGTGAAGACGGGATTATGTAACGACAATAAGTTTGGGTTGTCACACCATGGATATTTTCTGTGATAATGAAGGAGCGGTTGCCTTGACCAAGGAACCGAGAGATCATGGTAGATCACGACATATTGACAGAAAATATCACTTTATTAGACATCGTGTAGAAGAAGGACAACTCGTAGTGAAGAAGATATCATCGGAGGATAACCCAGCAGATCCGCTTACGAAGGGACTGAGTAGGGTTAAGCACTTACAGCATGCTAGGAGTATTGGGCTGAAGGATGATATTAGCATAGATTAGATAGTATTAGAAACATGTAATAGATAAATGTAATTAACATTTGATGATTAAATAAAGGAGTTTTATTTATGAGTAATGTTACTATCTTGTGTTAATTATTTAACTATTGTTTCACTTTACATGTTTTGACTTCCAGAATAATTGAGTTTATTAGGAATAATCGAATTGTTCAAATTGTCCACAATCGTTCATATGTTGGAAGTAGATATGAATGAAGATTGTCATGAATTTGTGTGTAGATGTCTAAATGGTGTTAGACATAGCAAAAGGTTGTTGCAACGTTCATGAGTGCTTATGAACTAGTTTTGAGCATTGGAACAAACCCGCGCTTGCTGGAATCACTTTATGGAATACGATATAAAAGGTGATCGCAAGACGATAATATCATATAGTCTTAAAACCTAGATATATGGTTTGTTATTTATTAATTGATTGTACATTGATAATGCGAAACCGCATCAGTAACTTGATGTTATAAAATGCATTGTTGTGTATAGTTGATTAATGAATAACTAAATGCATATAAGTCGAAGTTTATCTGTTACTTTTATCCCAAGAGGGTAAAAGCGATATCCCGGCCGCTCGATGATTTGATTTGACTTATGTATCGGGCCCGGTCAGAACTGAATTGATGTGTTCGATTAAGTTCTATGTCAAATGAATCGGAGATCGAGAAACCAAATGCTAGACAAATTATTCCATAGAATTGTCAGCATGATATCTAAACAGAGGACTGTACGATCCCTTATCTAAAGGACAAGATTGATCAGAGTTTGATAGCGTCTTTGAGAGCTACGATTGCAAATCGAATTGTACTTGTGCGTATAGTTACTAGACTTATCCAAGTGGGAGACTGTTGGAATAGTGTCTAAGGCTACAACTATATTGGGCAAGTATTTGACCCGATTGTGCATGGTCCTTTTGGGTTGCCTTCACCATAGCAACTTGACAGGATGATTTATTATGAGAGAATAAATATTATTAATATATTATGAGAATAATATATGGAATAATAATATTGTTATTTGATTAATATAAGTCATAAAATTAATTAGAATTAATTTGGTGACTTAAAGAGATTAATTAAATAAGAGGGTATAAACTGTCAATTATTTGATAGTTACACTTTGGACTGTCAATCCTTCATGGATAGGGTTGAACGATTTCTAGGGCTTGGGATAAGCCACAAATCGTCCAAGGGCTTATCTTGGAAAGGATTTGGATTGCTTTGAGTAAAAGTTATCCAATTAGGGTTTAAGGGTGAAACCCTAGGAGCCTTACAAGTATAAATAGACCCTTGGGGCAAGGGAAATCGACACCTCTGCTAAAGCAAAGAAACCCTGGCCGATTTCTTCCCTCTCCTCTCTCTCAAATCATCCTCTTGCTAGTTGGTGTTTGTAAGCCATTAGAGGAGTGATATTTGTGACTCTAAAGCTCCAAGAACAAGAAGATCAAACAAGTGTTTCAAGGTAAGCTTCTAACTCTGATTTTGTATTGTTCTTATACTCTATTAGCCATTAGAAGTCTTGGATCCAATGCATGTTTAATTAGAGAAACCTAGATCCAAGCATTAGGGTTTGTATGTGCACATAGGAATGTTCATATGGCCAAAACCCATCAAGAATGGTCGTACCGGGTAGGTCGGGCACCCCAGAAATGTCTGGCAGTATTTATATGATGTGATTGTTTAGTATGTGCTACGATGGGGGAACTCACTCAGCTTCGTGCTTACAGTTTTCAGTTTTGGTTTCAGATACCTCTTCAGCGAAGGGGAAGGAGATGGCGCGGTAGCGGCCCATCATACACACACACATTGGTTTTCCGCATTATGAGATGTTCTGGGATTGTACTCTGACATTATTATTATTTTCATGTTTTGGGTTCTCAGACTCGAGATATGTTTTATGAAATGATATGATCGGATGATGTTTTACTACAAATGTTTTAAAACCACTTAATTTAAATGAAATTTTTGGGCGTGAAAATTGGGTCGTTGAATGACAAAGGTTAACCCAATTTCAAAATGGATTGGGTTCCAAAGACCAATTGATCCCGCTCTGTGTCGGAGCAGCTGTGGAGGTATATCATCAGACTTCGGTTTGTTGGTAGTGGCTGTTCCAGGCACATGATAGAAGGCATCTCTCAACTGTGCAACACTAAGAACTTTGTTTCAGAGTATGTGTCCTTTGCGGGAAAGGAAGGAAGGAAGGGATCACACATGGGGTTAGTGCTTAATGACATGAAGAATTTTCGGATCTGTTCTGAGAATATGCGTGTTGTTCTCAGACCTTCTGGATGCAAATTCAATCGGTGACTTACGGTTTGAGTTTTCTTCTCTATACTCCTGAGTTTATCTTAAACTGATTTGTTATGAAGACAATTTTTTTATTTTCTTATATGTTTATTGGGAAGTGATATCAAGAAAGTGATAAAAGGCAGTCTAAACATGTGTAAGGGACTGAATTTGAATTGTCTAGGCTCTATGTTCAATGTGCTGGTAGGCACGAAGGATTTGAAAGTGTGGATTTAGATAGGATTGTTTGGACTGACGATACGACGCTCGGATAGATTGAGCAGTAAGATAAACATGGGAACCAACAGGATACACTAAATTAATACGCATCTAGAATAGTGGTTCAACTTTTCCTTGATGTACGAACTTATGTCCTTACTTCTGGTTCTGATAGGGTAACTGGGGGGTTCTGATAAAGTAGGTATGTAGGAAATTATTTTCTTGCTTTCTATCTGTCAATCATATGTTGCTTCCTCTGCATGATTGGAAGAGATTTGACCTAGATTATAACATATGCAACTCTAATTCTACGCACCTCTTTATCTATGAAATTCTCTCTGTCTGTTAGCCATATGTTGTCCCCTCTGCGCGATCGAAAGATCTAACCTGAGACACAGCACATGCAACATTCTATGAAACGACCCAAAAATACGACCCAAAAATTTCATTTTTCAATATAACTAAAAAAACCATAATCTGAGTGTCATATCATAAAACCATACGTGATATATCTCAAACATAATAAAAACACTGTGCGGAAAGCTGTATCATATCTATGTCATATCAAAATCAAAAACTAAATCAACTCCCAGGATAAAAGCTGAAGCTGTGGTGTGTGCGATGACATCATCCCGAGCTCTTCCCTCTACTTGCGGAAGTACCTGAAACCAAAACTGAAACTGTAAGCACGAAGCTTAGTGAGCTCCCCCAAACTACCACATACCATACAATATATATAATAAGCACATACTGGGCCTTGCCCACTGCATCAGACCGAAGTCTGGAACTAGTTGCATCGGACCGAAGTCCGGAACTGACTGGGACCTTGTCCCCTGCATCGGACCAGAGTCCAGAACTAACTGCATCGGACCGAAGTCCGGAACTGACTGCATCGGACCGAAGTCCTGAACTAACTGCATCGGACCGAAGTCCGGAACTGACTGCATCGGACCGAAGTCCGGAACTGACTGATCATGGCATAGCATAAAACATAACAACTATTATAATCACATATACTGCATACTGCATCGGAACAGAGTCCGGAACACATAACACAAATATGCTTGAATCACAAAGACATCAAGCACTCTAGCTACTGCATCAGACCAAAGTCCGGGACTACTGCTAATTAAACGGGCCGGCATTGTGGCCGTAGACCCGTTCCTACTGAAAGGAAACTCACCCCGTAAACTGGCTGCTGTGTGTATGGCTCTGGAAGCTAACTGCTGCTGCTCCGGTATCTCCCCGGCTACAAGTCCATAAACACACTCAATCAAATACTAAACACTGCACTGGGTAAAATGACTCTTTTACCCCTTGGTCAAAGTCAACTCTCGATCAAAGTCAACTCTCGGTTGACCTGACTCGCCGAGTTGAGCCGCCAACTCACCGAGTCCCTATTCTCACTCCTCGACCCTACTCGCTGCTACTCGTCGAGTATGGCATCGACTCGACGAGTACCCTCTCGATCAAGAACTCAGACAATCTTCATCCGACTCGCCGAGTCATATGAACAACTCGACGAGTTGTTCTTGAGCTTAAGAAGATTGCCTTGGACTCGCCGAGTTGTATGAACAACTCGCCGAGTCCCTCCATTACTGAGTCTACCCTCAAACTCGTTGAGTCCACTCCACTACTCATTGGTCCCACTCGACACCGCTCAAAAGGAAGAAATCGGGGACTCGCGACTCGACTCGCCGAGTCACCGCCATGCAACTATTCTACACTCGATTCTGCTCGAATCCAATACATACAAATGATAGATTTGAGTCCAATAAGCTGATTTACCACGTAAAGTTTCCAACTTTACGTGTACAAACACATGAAAAAGGGAATAAAGGCTAAAAGACACTTAAAAGGGGTAGATCTAGGGTTAATATGCAAAATAGCTCCATAAAGGCAATAGATCTGGGCTCTACAACTCCTAAATGAACAGATCTAAGGATATCTCGGCATAATAGGGCTTCCATATCAACATAAGGCTTGAGAAAAGCATCAACTAGATCTAGAAAGGGTTTTAAAGCATATAAGGGAAGGAAATCTGAAGAATACCTCAAAGAGCTCTTGTTTTCCCTTGAATCTCTGCTCTACAATCCTTCTCCTTGCTCCTTTCTTCTTCTCCTTCTTCAAGCCTTCACAAATGCACACAAGATCACTTAAAACACTCAAGATCGAATTAGGGTTTTCTCACAGCTTCTGAGGGTGAAGGAGGCGAGATTGGGGGCTATAAGGTGGCTTAAATAGTGGGCAACCCGGGGATTTAGGGTTTCTCCCAGACGGACAGACTCGCCGAGTCGCCAGCTAACACGTGCTCGAAATCCCGTCCCTACTCGGCGAGTCAGGCTATGAACTCGCCGAGTCCCTCTTGCAAAACTTCAAAATAAATACCGAGGAATCATCATACCGGAGACGGGTCGTTACATTCTACCTCTCAATCACTCTATCTCTGTTAGTCATATATTGTCCCCTTTACGTGATTGAAAGAGATCCGACATGGGACACAACATATGCACCTATTTCTAAATCTAATTTCCTCCTTAATAATTGTTTACTCACTTAAAGTAAGGAATCCTTAGGAAGTTCTTGATAACCAGGGTATATCGGGAAGTGGGGAACATGTTCTAGTGCAACTAAAATTGAACCATTTAAGAGGATGTTTGTAGATCTTGCTGCTTAATTTAAGTGGACAACAATATCATTGGTCGTCGTCAGCTAAATATCCATTTAAGAATATAGATCACAATGACTTGTCACTTATAATCTGTCCAAATTTGTCAACATCCTTTGTGCTTAAGTGGATCACAATACCGACAATTGACCAAATCTATTCATGAAGGTGAAGGTACTGATAAACAAAGTTAAGACTGCCTCACAACTTTGATCCTAAATATTTTTGTTTTTGTTAAATTTGTTCATAGTTTTCCTCTATGCACAAATTTAAGGGGAGAATTAAAAATTTTAAAACCAAACAAAATTCAGAAAAACCAAAAAACCCAAAAATAGTGTTATTTTTGCTTTATTTCTTTTCAGAAAACATGAAAAATCCAAAAAATATTTTCGTTTCTGTTTTATTTTTTCAGAAAATTAAAAAATTCAAAAAATATTGTGTGCTAAGTTTTCTTTTAATTTTGTTTTGTCTTGAAAAGTGAAGTCAGATGTAGATGAGACTCCTGGAGTTTGTGTTGAAATTTTCTGAACCAAGGCTTCTTCCATGATCATCGAAGAATTCTCATTCGAAGGAGCAAGAAATGAAAACTATTCTTTAAACATTCAATCCTTCAACCCCAGAAGCAAGGTGAAGCTGCACTTGAAGATTATGTGACAGATTGCGTTGAAGCCTCCTCAATCAATTTGTTGCTATTCATGTACCTGCTGAAGTGATCTAGAAGATTAGATCTCTCTATTGTTCTCTCTGAAGATTCTCAAGCTGAAAGCACTATCTTTCAAGAAGCCTCCTCACCTAATGTGCGTTCAGAGTCAAATTTTGAAGAAAAGCCCAACTACTCAAGATGAAGTCATTCATTGAAGATTCATCAAGTTCATCTTGAAGTTGTGAAGAATTTGAAGATTAATGTTGAAGTCAATCTCCCAATGAAGATTAACAAGAAAAGTCAGGTACTTTTTAGGGGGAGCTTGTTGGGTCAATTAGAAAAGAAAGCTATAAACCAAGGGAGAGATTGTTGGGTCTAAAATATTGGTTTATAATTTACTTTTCTAGGAAAATATATTTTTCTGTGATGTAATATATGTTCGATGTTGTGTTCACGGCCCAGGTGGGTGTTTACGGCCGTGAACTGGTTCACGGCCGTAAACCCATTCACGGCCCATGTCCACTATATATTGTATTAGTGGTGAGGAGTGCAAGTGAGATAGTGTACGGCCAAGAGAGAAAGAGAGGAGCTTAAGTGTGTGAAATCCAAGGTATTTTAGAGAGAGAGAAGAACTAGTGTGTGTGTGTACTATGTGTATGGAGCATCATTCTATTCATTGAATACATCATAGATTCACTTGTTGTTCTTCTTCTTCTTCTCTTTTATTTTGATCTGACATCATCCGTTTGATTGGGATTCCGCACCATCAAACGGATCTGATTGATACACAAGCAGATACGGGACTTACAAAGAGGAATAGGAACATAAGAGAGAAAGAGACCCTCATTTTTTTGGTGATTTGTTATCATCAATGTTATTTAAGTGTAATGGGATTACTTTGTTGACTAAAAATGATCTTGATAAATATTAAACAAGTAAGGAAGGTAAGGGAGTACACACTTGTTTAAGCTTGATCAAGTATCAAAGTATACTGTCATTTAGGGGCGAAGCCCTTGAACGAACAGGGGTCCAAGGGGCAGAGCCCCTGGCTGTCAGTGCGAAAATTTTTTATTTTGGGTTATATTGTTGTGTTAAAGATGCATCAGAAAATCGAAATTTTGAATATTTGACCCGCTTTTGACTTTGCATTAATCCTTATATAAAACCCGAATTTGTAACGGTTTTGACTGTTGAGAAAAACTGTTATATGACAGTTTTGTCAGTTTTCAGACAATGAAGGTTTATAACTAATTTTAGTCAGTTTTTTCTGGTACTTACGAAATTACACCATCTCATTCTCTCTTTCTTTCTCTCTGTTTTGTCTGAGTCTTATTCAATTGAGGATTTGGGAGTACCACCCAAATACTTCGATTTGAAAGTAATTATCACGATTCTTAGATTTCCAAGTGCCACCAAACCATAATTCTAACAATTTTGTTAACTGTTTAGATAAATAAATAAGTATTAGATTTAAAAAAAAATAAATAAATAAATAAATACCTCAAAGATATTAAAGTCATTTCAGTTTACTGAAAGATCAAATTCACAACGAAACTAACTCAAAAGGAACACAAAACAAAAAAAAACAAAAAAAACAAAAAAAAAAAAAAAAAAAAAAAAAAAAAAAAAAACGAGGTTTAGACTAAACCTTAGAAAAAAATCATATTACAGGGACTAGGTGACTTTGTAAGTAAATTTGAAAGAACCTCGTTGTAGATGGTCTAAGGTCTAAGGGAACAACTAGTGTACGCATAGGAAGGGAGAGAAGACTGTATGATTGTAAACTAATTGAATATTAAGCAAAGTATTCTCCATCTATTTTGTCAAAAGTTTGTTTTTGTTTATTTAGTTATTAAATGAATGAATATGAATAAGATTTTATATATATTTAATTAAAACGAGCAAATATAAAAAACAATTATTTTGTGCATGAATGTTTTGTAATGTGTTCCGTTTCTGTTATTTATATTAAATCTACGTTTTTTTTATGTTCTTTACAGGTTGTATGTACAAATGCTATGCAAGAGTTATCTCTTTGGATTTGCGCAAGAAACCTTTTAGGAGGTGGGATTTTTCGAAAATGTTTCCGTAACGTTGTCAATGTTTCTAATGTGTGGATTTGTAGTTTGTTACTTTTGTTTAGGTGTTAATTTATATGTTTATGAACATGTTTGTTTGTTTGTGGTCTTTTACCTTTTGTATGAACGTATATGAATGAACTTATCTTTAGTGAACAAACATGAACATGAATATTTTTTTCGTTTGTTTGTGTTTGTAAGTTCGTAAAATTAAGCTAATGAACACAAACAAAGAACTTTCGTGTTCCTTAAATATTTGGTGAAAAAAAAAAAAAAAAAAAAAAAAAAAAAAAAAAAAAAAACACTTGTTCCTGTAAATAAGTTGAAGATGATGTAAATCTACACATCAAACTATACTGTGTCATTGATTTTGATATTTAAAATATTATGATAAACATATTTAAATATTAACGAATGAAATGATTGAGGCTCTAAATCTACACATTAAAGTAGGACTCTTTCTTCATGATTTCGGAGAGAAAAAAAAAAAAAAAAAAAAAACCTTTATATCAATGTGATTTTGTGCTACAATGGGAGTTTACCACGCTGCCATTGACGGGCAACAGGAGCTCACAATCCATATGCAGCCAGAACTTGACAGATCCCAACGGGCCAACTCTCCACATCGTCCTCGAACTCCCTTTCAAGAAGAACAACATCAACTTACTTTTACTCAACGATTGCTGTGTCAAATACTGTTCCTCCGGCGGCAGCGGAATCGGCGACGACTCCACCACATAATTCAACTCCCTCGTCGCATTCTTCCCAACGTCGAACGGATTCGCCACCAGTCGTGCGATGTTCTGCCCGTGGTAACCGAGTAACAATCTGGTGTCATAGAAGGTCGCATGTGCTTTCTGGTTATGGTTCTCTGCACGGATCAGGATCGTTAATCGTACAGCCATAACACCTGTTCGATCATAGTAAAGATGATCCAGACGAGATGCACGGACGGAGAGGAGCGGCATTTTTGGTCGGATCACAAGGTATCCTGAAAATACAACTATTCCGGCGATGATTACGGAGGTGGCGATGAGTGAGCAGATAACGGCGAAGCACCAGATGAAGGGGTTGGTGCGGCGTTGTCGACCTAGTACCGGTTGCTTTGGCATTGAGACTGGGAGGAGGGGGCTAACTGTAAATATTTGGGCAGCATAGAGGGATTGGAAATGTAAATGGTGGATATTATGGGGGGTTTTAAAGCGATTAAGGTTACGAGAGAGAAAATATAGGAGGTTTGGAGGAGGGGGTGAGCGCAGATCTTTGGGTCTAATTGGTGGGCAACGTTAAGGTACGTTACCCTGATTTAAAGCCACCCTTCATTTCATATTATTATTTGCACATAACTTTTGTACCATTGTTTCATAGGCTGATAGGCTTTCAAGCCTTCTAAACCTTCTTTATAATAAACTACAAAAAAAAACATAATATTTACATGTCACATATTTAACTTAGAAGCAATAGAGATGTTATATTTTTTATGAAATTTGCAATGATGTTTCAAATCAAAAAATGCAATATTTTTTGGGTAACGTGTTTAATATGTTGAATCGATTACATAATGTATGCGAGCAGTGATAAAGATAAACATTGCTATATAAATTGGTTAAAAAAAAAAAATAGTATCAATGCTTAAATAAATATTTGTACATTCTTTTCTCTTTTCGAATTGTCAACTCTCTTAACAAGAATGGGTTTTTCTTTTGAAAACTAATCAAGTTGAATTATCATATTAAATGTTGCTTGGATCTATGATTACAAGTTATGTCGTTGCTTACAAACCTAGTGAAGACCCCAAAGGCACCTTCCAAAAGTAAAGGTACACAAAGCATAAAGGACAAAGCCACGAATTCAAATCTTCTCCAATTAAGAAACCTTGTTTGTAACCAATTTTATATTATGATGCTTTTCAACCTGTCTACTTCTATCGAGGCTATTATCGTACTTCCTTAGGACGAAAGTTCATAAACCTTGTATACAATGACTTTATGATATTTAATTACATATTTACATCATAATATCCGTACATTAATTTCCAAATCCTTTTCTCTTATTTTTGGAAAGAATGGCTTGGATATGTTGGTCTTTAAGGTTATGTTCGCTTAGAGCGGACTCCTCCCAGGGCGGTGCGGTTGATAGTTTTGGTGAAGAAAAATGAGACTTATTTCCAGAGTCGGTCCTGAAAAATTAAATATTCTTAATGGCCTAGGACGAAAAAGAAAAAAAGTAGGGTTGCAAAATCGGGCAGTCGTGTCGTGTTTTTCTCTGACACGACACGACACGACAAAGTTTTATATAACACGAATACGATACGACACGATGTCGTGTTTTTTTCATTAAAACGAAAACAAACCAATTAAAACACGACAACACGACATGACACGACAAAGATAATATTACATAACTATTAGTTTATTTCATTCATACTTAAAGATACATAACATGACAAAAACGACAAACACGAAAAACACGACAACCACATGCTTAATCGTGTCAATTTCGATCTGATTTATGAACACGAACATGACACAACACGACATCGTGTTTTTTAATATTGACAGGAACACGAATTCAAATTTTGATTTCGTCCCAATTTCGTTTCGTTTTGTGTATTTTTGTTGTGTCGTGTCATAAATTGACAGCCTAAAAAAATGACTCTTATCTTTATTATAATTTTATATTTTTAAACAAAAATATATAACAAAAAAAATTAAGCCCTATACAGCTGTCCACTTTGTCGTCATGTTTATTAATGATGTCACATTACCCCCTCCAGGCCACATTTGATTGAAATCCTACGACTAAAACTTGGGACTTCGCTTATAGGGAGCCATTGTCTTACCAATTGAGCCATTAGAGGATGATTATATATTAGTCTTTAATATCAATTATTAACACCTTAGACATCCAGAGATTTTGATATTTCAATGGTTGTATGTTTATTCTTCCTATAGAAGAGTAAATATATACATGAGAAATTCTTATCTTATAAGAAAGAAAACAAGATATAAAACGAGATACAAACTATTGCAAATAGAAAATCATACACAATTCCTAAAGATACAACCTTAGATACTTCTTAAGTTGGTAGATTTATTTCTACCATGCCCAACTTATCAATCGATTTGTCTAACACTTTTTTGGCATGCCACTTCAGTAAGAACATCTGTTAATTTCTCCTTTGAAATTAAAAACGGTAAGCGAACAATTTATTGTCATGATTTTCTTAAAATAACTTACCCCCCCAACTCACTCACACACTTGTATGAGCTAGTTGAAAAATTATGTTGAATAATAGCATTGTTGTCAATCATACATTGCTGAACCCCAATACTCAAAAGTATTTCATGTTTGAAAGCATGTAAGGTAACATTCAATTTATGCGGAAAAAAATATATAAGCAACAATTACATATCAATGGTCTTCAAAAATATCCCAAAAGCTGGTACTAATTCTTTGCTTCGAATCCGAATATGAATACACGTTAAAATAGGATATTAAGCATGGAAATCCTAAGAAGTTAATCGCGAAGTCAACCATTCGAATACTCCAGATTTTGGCTCCAACCTAAATCTAAAGTCAAGCTCCAAAAATAAATTGAAAATATTTAATTTTAGTTTCGTAACAGTTAGGACTACCAAGTGTAATTTATAGTTTCTTAGAAATCCATATACTCAATATAATTTATGTAATTTATGTGTAACTACACCAATTCTCTTGTATATACACTCAATAGCCCTTTTCTCTTTAAGGTACACATGGTCAATCTTGGAGTCTAATCCTTATGGGCGCCTCTAGAACTCTATTTAGGAACCATATGGGCATCACACACAAAATATGGAATAGGGTATGTAGTCCGGTCCCACAAGTGTTCTGTAACATCTCGAATTTCAAACAAAAATTCTTATTTTTATAATAAAGTATAAAGTTAAACTTCGGTTCCAAAGGTAATATAAAAACTCATTAGTTTAGGATTCTAAAGACCTATGTAACGCCCCAAAATTTCAAATATCAATATTACCTTAACATGATCTCAAAACTTCTACAATTCGAAAATTCATATACTAATATCATTATTAAAAATAATTGTATAAGCGAATAGAAATTTAAATAAACAATTTGTGCGTTACGTCCTCCTCAAGGCTTGTCACCATCTTCAAGTCTGAGCTTTATCATTCTCATTCCCGCTGTCACTCGCTACGTTATTTCCTGGGTTGCGTGCATTTAAAAATTCTAATGGGTAAGCCTATGGCCTAGTGAGTTCGTGGTTTTCATGCATATTGACGTCAATAAAATAAAAACAAATGCAACAACTTATGAAATATAATTCTTTCTACCCTTGGTGACACATTAGGGAACTACTGTCATTTTCAGAGAACAAGTCCATCCGTTGGACACAACAAATATGTTTATGGCTAATTAACCAGAGCGTAAGCTCTCCGCCGCGTACTGACATCCTGTACGTCGACAAATGATGAGACCGTGTAGTTAATACACTTGTTCCCTATTTATGTCACTCACCCTTGTCACGCTACACGCACACTACATTTAACCAATATATTTTTCTAAGGACATAATCCTAAAAATATCTTATGATTTCATGGTGTGGGGTTTGACTATTCGTACGCCTTGTTTGGTCAGCTAATATTTTAGTTATCATGCTAATATATATATATATATATATATATATATATATATATATATATATATATATATATATATTAAAGCGTAAAATTTTTAAAGGAAATAATAAACTAATTATTTATTAAATAAATTAGGTTGAAATATTTAATTACCAAAACTTCAAGGGCTAGAATGCAACTCTTAATAACAATAAGGGGCTATTTGTTTTGCCTCTTATTGATTCCATTAAGAGGCTGGATCTGGATCATTAAGATTCAGAGTGTTTGGTTGAAACATTGTTACCCTCTTAATCGGTCAGATGTGGCTAAAATTGATCTGATTCGGTAAGATATGAGGAGACGTCTGAATAAAAAAATTTCCATCTTCTACCCTTGCCCTAACAACAAACTGCGGCCGACTCTTCTTTCTTCTCATTCTTTCTAGAGATCAAGCTTTCATCCCTCATTCTCCATATTCTTTAAGCGTTGACAACTTCCAATTTTTGGCTCCGTCGCCGCCTCCCCTTGCCTGCCTTCGACAACGCTCCTCCTTCTCCGCCTCCCCGTCGCCAGTAAGTTTTCAGGTATGGTTTTTTTCTCGAATCTGGTGCTTCAATCGTGTTATTGCTGATCAATTTTGTATGAAATTGGTGTCAATCGTGTTCTTGCTGCTCGATTTTGTATGAAATCGATTTTTGTGCTTTGTTCTTCTTGCTCTATATATGTGTTCAGTTGATGTTGTTATTGTCCTCTGGAAATCTGAAAATAACAATTATTTTGTGTTTCTTGAAAATGTGTTTGTGTTTGCTTGAAATGCTTGAAATGTTCTATCTGAAAATATGTGTTTGGTCATTTTTCAACTTGTTTAGTTGATATGTGATCCAGGAGCTGATGATGAAGTTGCTAGTGATGGAAGATATCCACCAAGAAACCAGGCCCGTCAATGTTTCAGAAGCAAGAAAGCCTAATGATCCAAAAACAGAAACAAAACAAGTCCTCTTCAAAGAGACTGTTGATGAAGAAACACATGAATCTGAATATCAAAAGCCAATTTGTTTTAACCGATTTATTGGATATTGTATGATGTTTATTTTGTATTTAGAAAATAATTTAGAGGGCTAAAATGGTCATTTTCCTCATTAAGAGGCAAATATTCAGATGCCGAACTAAACATTATTTTATCATTCAGATACAGATTCCTAAAGAGCATCTAGATCATCCAGGCATCTATATCATTCAGATATGATTCATCAAGATGCTACCAAACAACCCCTAAAAGTAATCGGCAAGATGCCAAAACTGTAACGATTAAATATATAATAGTTCAAAAAGATGAGAGGTGATTTAAACCATAAGGGCCTTTCTATAACTATTTGTTGGATTTGCAATAAAAAAGTGAATGTAAATGCGTATGGATGAAACAATCAAATAGGCAGTGCTTTTGACAACTGGGCCACTAAGAAAATTTACTGTGATATATTTATTTATACACGTTTTGTAAGCCCACTCATAATAATTGACCCGAATTGTCCTCCTTCTTAACCCGCTATTTTTTTCTATTTTTGTCATTCTTATCTTTTTTTTATAGCTCTGATTTTGTCCCAATAACATCAAATTATTGGGTGAAACCCATAAACAGTTATCTCTGCTGCTAACTAAGATAAATTCATTTTTAATCTAAACTAGAATCATATAATCAAAGATTATTTATATCATTTTATGCCAAGTTTTACTCTTTCAGTAACCATCAAATTCAACGTCTTCATAGCCAAACCAAGGACATACAATCAATCTAGGCCACACCATATATAATCTAAAGCGATCTTTCAACTAATTTAAACTAAAATTAGAAGAACTTACCTTAATTTCTAAAGAACTCTCAAATATCTTCACAACCTTCAATCTCCGAATTCTCCCTCGAATCTCAGTCGTTTCTTGCAATTCCAGTGGGGTTTTCATTTGATTTCTCAAGCTTTATATAATGCCTAAGTCTATAACTGGTAAAACCCTTTCATTTGCTCGAATTTATAGCCCCATTAAAAGTGACGGTTTTAGATATTAATCTCCATAATTTGCCCCTAATTGAATCATTAACTATAAAATAATCATTATTCCATTAATATATTATGATCATATTTTTATTTTATTTATTTTGATATGAATTATTACAAACTCCCCCCCTTAGAAACATTTCGTCCTTGGAATTTGAATTAATGAAATAAATGAGGGTATTTAGTCTTCATATCTCGCTCGGTCTCCCATGTTGCATCTGAACCTTTATGATACTTCCACTGAACTTTCACCGGTGGTATCTCCACATTCCTTAACTTTTTGACCTTTTGATCTATAATCGCAACGAGTTCTTCTGTATATCGTAGCTTCTCATCAACCTTAATTTATTGAAGTGGCACTTCCATGGAGACATCCGCTAGACACTTCTTTAGATTAGAGACATGAAACATGCTATGAATGCCCTGCATTTCCCTTGGTAGCTCCAATCGATTCGCTACTTCCCCAACTCGTTCCTAAATTATAAAGGTTCCAACGTAGCGAGGACTTAACTTCCCTCGCTTACCAAAACTCACAACACCCTTCCATGGGGACACTTTTAACATAACTTTATCACCAACTTGGAACACTATTGGCTTTGTCCGCTTATCTGCATAACTTTTCTGTTGATCCTGAGCAACCTTAATGTTATCCCTAATCGCCTGGATTTTATCGGTAATTTGTTGAACAAGTTCAGGTCCAACCAATTGTTTCTCCCCCACCTCATTCCAGCATAATGGGGTTCTACACTTCCTACCATATAGAGCCTCATATAGTGCGACTTCTATACTTGCGTGATAGCTATTGTTGTAGGCAAACTTAATTAACTGCAAATGAGTTTCCCACGACCCTCCAAAATCAATAACACAAGACCGTAACATATCTTCCAATGTTTGTATTATCTGTTCACTTTGTCCATCTGTTTGCAGATAGTATGTCGTGCTCAATTTCACTCGAGTACCCATTTCTCATTGGAAGCTACCCCAAAATGTCGACGTAAAGCGACCATCCCGATCCGAAACAATAGACAATGGAAATCCATGCACTTTCATTATCTCGTCAACATGCAATTTAGCTAGCCTTTCCAATGGGTACGTCTCCTTAATCGGAAGGAAGTGCGCCGATTTGGTTAATCTATCCACAACTACCAAATCGCGTCATAACCTTTCGGTGTCCTTGGTAACTTAGTCACAAAGTCCATTGTGATGTGATCCCATTTCCACACTGGAATCTCCATTGACTGTAAATGACCGTAAGGCCTTTGGTGTTCAGCCTTCACCTTCAAGCACGTCAAACACATTTCAACAAAATAGGCTATATCCTTTTTCATCCCTGGCCACCAGTAAGATCTTCATAGGTCTTGATACTTCTTGTTTGTTCCCGGGTGGATTGAGTACTTCGACATGTGCGCTTCCTTGAGAAGTAAGTTACGCACATCACCCACTCGTGGTACCAAAACCCTTCCTTGGAAGCACTTCAACCCACGACTATCCTTTTCCAATGATTGTATTACTCCCACCACTCCGTCACTTTTCCACTTCTCTTCCTTCGATGCTTCCTCCTAACTCTTTCTCAAATCATCTAGTAAGCTGGTGATTACATCAATCTTCATCATCGGAATATTAGGTGGCTCTCTCCTTTCCTTACGACTTAGTGCATCATCTACAACATTTTCCTTCCCCAGATGGTACAATATCTCATAATCGTAATCTTTTAATAGCTCCATCCACCGTTATTGTCTCATGTTCAAATCTTTCTGATCAAACAAGTATTTCAGACTCTTGTGATCAGTGAAGATCTATCACCTTGTCCCATACAAATAGTGTCTCCAAATCTTTAAAGTGAACACTACTGCAGCCAACTCCATATCATGTGTTGGGTATTTACGCTCGTGAACCTTCAACTGTCGTGAGGAATTAGCAATCACCTTACCGTTTTGCATCAAAACACACCCCAAGCCTAACTTGGATGCATCACTATATACAACAAAGCCATTATTGCCTTCTGGTAATGATAATACTAGTGCACTGCTAAGCTTTTCCTTTAAGACGTTAAAGGCATTATCTTGCTCTGGCTTCCATTCGAACTTTACATTTTTCCTTGTCAGGGTAGTTAATGGTGCTGCTATATGCGAGAAGTCTTGTATAAACCTTCGATAGTATCCTTCCAGCCCAAGAAAACTTCGAACTTCTGATGGTGTTCTTGTGTAACGTCGTGATTTTTACTCGATTTTTTTAAAAACTTCAACAATCCTTTTAAAATGAAAAATGTATATATATATATATATATATATATATATATATATATATATATTTACCATTCCCAAAACCACACGTTACCATTTTCATAAACAAACATTCAACCATTTAATGATTGCAAAATGCAGTTCAAAGGAAAACAAAAGACAAACGTGTTCAAGTGGCATCTTCATTACAACTAACTACCCAAAAGGAACCCAACCTCACCAAGCCATGCTCCTAAGCTACATGTACCACTCGAAAGGTATTCAACAAAGAAACAAGTGTCAGCAACCGCTTCGTGAGCCGACAAGCTGTACACAACCAAAAAAGAAAATACACAATTCTCGTAAGGGTCATTCATGCAAATCATGATAATAGCATAGTCAAGAAAAACAAATAACATGATATCATAATTTATTTCAATCATATAGTTTTCCACTTAACTCAACCGATTATCACATATAATTTAATTCACCGTTTATTATATGTAATTTTTAATTCAACCGATTAACTACTTTGTGGTTCCTTATGGAGAGTCTACCCAACAACTTAACCCCGTTCATTACTCGTGTGCTCAGCCAGTTTAGTGCTCTAAGTGGCTCATGACTTCCACCCGAATACACCAACCCCAAGACTTCAACTTTCGCTACTCCGACCTGCAAAGTACAAGTACTTCACGGTATCGTTCAGGATCGATACAAACGGTGTCAATTCTACCGATACACCTCCCGTGTAACGACCCAAATTTCACGTCCAAAAATTTCATTTAAATTAAGTAGTTTGTAAAACATTTGTAGTAAAACTTCATACGATCATATCATTTCAATAAACATATCTCGTGTCTAAATACCCAAAACATGAAAATAGTAATAATGTCATAGTACAATCCCAGAATATCACATAATGCAAAAACCATAGTGTGTGTGTGTATGATGTGCCGCTACCGCGCCAGCTCCTCCCCCTTCGCTGAAGAGGTACATGAAAAAAAAACTGAAAACTGTAAGCACGAAGCTTAGTGAGTTCCCCCATCGTACCACATACCATACAATCATATCACATACATACTGCCAGGCATTTCTGGGGTGCCCGACCTACCCGGTACGGCCATTCTGGGGTGCTGACCTACCCATGCGGCCATTCTGGAGTGCCATCCTTCCCGTGTCAAGCCATTCTGGGGCGCTGACCTACCCGTATCGAGCCATTCTGGGGTGCTGACTACCCATCGGTCCTAACAACCGAACCTCGGGGACTAGTCCCCTCCTACTACCTCTATCGCATATAACATAACAAGCCAGCATGCAAACATATCATCACATACTGTCAGACGTATCTGGGGTGTCTGCTACCCTTCGGTCCTAACAACCGAACTCTACTACTATCACATACAACATATCATGCTAGCATATAACATATCAGGTAGTAGCAAGCCTAGATGATATCACAAATACAATCATCTAACATATGAACCCTACTGGTGGGCCGGCATTGTGCTCGTAGACCCACCGCTACTGGAAGGTAACTCACCTCGTACTAGCTGCCGAACTGTGCGGGAATCCTCCGACTGCTGATGTTGCTGCTCCGGAAATCCTCTGGCTAAAATTCCCACAAAACACTTAGTCAGAAACTGACATCTACTCTTAGGGTAAAATGACCATTTTACCCTTTGACCAAGTTAAAGTCAAAGTCAACTTCTAGTTGACCTGACTCGCTGAGTTGGCTCGCCAACTCGCCGAGTCCCTCTCCTTCCATTAGACCTCATACTTGTCTCTACTCGTCGAGTTAGGCAATGACTCGACGGGTTTTCCTTCTAATGAACACTGACTGAATCCTCATCCGACTCGCCGAGTTGTATGAACAACTCGTCGAGTTCATCATCAACTAATACTCATGTCCTGCCTTGACTCGCCGAGTTGTATGAACAACTCGTCGAGTTACTCTTCATCCTATGAACACGTTCTGTCCTCGACTCGCCAAGTTGATGAACAACTCGCCGAGTCCTATGAAGATTGACTTGCACTCGCCAAGTCCATTCATGCACTCGCCAAGTACCATGAATTTCCAGAACAATTTGCTTAGTCCAAAACGTTGGGTCACTCCCCGGGACCCCCTAAAACCCTTCCACACTCATCTGGTCCTTTTGACCCTCACTGATATGGGACCAAAACCCTTGGACTCGCCGAGTCGGTCACATCCCCTCCTTAAAACTTCAATTTCTTATGTACAACACTTGACCAAAGGATAGATCCAGGCCCCTAAACTCGATCTAGCACGTAAATTTACAAACTTTACGTGTATGCATAGGACTTTTGAGCTTAAAAGGCTCTAAAATGGTTCTTTTGTTGCATGGGGCCTTCCTTGAGTGCAAAAGCAACCCAAATCTGTCTTGTGACTCCAATAATGACATGATACAGAAGCTCAAACCCCCAACCATGTTTGCAAACATGGTTGGCCACCAAAGTGGCTTATAAAAGCCCTAAATCACCCCAAAGAGGGATCTAACAAATGAATGAGCAAGGTTCAGACTTTATACCTTCTGTAGACTGCAAATGGTGAACCAAACTCGAATCCTTCAGTCTCCTCTTGATCCTCCTATGCTCTTCCTTCTTCCTTGAGGTCAAAACTCACAAGAATCACTCAAAAGCCTTGGATTTCCTCAAAAACGGCTAGGGTTTGCTATGAGAAGTGTTTGGGAGCATAAAGGGGGAATGGAGGCTGCATAAGGTTATTTAAATAGGATGCAAACCCCTGGATTAGGGTTTCTGTCCAAACAGCGGCTACTCGCGGAGTCCGCAGCTTAAACTTCACGCCTCATCCCGCTTCTACTCGCCGAGTCAGGCCTTCGACTCGCCGAGTCCAAGGCTAAAATGAAAAAAATAATGAAGATTTAATAATAGAATACGTAACAAGAATCAGGTGCTACAAATCTCCCCCACTTATTTGAGACTTCGTCCTTAAAGTCTGTTGCTCGATCCTGAAACAGCTCGGGGTAGTGCTCCATCATCTCATCCAGCGGCTCCCAAGTCCACTCCGACCCCTTCCGGTGCTGTCATTGCACCTTCATGAGTTCTACTCTTTTGTTCCTCAGATCCTTCGACTTCCAGTCAAGGATCGATACAGGCCGCTCAATGTAATTCAAGCTGCCATCAACCTGAATGTCCTCCAAGGGTACCACCGCTATATCGTCCACTAGGCACTTCCACAGCTGAGAGACGTGGAAAGTGTTGTGGATCTGACTGAGTTCAGCTGGAAAATCCAACCTATATGCCACCTTGCCCACCCGGGCTATAACCCTGAACGGTCCAATATACCTTGGGCCCAACTTGCCCCGCTTCCTGAATCAAATGACGCATTTCCAAGGCGACACTTTCAGGAGAACCATATCTCCGACCTGGAATTCCAGGTCTGATCGGCACTTGTCGGCATAACTTTTCTGCCGACTCTGAGCAGTCTGAAGCCTGCTCCGAACCTGCTGAATCTTTTCTATCGTCTTAAGCACTACTTTGGTGCTCCCCATGACTCTCTAGCCAACCTCGCCCCAGCATATCGGGGTCCTGCACCTCCTCCCATACAACATCTCGAAAGGAGGACGGTCGATGCTCGCATGATAGCTATTATTATACAAGAACTCCGCCAATGGAAGGTAGGTATCCCAGCTACCTACGAAGTCTAAAACACAAGCCCGCAGCATGTCCTCCAGAGTCTGGATGGTCCGCTCGCTCTGGCCATCCGGCTGCGGGTGAAAAGCGGAGCTGAAATGCAGACAAGTAACCAACTCGCCGTGGAATTTCTTCCAAAACTTGGATGCGAACCGCACATCCCTATCCGAAATCACCAAAACTGGCACTCCGTGCCGGGCCACCACTTCTCTGATATAGATATCGGCTAATTTCTCGGCCCAGATGCTCTCCTGAATCGAGATAAAGTGGGCGCTCTTGGTCAATCGATCCACGATGACCCATATCGAATCCATTCCCCGCGCAGTCCTGGGAAGCTTCGTGATAAAATCCATCGTAATATCCTCCTATTTCCACAGCGGGATATCCAACGGCTGCATCTTGTTGTGAGGTCTCTGATACTCGGCCTTAACCTTCCTGCAGGTCAAGCACCGCTCCACGTACCATGCCACATCCCGCTTCATGCAGGGCCACCAATAGTCCAGACCAAGATCCTTATACATCTTCGTTGCCCCTGGATGAATAGAGAATTGGGATTTGTGCACCTCCTCCATCAGAACCTGACGCACGCCTCCATGATAAGGGACCCACACTGTAGCACCTGGTTCCTGGTACGTAAAATTTATCCTAGTAATTTTCATTTTAGCCTTGGACTCGGCGATTTGTAGGTCCGACTCGCCGAGTAGGGACGTGGTCCGGGGGCACGTTTAAGTTGGCGACTCGGCGAGTCACCGCTGTCTGTTGAAACCCTAAATTTCAAGGGTTTGCACCCTATTTAAACACTCATTTCCTCCCCAACATCGCCCCCATTCACCCTCATAGCTCCCAACATTGCCTTTGCCCTTTTCCTTGTGAGATTGAAGTGTTTTGGGTGTGTTCTTGAAGTTTTTGAGGAGAAAGAGGAGTAGATCAAGAAGAGGAGAAGGAGGCCAAGCATTTTTGTGACATCTCAACGTTTTCCTTGAGGTATAGCTCGTTTCCCCTCTATTTTCAAGCTTGTAGTCCCTATTAGCTTCATGAAAGTCCTTTTTGAGCCATTCTTCAAGCTTGTTTGTGCTTGGTGGGTTGTAATAAGTTGTTAGCCTTTAAATCTAGGCATGATTTAGTCCCTGGAGCTTGGATCTACTGCCTTTATGGAGTCATATTGCATGAAAGTCCTAGATCTACCCCGTTTGGTGCACTTTGAACCCTAAAACCTTCATTGGTGATTATCTACACTTAAAGTTGGAAACTTTACGTGTAAATCAGGCCCTAGGAACCCAGATCTACGAATGGCATGGACTGGATTCAAGCAAAATCGCGTGTATAGTTTTTGCATGAGACAGACTCGGCGAGTCGTTCATCTGACTCGGCGAGTCGGGTCGCGAGTCCCCGGGTTGTTCCCCTTTTTTTGTTGCGAGTTGGAGTGGTGAGTCATAGGGTATGGAAGCCAGACTCACTCATGAAGTCACTCGGCGAGTCATTGCAACGACTCGGCGAGTTCACGGCAATCTCCTTGTCTCAAGAACAACTCGGCGAGTCACAACTTAGAGTGTTCTTCGGATGAAGATGAACTCGGCGAGTTGTTCATACAATTTGGCGAGTAGGATGAAGGACTATTGGCATTGGGTATAGAAGGAAGACTCGTCGAGTCTACGCTTAACTCGACGAGTAGAGACGGACTTATGGCCAGACTAAAGGAAAGGGTATCGGCGAGTTGGCTAGCCAACTCGGTGAGTCTGGTCAACTGGCAGTTGACTGTGACTTGACTCATGACTTGTTAAGGGTAAATGGACAATTTACCCTGAGGGCGGTTAGCAGTAATTGACTAAGTGTTTGGTGGGAATTACAGTCGGAAGATTTCCAAAGCAGCAGCAGCAGACAGACCTTTCCCACACAGATCAGTAGCTACTTCGAGGTGAGTTACCTTCCAGTAGCGGTGGGTCTAAGGCCACAATGCCGGCCCACCAGTAGGAGACGTATGATAGATGATTGTCTCTGTGATATCATCTAGGTTTGCTACTACCTGATATGTTATATGCTAGCATGATATGTTATATGTGATAGTAGTAGAGTTCGGTTGTTAGGACCTGAGGGTAGTCAGACACCCCAGATACGTCTGACAGTATGTGATGTTATGTTTATATGCTAGCATGATCTGTTATATGAGTTAGAGGTAGGAGGAGGGGAGCAGTCCCCGAGTTCGGTTGTTAGGACCGAAGGGTAGTTCAGACACCCCAGATATGTCTGATAATATGTTATGTTATGATATGTGATAGTAGTAGTAGTAAGGGGTGAAATAGTCCCCGAGGTTCGGTCGTTAGGACCGAAGGGTAGTCAACACCCCAGAATGGCTTGACATGGGTAGTCAGCACCCTAGAATGGCTTGACACGGGTAGGACGGCACCCCATAATGGCCGCATGGGTAGTTCGGCACCCCAGAAAGGCCGTACCGGGTAGGTCGGGCACCCCAGAAATGCCTGGTAGTATGTATGATATGTGATTGTATGGTATGTGGTACGATGGGGGAACTCACTAAGCTTCGTGCTTACAGTTTTCAGTTTTGGTTTCAGGTACCTCTTCTTCGAAGGGGAAGGAGCTGGCGCGGTAGCAGCACATCACATACATGCCTTGTATTCCACACTATGAGATCTTCATGGGGATATGTACTCTGACATTGTTATGATTTATAAAATGGTTTCCAGACACGCAACATCTTTTATGAAATGATATGATCAGTGAATGTTTTAATTCTAATGTTTTGCAAAGTATATGTTTTAAAAATGAAATTTTTAGCTTGTATTTTTTGGATGTTACACACACCCTACGGTGAAGAGTCAATAACCCTCGGATATCATGGTCGGAGGAGGAAACCTGCCCCACAATCCGCTCACTCTTCCGATGTTCCTCCTTCATAGCCTCCTGCTGAGCCTCCCGAATCCGCTCCAACAGCAGAGTCACTACTGTCATCCGCATGCAGATACCCCTGATCGGCGCCGCCTTGCTGCTAAGCGCATCGGCCACCACATTGGCCTTACCCGGGTGATAAAGGATCTCGCAATCGTAATCCTTTACCACATCCATCCACCGACACTGCCTCGTGTTTAGATTTGGCGGATCCATGAGGTACCTCAAATTTTTATGATCCGTGTAAATGGTACAACGAACCCCATAGAGGTAATTACGCCAAATCTTGAGGGCGAACACAACAGCCCCCAGCTCCAATTCATGGGTCGGGTAATTCGCCTCGTGAGGCTTCAGCTGCCTTGACACGTAGGCGATGACATGCCCTCTCTGTATCAACACCACGCCCAAACCTGAGATGGACGCATCGCAGTACACAACAAAATCCTCCATGCCCTCTGGCAGGGCTAAGATTGGCGCCTCGCACAATCTCTGTCTCAGTGTCTCGAACGCTACCTGCTGCTCAGGCCCCCAACGAAAGACCACGGCCTTCCTTGTTAGCCTGGTCAAAGGTACGGCTATCTTGGAGAAATCCTGGATGAATCTCCGATAATAACCCGCTAATCCCAGGAAACTCCAAATCTCAGATGGAGACTTCGGAACCTCCCATCTCATCACGGCCTCCACCTTGGTCGGGTCTACCAAAATCCCATTCTGGTTGACAAGGTGCCCAAGAAACTGCACCTCGCGCAACCAAAACTCACATTTGGAGAACTTGGCATACAAGCTCTCCCTCCTCAAAGTCTCCAGCACCTCCCGCAGGTGTTCCTCGTGCTCCTCCTGCGTCTTGGTATAAACCAAGATATCATCTATAACCATTATCATTGACCGGTCTAACATCGGTCTACACACGCGGTTCATGAGGTCCATGAACACGGCAGGAGCATTGGTGAGCCCGAAGGGCATCACCACAAACTCGTAGTGGCCATAGCGCGTCCGAAACGCAGTCTTCTACACATCCTCCTCCCTGACCCTCATCTGATGATATCCTGAACGCAGATCAATCTTGGAGAACCAAGATGCTCCCTGTAGCTGGTCAAAGAGGTCATTAATCCTTGTGAGTGGGTAACGGTTCTTCACCGTTACCTTATTCAGCTCCCTATAGTCTATACACATACGATGCGACCCGTCCTTCTTCTTCACAAACAGAATCGGGGCTCCCTAAGGCGAACTACTTGGCTTGATAAATCCCTTGTCTAGCAGCTCCTGCAGCTGTGTAGACAACTCCTGCATCTCGGGAGGAGCCAACCGATAGGGTGTCTTGGCTATCAAAGCCGCACCAGGGACTAGGTTGATCCTGAACTCCACATGGCGCTCCGGAGGTATCCCAGGCAGCTCCTCGTGGAATACGTCCACGAACTCTCGTACTACGGGCACCTCGCCCACCGTCGCTCTACCCAACTCCCGGGTATCCATAACATACGCAACATAACCTGCACAACCCTGCTGGAGGTAACGCCTAGCTCTCGCTGCTGAACATAGGGTTGGTCCCCGTTGTGGCTTCTCGCCCTGAACCACCAGCTCTCCCCCACTTGGGGTCCTGATCCGCACCAACTGCTGCGCGCAGTCGATCACTGCCCCATTGGGGCTTAACCAATCCATACCGATAATAACCTTGTTCCCCCGCAAAGGTATGGGAACCAGATCCACTAGATAACGCTCCTCAAATAACCTCAGCACACAATCCCGGAACACCGTCGATGCTCGCACCGAACGGTCATCCGCAATCTCTACGTCTAGAGGGCAATCCAACATGCCTGAAGACTCGGAAAATCTCTTGTTGAGCGCAAGAGAAACAAACGATCGGGTAGCGCCCGAATCAAACAATACCTGAACTGGAATACCGTTCACATGGAACGATCCTAAACAAAGCACATACATATTATATCAAAATCACAGCAGCATATCATAATAGCATAAATAAAAATCCATACCCGTCACCACATCGGGTGCAGCGCGTGCCTCCTCGATAGTCAACTGGAATGCCCAGCTCCTCACCACTGGAGCCTCTGCCTTGCCCTGCTGACCATCAGTGATCCGCAGGATCGCTGGAGCTGGCGCCTTCACCGGCGCTGATGCTGTTGTCAACTGGGGGCAATTGGCTTCTTGTGGCCCCTCTGGTTGCAGTGGAAACACAGCAACTCAGACGTCTGAATAACCGATGCAGGGGCAGTACAATCCCTGCTGAAATGCCCCGTCTTGCCGCACTTGTAGCAGCCCGACGATCCCAGTCCACACGCCCCCTCATGTGGCCTACCACATTTCCTGCAGCGGCCCGGTCCTGACTGGCCTTTCGGCCTACCATCCGATCCCTTGGGCTTCTTCCCTGAAGCCCCCATCGACTGCCCCTCCTCTACTTTCCTCTTCCGGACATGCTCCAGATCAATCTCCCTCTCCCTCGCCCTGGCAATCATAGACTCCAGGGTAGGGCAAGCTGAAAAACTAACATGCTCCCGTATGTCGGCTCGCAGCATGTCATGATAGCGGGTCCTCCTCATGCCCTCGTCTCCCGCATACTAGGGCACCAGCAATGCCCTCTTCTGGAACTTGGCGATGATCTCCACCACAGTCTCCGTCGTCTGCCTCATAT
The DNA here is from genome assembly GCF_002870075.4 of Lactuca sativa. Classification (NCBI taxonomy): domain Eukaryota; kingdom Viridiplantae; phylum Streptophyta; class Magnoliopsida; order Asterales; family Asteraceae; genus Lactuca; species Lactuca sativa. The sequence goes on from NC_056628.2 coordinate 23,866,819, forward strand.
CTAAAAACTCACTGGCCAGCTGCTGAAGCTCGACAGCCGACACAAACTCTACCCTGAACCTGGTCACAAAGTCCGACCAGGTCATAGCCTCAACAGCCGAGGCTCCCAATGAGTCACCGATGGACTCCCACCAATCTCTAGCTTGGTCTCGTAAACATCCTGCTGCATATTTCACCTTCGACCCCTCGGGGAAGAAGCTAGTCAACTGTGCAGACTCGATGTCTGCAATCCACCGCCTGGCAGCTATGGCGTCCTTCGCCCCATGGAAATCCGGCGCACCACTGCCCCTGAAGTCCTTAAAGGACAGTGTGCGAGATCCTAACTGGCCAGATGCCATGTCACTCCTGAACACCCTGAGGCGGTCCTCCATCAGCTCAACTATCCCTTCCTTGACCGACCCGAAAATGATGGGGGTCGACTCAAGGATGCCTCTGGTGATCTCTGACGTGATGAACTCTCGTAGCCTCTCATCTGCTGGCTCGGAACCTGATCCCGAACCCGATCCCTCTCCAGAACTACCAACTGCTGGCCTCTGACGTAGTACCACCATTCTGTAATACATACAGGCAACTATTAGTGATATTGATATCTTTAAAGGGATCATATCTATTACAAGTTCCCCGGTCTTGTCTTAGCCTTCCTCAAGTCGGGTACGGATCCTCTACTTTCAGTAGTACGGGCCCACACTACCTTCCACATCTATCCGTACCTTCCTCAAGGACTGCCTTGACTCCACCAAATCCCTTTTACCATTGCTGATCTCTGCTACTCTTATCCTAGGCTTACCCTAGGAAACCTCTGACTCGACCCAAACCAGTCCTCAGCTGCTGAAGGTCTCTTTGTAATGCCAATTAGCCATTACCTGAATACAACCACATGCAACGAGGCTCGGATAATCCTTCGAGTAAGGGACTCATCCCTACAACGGTTAGGATTCAAACAAGAGCTACGCCATAGGGTCAAATCCAACACTCTGAGATTATTCAACCTTGATCACATGTGACTTTAACGTATTCACCTAACAGCTAACTCCCATCACTCAAAGCCCACAAAGCACAAAGAAAACAGCATTCGGACAAAAGGAAACAATCTCAAGCAACTCTATCCTCATAACAGGAACTGCACTAGCATACAATGCTAAGCTCATACTATCAGGCATAACCTAAACAGGCTATCCTACTTCTGTCTACTCAAATCTAGCATGCAACTCTCATAAGTTGAAGCATATAAAGCAGACACATAAGGCATCACTCCTAGATCCTTAGTCCTATTCTAGCATGTTGTTCTACTGAAACTCATAACGTAACATAAACTTGTATGGGTACTTCGGGGAATACTTACTTGAGCTCGGCCGGTCACGCACATCAGCGCTTTATGGCATTTCCACTATAATAAGTGTAGGGATTCATGGGTACCTAAGATTGAGAAAACTTTTTCCATTTCTACGTGTATTGTTTGTTTCTATATGTATTTCACAGGGGTCGTGCAAATAGCGCAATGCGCTGACAATCCAGATCTGGAATTGCGCTTAGGCCCACCAGGAACGCCCCTAGAAAGGGGGGAGTCTCTTCCTAATCTAAATGAACTGCCAAAAATAGTGTATGAACAACGGATTCACACTTGTTCTTTCTAAAACAAAACCTCTTCTATTTTATTCCTTAGAAAACTATTTTCTTATAAAATCTTTTAATCCCTCGGTTTGAGTCCAGACGCCCCCGAAGGTGTGTCCGAATCCCTCAAACCAGGGCTCTGATACCAACTTGTAACGACCCAAATTTCACGTCCAAAATTTTCATTTAAATTAAGTAGTTTGTAAAACATTTGTAGTAAAACGTCATCCGATCATATCATTTCAATAAACATATCTCGTGTCTAAATACCCAAAACATGAAAATAGTAATAATGTCATAGTACAATCCCAGAATATCTCATAATGCGGAAAACCAAAGTGTGTGTGTATGATGTGCCGCTACCGCGCCGACTCCTTCCCCTTCGCTGAAGAGGTACCTGAAACAAAAACTGAAAACTGTAAGCACGAAGCTTAGTGAGTTCCCCCATCGTACCACATACCATACAATCATATCACATACATACTGCCAGGCATTTCTGGGGTGCCCGACCTACCCGGTACGGCCATTCTGGGGTGCTGACCTACCCATGCGGCCATTCTGGGGTGTCGTCCTTCCCGTGTCAAGCCATTATGGGGCGCTGACCTACCCGTGTCGAGCCATTCTGGGGTGCTGACTACCCATCGGTCCTAACAACCGAACCTCGGGGACTAGTCCCCTCCTACTACCTCTATCGCATATAACATAACAAGCCAGCATGCAAACATATCATCACATACTGTCAGACGTATCTGGGGTGTCTGACTACCCTTCGGTCCTAACAACCGAACTCTACTACTATCACATACAACATATCATGCTAGCATATAACATATCAGGTAGTAGCAAGCCTAGATGATATCACAAAGACAATCATCTAACATATGAACCCTACTGGTGGGCCGACATTGTGGTCGTAGACCCACTGCTACTGGAAGGTAACTCACCTCATAGTAGCTGCCGAACTGTGCGGGAATCCTCCGACTGCTACTGCTGCTGCTCCGGAAATCCTCCGGCTAAAATTCCCACAAAACACTTAGTCAGAAACTGACACCTATTCTTAGGGTAAAATGACCATTTTACCCCTTGACCAAGTCAAAGTCAAAGTCAACTTCTAGTTGACCTGACTCGCCAAGTTGGCTCGCCAACTCGCCGAGTCCCTCTCCTTCCATTAGACCTCATACCTGTCTCTACTCGTCGAGTTAGGCAATGACTCGACAGGTTTTCCTTCTAAATGAACACCGACTGAATCCTCATCCGACTCGACGAGTTGTATGAACAACTCGTCGAGTTCATCATCAACTAATACTCATGTCCTGCCTTGACTCGCCGAGTTGTATGAACAACTCGTCGAGTTACTCTTCATCCTATGAACACGTTTTGTCCTCGACTCGCCGAGTTAATGAACAACTCGCCGAGTTCTATGAAGATTGCCTTGCACTCGCCGAGTCCGTTCATGCACTCGCTGAGTACCATGAATTTCCAGAACAATTTGCTTAGTCCAGAACGTTGGGTCACTCCCGGGGACTCCCTATGTAACACCGTAAATTTCAAGACAAAATTTTCATTTTAAATAATCATTTTATTCTTAGAACACTTGTTAAAAATCTCATTCATAATCAAATTACAAAACATAGCTCCATTTTCACTTGCATAGAAAACCAGGATCCTCCAAAATATGACTCTTGCTCTGGTGTGTACAATCAAGCCGGTGCCGTATCACAACACCCTCTGACTAGTGAGTACTACGGCTCTCCGCAGTATCACAACACCCTCTGACTAGTGAGTACTACGACTCCCCGCAGTATCACAACACCCTCTGACTAGTGAGTACTACGACTCCCCGCAGTATCACAACACCCTCTGACTAGTGAGTACTACGGCTCTCCGCAGTATCACAACACCCTCTGACTAGTGAGTACTACGACTCCCCGCAGTATCACAACACCCTCTGACTCCACTAGCTCATGCTCCGCAGGCTATCACAGGTAGCTACCCATACTCGGCTCGAATACACATTCCAGACTCTGGAAGCAATCGACATATCAAAATGCCCACCCTTGCGAAGTTCCATTCTCTTAATAATCTCCTTGGATGCCCATACTCGAAGGGCTCCCACTAGATCCGTAGATACCTGATACACCACAAATCGTTTCAACTCAAGATTTACGAGTAACTCCGAAATAAAGGTATCATACCCGGATACCTCAGAATATCCCAACAGAACATCACAAGATCCTGCCACAACCACTGATTCCCTTACTCCCAATACCATACACTCCCGACAATACATTTCTTTTGAATCCCATAATAATTTCTGATATCACACGATGCGCAACTTCAGTGCATCCAAACACTCAATTGGAATACAAGGAAGGCGCTAACCCTTCAGAACACACTGATGATCCTCCGAAACCCTTTCCACTACCACTCAAAATTCAAGCAAGAATACACATCCTAGCCCGGGAATTGGCTACTTGATAATCGGCTACCCATATCTCAACCCAGAAGTTCTCAACTGCCCATACCATCATTACGAGCCTTCCACTTGAGACGACTCTGACCACCATCAGATTCCTGATCGTTGACCACCCGCCGTGGAGACACCCATCCTTCTCTTAGACATAAATCACATGCATTATCTCGCCCTGCACCTTCCTTATTCACCCATGACCCTGATCTCATGAATTCAAGCCGCAGATTCTGCATCCAACCCCTAACCGCTCTTGCACCAATCTCTGGTTCTCTCAGTAAACCACCCAGCTCTCCCCCACTTAGGGTTCGAACCATCACTATCTGACACATCAACAACCTCACGAACTATTTCCACCAGCAATAACGCACCTGCCCCTGGAAAGTGCTACGCAACACCCAATAATCCCCTTTAAGGAAATTAATCGATCTCATAACTCTGATCCTCAGATGAACTCCTCAAGAACTTTTCGCCACGACTGCCTCTAGTCGTTCCAAATCTCGTACCAATCAAGTACCAAACAACTCAACTGCTCAATAACATCTCTGGCTCATAGACCGAACCACAAAATCATTGTACCCCTCACCTCAACTCATCAAACATCGCTCCAACACCGGGATCATCCCAAGAACAGGGACCCACTCCCATATTCAACACCCAACATAGATAGAAAACTCTCTGCACTGCTAAACTCGACTGAACTCCCACTGATACCACTATAATACATCCTACTATACTCAAATAGGTGTAGTGTGGTCCTCGACTATCTCAGTCCCAACTGGCTATCTGCTCATGACAAATCACTGCCTCGCGGCACACATGCTACCTGATACTCTGGAAGAAATCATCATCAATAACGACCCGCAGGGTTTACCCCCAAACCCAAAACTAAAACATCAGGCCTTTCATGTTCCGCACACGAACATAAATCGCACCACTCTCATAGAAGGTGTCCTCTCCTCTATCGACTGATTGCCCAACTCAGACCGAAATTCTCCTCTCCCTCTAACTCCTTACCAAAATACTCTGATAGGCTCTCGCCTTCCCTCTCGAGGGACGCCTCTCCAAATTCAATCATGGCCTACAGGCCTAAAACCCATAGCGTCCAATCTCTACCTTATCAATCGTGATCGGACAACCAGAGAATCACAATCATCATTCACTACGAACCATGGTACTCATCCCATGACATCTCTTCTCAATATGCTCCGGTGTATGGTACCCGAACCATAGCATCACTCCTCCATCTGCTCCAATGTATGATACTCGAACCATAACATCACTCCTCAATCTGCTCCGATGTATGGTACTCAACCATATCATCACTCCTCAATCTGCTCCGATGTATGGTACTCAACCATAACATCACTCTTCAATCCGCTCCAATGTATGGTACTCGAACCATAACATCACTCCTCAATCTGCTCTGATGTATGGTACTCGAACCATACATCACTCCTTAATGCACTCATTAGAATCTTCAGAATACTCCCTGTATCAAGTATGGGTCCTCTGCTTTCAGTAGTACGGGCCCATACTACCTGCCACATCTACCCATACTTTCCACACGGACCATCCCAAAGCTCCTAAGTAGCTGCTCTACCTGCTCTTTCACCAATCCCATCTCGCGTGCTCGCTCCCCAGCGAAATTCTCTACTCTGCCAGCACACTCATCTGGCTAGGGTTACTCCCTAGGCTCTTCCGTTGTCCTCCCACTTCTTTGCTATCAGCTGCTGAAGAGCTCCTAATGATGCCAGCCATCTACCTCCTGAATGTCGTCATATTCGCTTGGTAGCTGGCTCCCATCATCGAGAGTTCCACAAAGCACGAAGCAAGCAGCATTCGAGCATTGAAGAATATATATGACTCACTCTGGGTGATAACTCCGCTTGCTCTGCTCATCCTCGGAAGTACCACCGAACTCTGCAACTCTTCCCCTCGCGGGCTCTAACTATTCTTTCTCCAAATACCACATTACTCATCTAGGTATCTCCCCTAGATTACTCCTCTACTCAAATCCCCTAAAGGATTCCAATCAAATATTCTCACTCATCACATACTCAAAAGCATATCGCATATCACAGCAATTCCTAGGCTAAGGCATCACAAATCAGGCCACTCTAGTCCTAATATATGGAATACCTAGCCTGTCTCTAGCATGCAATAATATCTCATAAAGTGCATCATAAATATCTCATAACACAAAAGTAAGGGTATTTTGGGAAATCACCGTTCGGGCTCTGGCTGATTGTACACACTGCTCTTTCTTGCTTTCTCTTTGACTCTCATTCACTTTTTAAAAAAAAATTATTTCTTAAAAAAAAACTTTTCTTACTTCCTCAGTTTGAGTCCAGATTTACCCGAAGGCGCATCCGAATCCCTCAAACCAAGGCTCTGATACCAACTTGTAACACCGTAAATTTCAAGACAAAATTTTCATTTTAAATAATCATTTTATTCTTAGAACACTTGTTAAAAATCTCATTCATAATCAAATTACAAAACATAGCTCCATTTTCACTTGCATAGAAAACCAGGATCCTCCAAAATATGACTCTTGCTCTGGTGTGTACAATCAAGCCGGTGCCGTACCGTGATACTGAAAGAAAACCTGAAAACAACATAACACAAAACACTGTAAGCACGAAGCTTAGTGAGTTCCCCAAAATACCACACACATAACACATATAAGCCACTCGAGGCTATAACTCTATGGGTCCGTGCACCCAAACTCTGTGAACCCTCAGGTTCTAACTCTGTGAACCTTCCGGTTCTAACTCTAGGAACCCTTCGGTTCCAACTCTGCAACCATGCACAGCATAAATCACATAGAAATAATGCAGTACAACACATAACATACATAGCATACAAATACTCTGTCACATAACTCTGGTTACCTACTCAAGGTAAAGTATAGTGAGAAGACTCACCTGGCAAGCAAAAGCAGATATCTCCATACTCGGATCTCGAACTCGCCACTGCCTAACACGTAAGGCAAAACTCTCATGACTATAACTCTCGAGACTAGAATCAATCCTCTCAATGCACCCTCTTAAGGGTAAAAGACTATTTTACCCCTCTCTTGGCCCAAAGGCCACATTGCTGACCAAACCCTAAAAGTCAACGGTCAACCCTTGGTCAAAGTCAAAGTCCTCAGTCAAAGTCAACCCCTGACTGACCCTACTCGCCGAGTCAACTCTATGACTCGCCGAGTTTCTATAATCAGAACTTTACTCAATCCGCGACCTAACTCGCCGAGTCACTCCGAGACTCGCCGAGTCCAACAATTCTGAGTCCACTCGCACACAACTCACCGAGTCATCCCTTGACTCACCGATTCTCGACTCAACCAGGGAATATCGGGACTCTTCGACAAGACTCGCCGAGTCCAAGAACAGACTCGCCGAGTCCAGGACTATCATCAACCTACTCGTCGAGTTGTTCATACAACTCGTCGAGTTCCAGGCCATCTTCATCCAACTCGTCGAGTACACCCATGTGACTCGCCGAGTACCACCGGTCTGAATCCATTCGGAAGCATTCCAGGCCATGCAATTGCTCCAAAACATAGATCAAGCCTCCTACCACTCATCCATCACGTAAAGTGGCAAACTTTACGTGAATCCAAAGAGATCTAGGCCATTTGCACATTGGGCTAGGGTTTGGGACATGAAAGCTTCACTAAACACTTCAACAAAGGGACGTTCATGCTCTCTGATTCTTCTCCCTTCCAGATCTGAGGTAGCAACCTCAGATCTAACCTCTAGACTTCCCATTACATCCATAGACAAGTTCCCACAAACCCCAAAATGAAGAAACACATAATAACAGCCCAAGAACGAGATATTACCTCCAAGAGATGCCCCCACTGCAATGTAATTCGAATCCAAGCAAAGCCCCTTGCTCCAAGCCTTCAATCTCCCAAAATTCCTTCAACAATTACTTCTCCAAGCTCCAATCCACTCAACAATGGTGCTTCTCCGCGATTTAGGGTTTTCTGGGGCTCAAGGGGTGATAAGGAGGCTGGGAGGAAAACATAATGTTCTTTATATAGGGCTCAACCCCGAGAATTAGGGTTTTCTCCAATCAGCGCCTACTCGCCGAGTCCTCCTCACTGACTCGCCGAGTCGGCTACTTAGCACGCGACCCAGTCGCGACTCTACTCGCCGAGTCCATCCATGGACTCGCCGAGTCACTCTTTCACAACTTACTCTTTTAGCCCTTCAACTCTACTCTTGATATTTCGGGATGTTACAATTCTCCCCCACTTAAATTAGGCTTCGTCCTCGAAGCCTATGGCAACTCAACTCCAGAAATACTCCCACACGCGCCACCTAGCCTTAATCGGACCAGGTCCCTCAAAGCATAACCATCAAACTCGAACTCACTTCCTCTTTCCTTGCGGTGTCCTGACCACCGTCTCAAACCGGGCACCGGCTGTACCCTCTGATAATCACACTCAACAATCGAGAATTACTCGAGATGTATCACTGCTCCAAATCTTAACAACCGCTCGACCCATAAGGCTAGAAAGCCATGAACCATCGGATCCCCGATCCGAATCCCACTTTATCCATTCTTTTCTGACAGAAAGACCCACTCTTCAATCTCAGAGCAACTCCCACGAGTCCTCCTCTTGCAATCACATACGCATGCTGAACTTGCCCAATACCCTCGGGTTGGGAAAAATCCGATGCACTGATGATATCCTCCAACATCCCCCCCCAGGATGAACCACCAGTACATATCCAATACCCTGATCAGAATCAAGCTGGGAGTCCCCGACTCCCTCCCTGCATTCATCCTGAGACTCTTGGCCCTACTCTCACGGAACCCCTTCCGCGTCCTCCGCAGACATCCCAACATGATGTCATTCCATACCACTGTCACAGACACAATGTTCAACCACCATACTCCAAATCATCCACTCTCACTACTACTTTCACTTCCATGAACCACACTCCCCCCCCCCCCCCGGGGGGTTACATACCTTTCTCTTCCCTTACCCAGGGAAACCACTAGCCAACCTTGCCACTACTCCATGTATCACACATGCTCTGGATCTGCTCGCAAGGGCCCTCGGGTCCATGCGCTACCTCTCCCCAAGAAATGAGGGTCCGACACCTCCTCCCATACAACAGCTCAAAGGGTGGCATACAAATGCACTAATGATGGCTGTTGATATAGGATAACTCAACTAAAGATAAATACGTGCCGCAACTCCCTCCGAGATCTAATACACATGCCCGAAGCATGTCTTCGAGCGTCTGAATCGCTCGTTCGCTCTGAAGCGTCCTCAGACATCATCATGATCCAAATAACCCACTAACTTCCTCCCCGTGACCACTATCCCGGCCCAGGGCGCGCAAGTCACAAAATTCTCTTTTCCTCATGCGAGAAAATACAATCCAACCGAGGATCGCCTAAACTCTAATCTCTGGTTTCTGCTGCGCATATCCCTTGCGCACCTCACCGCATCTTCCGACAGAGACGGTGACCCCAGTCTCGCCCCCGGTTCAACACCCAGGCTCCAGAACTCAATACTAGGGATACTCAAGCCCAAAACTCTTCCACATCATACACTGATCGGAGATCACTCCATCATCACATTCTCTTGCCATCTAGTGAGTACTACGGCTCCCCGCAGTATCACAACACCCTCTAACTAGTGAGTACTACGGCTCCCCGCAGTATCACAACACCCTCTGACTAGTGAGTACTACGGCTCCCCGCAGTATCACAACACCCTCTGTCTAGTGAGTACTACGACTCCCCGCAGTATCACAACACCCTCTGACTAGTGAGTACTACGGCTCTCCGCAGTATCACAACACCCTCTGACTAGTAAGTACTACGACTCCCCGCAGTATCACAACACCCTCTGACTAGTGAGTACTACGACTCCCCGCAGTATCACAACACCCTCTGACTAGTGAGTACTACGGCTCTCCGCAGTATCACAACACCCTCTGACTAGTGAGTACTACGACTCCCCGCAGTATCACAACACCCTCTGACTCCACTAGCTCATGCTCCGCAGGCTATCACAGGTAGCTACCCATACTCGGCTCGAATACACATTCCAGACTCTGGAAGCAATCGACATATCAAAATGCCCACCCTTGCGAAGTTCCATTCTCTTAATAATCTCCTTGGATGCCCATACTCGAAGGGCTCCCACTAGATCCGTAGATACCTGATACACCACAAATCGTTTCAACTCAAGATTTACGAGTAACTCCGAAATAAAGGTATCATACCCGGATACCTCAGAATATCCCAACAGAACATCACAAGATCCTGCCACAACCACTGATTCCCTTACTCCCAATACCATACACTCCCGACAATACATTTCTTTTGAATCCCATAATAATTTCTGATATCACACGATGCGCAACTTCAGTGCATCCAAACACTCAATTGGAATACAAGGAAGGCGCTAACCCTTCAGAACACACTGATGATCCTCCGAAACCCTTTCCACTACCACTCAAAATTCAAGCAAGAATACACATCCTAGCCCGGGAATTGGCTACTTGATAATCGGCTACCCATATCTCAACCCAGAAGTTCTCAACTGCCCATACCATCATTACGAGCCTTCCACTTGAGACGACTCTGACCACCATCAGATTCCTGATCGTTGACCACCCGCCGTGGAGACACCCATCCTTCTCTTAGACATAAATCACATGCATTATCTCGCCCTGCACCTTCCTTATTCACCCATGACCCTGATCTCATGAATTCAAGCCGCAGATTCTGCATCCAACCCCTAACCGCTCTTGCACCAATCTCTGGTTCTCTCAGTAAACCACCCAGCTCTCCCCCACTTAGGGTTCGAACCATCACTATCTGACACATCAACAACCTCACGAACTATTTCCACCAGCAATAACGCACCTGCCCCTGGAAAGTGCTACGCAACACCCAATAATCCCCTTTAAGGAAATTAATCGATCTCATAACTCTGATCCTCAGATGAACTCCTCAAGAACTTTTCGCCACGACTGCCTCTAGTCGTTCCAAATCTCGTACCAATCAAGTACCAAACAACTCAACTGCTCAATAACATCTCTGGCTCATAGACCGAACCACAAAATCATTGTACCCCTCACCTCAACTCATCAAACATCGCTCCAACACCGGGATCATCCCAAGAACAGGGACCCACTCCCATATTCAACACCCAACATAGATAGAAAACTCTCTGCACTGCTAAACTCGACTGAACTCCCACTGATACCACTATAATACATCCTACTATACTCAAATAGGTGTAGTGTGGTCCTCGACTATCTCAGTCCCAACTGGCTATCTGCTCATGACAAATCACTGCCTCGCGGCACACATGCTACCTGATACTCTGGAAGAAATCATCATCAATAACGACCCGCAGGGTTTACCCCCAAACCCAAAACTAAAACATCAGGCCTTTCATGTTCCGCACACGAACATAAATCGCACCACTCTCATAGAAGGTGTCCTCTCCTCTATCGACTGATTGCCCAACTCAGACCGAAATTCTCCTCTCCCTCTAACTCCTTACCAAAATACTCTGATAGGCTCTCGCCTTCCCTCTCGAGGGACGCCTCTCCAAATTCAATCATGGCCTACAGGCCTAAAACCCATAGCGTCCAATCTCTACCTTATCAATCGTGATCGGACAACCAGAGAATCACAATCATCATTCACTACGAACCATGGTACTCATCCCATGACATCTCTTCTCAATATGCTCCGGTGTATGGTACCCGAACCATAGCATCACTCCTCCATCTGCTCCAATGTATGATACTCGAACCATAACATCACTCCTCAATCTGCTCCGATGTATGGTACTCAACCATATCATCACTCCTCAATCTGCTCCGATGTATGGTACTCAACCATAACATCACTCTTCAATCCGCTCCAATGTATGGTACTCGAACCATAACATCACTCCTCAATCTGCTCTGATGTATGGTACTCGAACCATACATCACTCCTTAATGCACTCATTAGAATCTTCAGAATACTCCCTGTATCAAGTATGGGTCCTCTGCTTTCAGTAGTACGGGCCCATACTACCTGCCACATCTACCCATACTTTCCACACGGACCATCCCAAAGCTCCTAAGTAGCTGCTCTACCTGCTCTTTCACCAATCCCATCTCGCGTGCTCGCTCCCTAGCGAAATTCTCTACTCTGCCAGCACACTCATCTGGCTAGGGTTACTCCCTAGGCTCTTCCGTTGTCCTCCCACTTCTTTGCTATCAGCTGCTGAAGAGCTCCTAATGATGCCAGCCATCTACCTCCTGAATGTCGTCATATTCGCTTGGTAGCTGGCTCCCATCATCGAGAGTTCCACAAAGCACGAAGCAAGCAGCATTCGAGCATTGAAGAATATATATGACTCACTCTGGGTGATAACTCCGCTTGCTCTGCTCATCCTCGGAAGTACCACCGAACTCTGCAACTCTTCCCCTCGCGGGCTCTAACTATTCTTTCTCCAAATACCACATTACTCATCTAGGTATCTCCCCTAGATTACTCCTCTACTCAAATCCCCTAAAGGATTCCAATCAAATATTCTCACTCATCACATACTCAAAAGCATATCGCATATCACAGCAATTCCTAGGCTAAGGCATCACAAATCAGGCCACTCTAGTCCTAATATATGGAATACCTAGCCTGTCTCTAGCATGCAATAATATCTCATAAAGTGCATCATAAATATCTCATAACACAAAAGTAAGGGTATTTTGGGAAATCACCGTTCGGGCTCTGGCTGATTGTACACACTGCTCTTTCTTGCTTTCTCTTTGACTCTCATTCACTTTTTAAAAAAAAATTATTTCTTAAAAAAAAACTTTTCTTACTTCCTCAGTTTGAGTCCAGATTTACCCGAAGGCGCATCCGAATCCCTCAAACCAAGGCTCTGATACCAACTTGTAACACCGTAAATTTCAAGACAAAATTTTCATTTTAAATAATCATTTTATTCTTAGAACACTTGTTAAAAATCTCATTCATAATCAAATTACAAAACATAGCTCCATTTTCACTTGCATAGAAAACCAGGATCCTCCAAAATATGACTCTTGCTCTGGTGTGTACAATCAAGCCGGTGCCGTACCGTGATACTGAAAGAAAACCTGAAAACAACATAACACAAAACACTGTAAGCACGAAGCTTAGTGAGTTCCCCAAAATACCACACACATAACACATATAAGCCACTCGAGGCTATAACTCTATGGGTCCGTGCACCCAAACTCTGTGAACCCTCAGGTTCTAACTCTGTGAACCTTCCGGTTCTAACTCTAGGAACCCTTCGGTTCCAACTCTGCAACCATGCACAGCATAAATCACATAGAAATAATGCAGTACAACACATAACATACATAGCATACAAATACTCTGTCACATAACTCTGGTTACCTACTCAAGGTAAAGTATAGTGAGAAGACTCACCTGGCAAGCAAAAGCAGATATCTCCATACTCGGATCTCGAACTCGCCACTGCCTAACACGTAAGGCAAAACTCTCATGACTATAACTCTCGAGACTAGAATCAATCCTCTCAATGCACCCTCTTAAGGGTAAAAGACTATTTTACCCCTCTCTTGGCCCAAAGGCCACATTGCTGACCAAACCCTAAAAGTCAACGGTCAACCCTTGGTCAAAGTCAAAGTCCTCAGTCAAAGTCAACCCCTGACTGACCCTACTCGCCGAGTCAACTCTATGACTCGCCGAGTTTCTATAATCAGAACTTTACTCAATCCGCGACCTAACTCGCCGAGTCACTCCGAGACTCGCCGAGTCCAACAATTCTGAGTCCACTCGCACACAACTCACCGAGTCATCCCTTGACTCACCGATTCTCGACTCAACCAGGGAATATCGGGACTCTTCGACAAGACTCGCCGAGTCCAAGAACAGACTCGCCGAGTCCAGGACTATCATCAACCTACTCGTCGAGTTGTTCATACAACTCGTCGAGTTCCAGGCCATCTTCATCCAACTCGTCGAGTACACCCATGTGACTCGCCGAGTACCACCGGTCTGAATCCATTCGGAAGCATTCCAGGCCATGCAATTGCTCCAAAACATAGATCTAGCCTCCTACCACTCATCCATCACGTAAAGTGGCAAACTTTACGTGAATCCAAAGAGATCTAGGCCATTTGCACATTGGGCTAGGGTTTGGGACATGAAAGCTTCACTAAACACTTCAACAAAGGGACGTTCATGCTCTCTGATTCTTCTCCCTTCCAGATCTGAGGTAGCAACCTCAGATCTAACCTCTAGACTTCCCATTACATCCATAGACAAGTTCCCACAAACCCCAAAATGAAGAAACACATAATAACAGCCCAAGAACGAGATATTACCTCCAAGAGATGCCCCCACTGCAATGTAATTCGAATCCAAGCAAAGCCCCTTGCTCCAAGCCTTCAATCTCCCAAAATTCCTTCAACAATTACTTCTCCAAGCTCCAATCCACTCAACAATGGTGCTTCTCCGCGATTTAGGGTTTTCTGGGGCTCAAGGGGTGATAAGGAGGCTGGGAGGAAAACATAATGTTCTTTATATAGGGCTCAACCCCGAGAATTAGGGTTTTCTCCAATCAGCGCCTACTCGCCGAGTCCTCCTCACTGACTCGCCGAGTCGGCTACTTAGCACGCGACCCAGTCGCGACTCTACTCGCCGAGTCCATCCATGGACTCGCCGAGTCACTCTTTCACAACTTACTCTTTTAGCCCTTCAACTCTACTCTTGATATTTCGGGATGTTACACCCTAAAACCCTTCCACACTCATCTGGTCCTTTTGACCCTCACTGATATGGGACCAAAACCCTTGGACTCGCCGAGTCCAAGAATGGACTCGCTGAGTCGGTCACATCCCCTCCTTAAAACTTCGATTTCTTATGTACAACACTTGACCAAAGGATAGATCCAGGCCCCTAAACTCGATCTAGCACGTAAAGTTACAAACTTTACGTGCATGCATGGGACTTTTGAGCTTCAAAGGCTCTAAAATGGTTCTTTTATTGCATGGGGCCTTCCTTGAGTGCAAAAGCAACCCAAATCTGTCTTGTGACTCCAATAATGACATGATACAGAAGCTCAAACCCCCAACCATGTTTGCAAACATGGTTGGCCACCAAAATGGCTTATAAAAGCCCTAAATCACCCCAAAGAGGGATCTAACAAATGAATGAGCAAGGTTCAGACTTTATACCTTCTGTAGACTGCAAATGGTGAACCAAAATCGAATCCTTCAGTCTCCTCTTGATCCTCCTATGCTCTTCCTTCTTCCTTGAGGTCAAAACTCACAAGAATCGCTCAAAAGCCTTGGATTTCCTCAAAAACGGCTAGGGTTTGCTATGATAAGTGTTTGGGAGCATAAAGGGGGAATGGAGGCTGCATAAGGTCGTTTAAATAGGGTGAAAACCCCTAGATTAAGGTTTTTGTCCAAACAGCGGCTACTTGTCGAGTCCGGGACCCGACTTGCCGAGTACGCAGCTTAAACTCCATGCCTCATCCCGCTTCTACTCGGCGAGTCGGTCCTTCGACTCGCCAAGTCCAAGGCTAAAATGAAAAAAAAAATTAATGAAGATTTAATAACAGAATACGTACCAAAAATCAGGTGCTACATCCCGATTCCCACGTGATGTTTGATCTGGCCACACCATAAAGCCAACACCACTCCAGTTCTCGTACACCGAGGTGCACACGAACCATGTGTCACACGGCCGTCTAGAAAGACCGTGTAACTAATCACCGTTATGGCTTAAGTTCTTTCAACCGATTAAACTTGCAAGGTTCTACCCAAGACACCATTATACCCCGCAAAAGCAGCATACACCATAATAATCATGTTACTCATACAGCTTAAACGAGTAATTATCATGTAATGAAGTTCTTTAAGATGTCACCATACATTAGCATATAACTACCAATTCATGAAACATCATATCTGCATGAAATTTACAACTATCACATAACATGAATATCACCATATCAACCGATACCAAGGCACAACCATACACAAGATGTAAAAAACATATTTTCAACAATTATCCCTAGCATATAAAAATCTAGCATTAATCCTAATTTGCATCAACAATTCACCTATGAGATGTGGTTTTCGTTTATGCACTAAAGTCAACAAAAATTGTCGACTCACCTTATGTTTGAAACGAGTTCTCCGTTTTATTTCAAGTCTTGACCCTTCTTGATGTTGTCAAGTTTTCACCTAATAGCCACACATACCAAACAATCATCAAATTGGGGTCCAAGTTTCATTAACACCTTTAATTTCTTAATGGGTTACATATTTTTTAATTTCCCCAGCCCGACCCCAATTCAGTGTTTTGGTCATAAAACAGAATCTACAGCTCCAAATGGGTTGGCATCAGACTTTCTGGATACTAGATTCGATTTACTATAACTTCATCAGAGAGGAGCATCAGCCAAATCTGCTCGGATTTAAAGCTACAGCCCTCGCAAGACAAACCAACATTTTTTCTAGATTTAACTTCGAACCTAACAACCATCTTTGGCTTTAGGGCTTGGTTTAACCCATCAATACTTAAAGATAAATGACTGAATGAGACCCAAATGTGTGTTTTATATCCTTTCATTATTTGTTAAGATTAATCGTGTTTGGTTAGGTTCAAGCACACACGAAACATATACATTACAAACAAAACTCTTATATTTATTTTATATTTGGTATTTTAAATCATGATATTTAAAATACATAATCCTTATAAATGAAACCAAGAAATAATAACATAATTAAAACTTTGGTGATTTCATACAAACTGTAGGGGACGTTTCCCGATTGACTCAGGCATTACTTTGCCAAAACACATTTACTTATAATAGTTGTAAGCTTCCACTAAGTCATATGTGTTTTAGCATATCGCATATCAAAACTATACGTTAATTTTTATGCTCTAATATTATAACCGGTCCATCTATAGAATTAACAGTAGGAGTAAGGCATATATTTATTCCATTTGTGAACCCATTTTCCAGCACCCAATTAAGCTTCTTGATGAATGAATTTAGGCAGAAGGTTGGGACTTCAAGGTTGTTCTTTGCAACATAAAGGACTGTTATAACCAAGAGAACATAAGGAGCTTTACTTAGGATAAGAAACTCATGAACAACAATAAATCACCAAGAAACACACCCCTATGGGATGGAATTCGATCATGGCCATACAACCGCAGCTGGTGCTGTGGCACCCTTCCGGTGGTATAGAGGTTGCCGACGGCATGGGTTGTGGTGGTGTTTAGGGTACGTTGGTGCTAGGAAGATTAATAAGCAAGATTAGGATACCTGAAGCGACTAAACGCAACAGCAAGTCAGCAACACTACAAACTTCCTTCTTTCTCTCCTCGATTCTCTACTTCCTTCTATCTCTTTTCTCCCGATTGTTTGTTGTTCGGTTGTTCCTCTCCTTTACTATTGCCTCCCCTTTTTTTCTTTCTTCTGGGCGATTCAACAGTAACACCCTGCTCCCGAGTTCATTAAAGGAAAGAAAAGAAAAGAAAGGAAGAACAAGGAGAGAAAAGAAAAGGAAGGGAACGGAAATAATAAAGCATTCAGTGCTCCCGAGTTCGAAAGAAAGAAAAAGAAAGTATTCATTTTAGGTGCTCCCAAGTTCATTAAAGGAAAGAAAAGAAAGTAAAAAAAGATAATTATACCCTTTTATGTTTTTGAGTAAATATTAAGTCTTTACATCCCCACATTCATTCTAGGGGTGTCGAACGGGTAAAATTTTCGGGTTTCGGGTAGAACGGGTCGGGTAGAATAGGTATTTCCTTAAGAAAATAATACCCGATACCCGACCTATATTGTATTTCGGGTTTCGGGTATTCGGGTTTGAGGTCGGGTCGGGTAATTATCGGGTATACCCGAAAATTTCTTAAATGACACTTATTGATCTTTTTTATTTTTATTTTTTTATTTTTACATATTGATTGGTTTAATAAAGAATCTGATAGGAAAATATTCTATACAATTAACAAGTACATATATAATAACAATATAAATAATTATAATATGTTATGTACTTTTTTAATTCAATTCTGTGCGATAGTGAGAATCTGAGAAATGTGATGACGGTTCAGGACTTCAGCTTCAACGTCGTATTCCCTTTGCAAGTTTGCGTCAACTGTCGAGTCGTCCTTCATAAGAAGGAAACAAAGGGTTTTGTTTTATTTCAAGCGTGCGTACGTGACTGCATTGTATATTTGGTATTATTTTAAAAAACGAATTCGGGTATTCGGGTATACCCGAAAATAAATATTCATACCTAAAACCCGGCCTATATTATTATCGGGTTAACCTATTACCCGAATGTTCATACCCGTTACCCGTTCTACCCGAATTCGGAACGGGTCGGATGGGTAGAACGAGTTTCGGGTTTTTTCAACACGCCTACATTCTATCGTACCCCCCACCTCCCAAAAAAAAACCAACTCTCCCTTCCTCCCCTCTACTTAAAACATTAACAAAACAATTTTATTTTAATATAAAATAAATTGTAAAAAGAAAAACCACATGTTATTCAATTATTTCCAAGAATCATACGGGATCGTTCTTGAGGGTTTGATGGTAGTCCAAGGAATTGAAACGGACATTTGGTATTTAAAAAAAAAAAAAAACACGTTAATGCACATTCAAGTAGAGTTATAATCGAATTTTCCAATTAAGTCCCCATACATCCAACCTTTTACACTTTGTACCCCAACCTAGATAAGTTAACATTTCGAGGTTATTTTAATGACACTTCAGCCCCTCTATTTTATTAAAACCTTTTAATGAACTAAAATTACCGCGTATTCCATCATATCAGTTTAATTAAATTATATACGTATTAATTATTGTGTAATTCTTTTAGATATTAAGTGACATCATTTTTAGATATTAAATAACATCATTTTTCTTTAATTTATTTCATTATATAGCCTTAAAACTTAATTAGTCCTATAAAAACAAATATTCGTCTAACGGAAGCTAACATTGCTGACGGAAGTAAAATCGGGTCGTTACATCTTAGTGGCTCCCACTTTTCAATCCTCTCAATTTTTGTTGGGTCCACCTTGATACCATGGTACTAATGCTTACAGAAGCAGCAATATTGTACTCCTCAACTGTCTTGCAATTGTCTTGCACCTAAATAAACCATCAATTCCTGTCAAACGAAACCAAATCTTGTTTACAACCCAAAAAATCTAAAAAACCAAGTCAATTAAATTAAAAACGACTATTACAAAGTCTTGATGTCCTACTCTGTTGCCTCCCCGAGTCATTTAAAGAAAAATATCATGAAAGTGGAGAAAATTAAGAAAGAAACGTACCTGGGATTCAAAAACAAAAACCCAATGTTTCAATCTTTGAATTTTTTGTTTGACTATAAAATAATAATAATAAAGAAACCTGATGAAGAAGGAAGATAGCACGTAGACATCACTTTGGGCCATTCTGGAAGCTATGAAGGAAGACAGAAGGCGGTGCTCGGACATCAACAGATCAGGACATATCATTCGTTCTCTATTTGCTCCATATTGAATCTCTATTTGTTCCATATTCAATCTATGCACTCCTCTCTCTTTTCTTTCTACAATTGTAACAGCCATACACATATCATTCGTTTCGTCAGTCGATTTAGGGTTTGAATATGGAACAAATAGAGAAGACAAAGAGAAATGGTGAAATCGATCTACAGGAGTGGTGGGAAGCGGTGAAATCAATTTAAGTCTGATGTTCTATATTTATCTTTGTTTATTGCGTGATATAAGGAATTGTTGTTGATCTACTATAATTAACTATGCAAAGATTACTATAATACCCTTAAATGATTTATTTTTTTCTAATTTCCTATTGATGCATTCATGCACACAATAGCTGCTAGAAACATTTGAACCTAGCTTTCTCTCTCTCTCTTTCTCTCTCTCTCTCTCTCTCTCTATATATATATATATATATATATATATATATATATATACTAGGTGTGAGACCCGTGTATTACACGGGTTGATTTAAAAAAATTAAACATTAAATTAAAATGTAAACAGAAAATATTTTTAATGTACAACTTTAAAATAAGAAAAGAAAAATGTATTTATTGCAATTTAATATCATATATATAATATTTAATACTTTACATATATAAATATATGATTTTAATTTTAAAAATTGAAACAAATAAAAAATTGACAAGTGGATAATATTTATTTCAAAAATACCATAAAATGACAAGTGTCAAAACTCATGGGAGATTGACATGTGGCAAAAAAAACATTTATTTATTAAGGAGGATATATATATATATATATATATATATATATATATATATATATATATATATAGGGTAAAGTGAATATACCTAACAACCTTATATAAACTTAGGTACCTAACCTCATCAAACTACGTCATTTTGCGTTAAATTTTAATTGCAATCATCCAAGGTTCTTAAACTTCATCCCTAAACTTGATTTACTTCAAAAAAAATTTAGGAATTCATCATTTTTTTCTCCTACATCCTTTCGTTTGTAGCGGTAGGATATGAAGCCCATCAGGTGGTATTCGATAGAAAGACGTGATGTAAAAGAAAGATATTGGTGAAAGTCCAAAGATTATGGAAGTAATCAAGTCATTTGGTTGAAGTTTAAGAACCTTAGGCAATTACAATGTAAATATGATACAAACCAATGTAGTATTATGGAGTTAGGTACCTAAGCTTATATAAGGTTGTCAGGTATATTCACTTTACCCATATATATATATATATATATATATATATATATATATATATATATATATATATATATATATATATATATATATATATATATATATATATATAATGTATACCTCAATTCTCGTGTCCTCGTATCGGTTCATATAAATTTTCTAAAAGTGTCTGCTTAATGTTCAAGTCATGGTGATTCCAAAAATGCATGATTCAAAAAATGCAGACGAAATTGAATTTTGTTATACCGATCTCCGTGAAATGACGTTTAAAGTTTCGTGTTTAATTAAGCTGAAAACGTCTGATTTTTTTTCCTTTTATAAATATCTTTGTCAAAAATATTTCAAATATGAAATTAAAATCAGGCGATAGCCTAAGTCCAAAAATGCTTTTGGGATTTCCATTTGAGGTATGCAAGTCCCTAAACGGATAGAAATGGTTTTTGCGATTTTTAAGAAAATCAATATTATATTGGTTTTGGATTCTTAAAATGGTCGTATATTTTGCATACGAACTCCATTTTGAACATTCTTTATATTTTCGAAAACAAAGAAACGCATACTACAAGACTATAATGTTTGTTTTTCTCACAACGGCTTAAAATGTAATTTTAGTTTTTCAGACGCATTTCTTGGGTTGCAATTTGAGCTGTTTGATTTGTTTGTCATATTACATATTTGGAAGTAAGATACCATATGATATCTTATAAGAAAATGCACTAAAACTCAAAGAGTCAAATTACCAAGAGACTGACGGTGAACTTGATCGTTCCCAGTCTTTGACCTGAATTTCGGGATGTCACACGGTCCCATTTTTCGGATATTTTTCAAACTAGATTATATGTTATCTTCGAGAGTCTGTAAATGATTCAATATTTAACAAAATTATGACTTTTTACATTCTAAATTGAAGTACAAATATAAATTACATGATGAAAAAAAGAATCAAGTAATTCTGACTTCATCTGAGTGAGTCATGTACATTTTTAAAAGCGGGACAGATTCCAAAAAATAAAAATAAAATGCCGAAACAGAAAATACGCAATATTGATTCAATATCTAACCAAAATATGTGTAACGCCTGTAGATCCGGGCTAGTTAATTTAGAGATAATAGGGGTCGAAAATGACTTTTCGGCAAAATATTATTTAGAATAAATAATCTTAACCAAGTTGTAGTATATGTTACAAGGTTTCCGTACATATAAAGACCGCCAAAATCCGAGTTATAACGAAGAAGTTATGACCCGTCGAAGTTTAGCGACGGAACCGGCACGGCACTGCGAAGACGTAAATAGTGAATTTATGATAGAGCGACTTTTAGCCTTAGTAATCTAAATGAAAGTCGTAGAATGTTAACCTGAGAACGTCCATAAAAAGAACGCCTAAATCTGACTTCTTATGAGGAATTTATGATTTTTCGAAGTTTCGGCTTAGCTGTGTACAACCCGAAGTTCGAGTATTAGATCGAGCGGTTTTTAGCCGAAACAACCTAAACGAGAATCGAAGATCTCGTTATTAGTAGTGTAACGATAAAAAGACAGACGAAAATGGACATTGGATGAAGAAGTTATGAGATTTTAACGGACCAATCATGTCCCGGCCTGTTAAAAATATAACTTTAAAAATAAAGTCAAAATTAGCCGACGGAGTCTAAACGAAAGTTGTAGAGTACGTCTCCACCTACGCGTGGATATAAAGAACGTAAAAAACGGAGTTCGTATGAACGAGTTACAAATTATAATAGCATATTTACGTATTAAAATAAAGTATAAATCATATATGCGTACACATATATATATACATATGTATATATCATTAGAAAGGTATCGACGATGCGGTTATTATAAGACTAATGTTGAGTTCTTTCAACATTAGTTTAGTGCAAATATCGTTAAATCTATTTAAAATAGTATTATAAAAGGGTGTTTAGTTGTTTATATAACTATAAGGTCATTAAGTAATTATGGAGGGTGGTTTTCGTAAATTCAATTACTATAAATAAGAGGCTTGGACTCTCATATTTCTTGCACCATTCTCTTGATTCAAGAGTCTTTCTCTCCTTATCCCCCGAGCATTTCGGTCCCTCGTGATTCGACTTCTCTTTCTGTAGTTTTAGTATAGTAAGGTGAGTGCTGAAGCGTTGCACGAATCTTTCTTAAAAAGATTCAGCGACGAAGTTATGCCCCTACAGAGCCCGACTCCTAGCTAAAATCTCCTTGTAAGTAAGTTATGCTTACCCTATTTTAAATATAGTTTATATTTAAAATTAGTATTGTTATTATAAATTTATAATAAATATTTGAGCTATTATTATGACTTATATAAGTGTCATTATAATATCTTTTTAACTACTCGCGGTACGGGGAATCTGGTTTAAAGGGCCGCATAGGGTTGTTGGATTTCAGAAGTGCTATATGCCAAAATGGTTCTGCCCTCCGGTGTTTTATGTCTGGCCCCTGTCTGTACATAGTGGTTGGAAAGTATTGTTTAAACGCTTATATAATAATAATAATAAGACTAATAATTAGTCACGGTAAATATTAGACTAAAATCTAGTGGTAATAATACTAGGTTTCATCGAAGGAAATTATTTTAAAGTAAACGAAGTGCTGTCCGAGTACCGAGTCACCGCCTTCTCAGGTGAGTGCATAGTCTCTTTCATCTTACATATAGATATGAAGTATTTTAATATAAATTACATGTTGTGTGTGCATATTGTCTGAATACTTGCTGTCTATGCTGGGTGAAAGATTTTTATACATGTTTTAAATGATTTAAACTGTATATGTATTTTATATCTACAAAATGTGTTGGGTAAAACATGGGTAGATGAAATAGTTGTTTTGTGATAACACGATGGGAGACATCAATGTTGTCAGTGATCCAGTCATCTAGTGGAGTATAGATGATGACCATGGGCGATACTAGACGGTTCGGTGGAACGCTAGTAAGCTCGTAACCTGTAGGTGTTTTTGAACTAGGTGCTCATTAGGTATTTTGAACTGAGTGTCTTCACTACGTATCTTTGAACTGAGTGTGTTCACTAGGTATTTTGAACTAAGTGTGTTCACTAGTTACTTTTGAACTAACTGTTTACCATATGTTTTGGACTACGTGTTCACCTTTTGTAATCTATAAGCTTTGGTAACGACGGACTTCGTGCCGATTCCTTAGGATAATGTAACGCCCGTAGATCAGGGCTAGTCAATTTAGAGACAATAAGAGTCAAAAATGACTTTTTGATAGAAGATTATTTAGGATGAATAATCCTAACTAAGTTGTAGTATATGTTACAAGGTTTCCGTACATATAAAGAACGCCAAAATCCGAGTTATAACGAAGAAGTTATGACCTGTCAAAGTTTCGCGACAGAACCGGCACGACACAGCGCGACGTAAAAAGTGAATTTACGTTAGAGCGATATTTAGCCTTAGCAATCTAAACGAGAATCGAAGATCTCGTTGTTGGTATCGAAGCGATAAAAAGTTAGGCGAGAACGGACGTCAAACGAAGAAGTTATGAATTTATAACGAAGTTTTCTGTCGCGGCCTATTAAAATAAATAATAAAAATAAAAGTCAAAATTAGCCGACGGAGTCTAAACGAAAGTTGTAGAGCGTAGTCTCACCTTCGCGTGGATATAAAGAACGTCGAAAACGGAGTTCGTATGAAGAAGATATGAATTTCCGAAGTTTATTAATCAATTTGTATTTAAATTAAAAAGGAAATTCGGAAGCATTATCCGAAGGAGTCACCGGTCTGATCCGAGGTACGCGCTGCGTACTCAAGTACGCCCCGCGTACTCCGAAGTGTCGACATTCGCAGCAAGTGGCTTCGGATGACGCACGCAGTGACGTTTTTCGGACCAGTACGCCCCGCGTACTGGCGTACGCCCCGCGTACTCCGAGGCTCCAGCCTCCTATAAATAGGATGCGAGGGCAGCCGACCCAATTGCCAATTTCTTCTCTTCTCTCTCCCGTTTTGCATCGTTTTGCGTGCCAGAAATACCCCGAAGCCCCGGTATTATACCCTAGCCCCGAGGCAAGTCCCGAGATCCCGAAGATCCCGAAAAGTGCGGTTCCCGAGTCGAAGCTCTGCCCACGAGAAGTTTGATTTTCGAGGAGATCTTCCAGATCTGCTGAGGAATACTACTTCTATAAGCCGTAGTGCTGTCGGATCGTCTTCTGATCAAGTGAGTGTGTAGTTATTTCTTCTAATACAATAATACGAAGTATTTTATATAAAAATACGTGTTATGTGTATATATTTGGTTGTGTTATGTGTGAATGAGTATTCACTCTCTTCTATCTTACAGATCTGCTTATTTCTTTATGAGATATGTGTTACGTGTGTGTGCCTCATCTGTTATGTGATATAGGTGTTGATTAAAGCATGCTATACAGGTTTTCTTTAAACTATGTATACAAATGTATATTTTTATCTACTAATATTGTTGGGTAGAACATGGGTAGATGGGTTAGTTGGTGACTATGGAGTTAGCGCCTGCTGTTAGATAAACCTTGGTGACTATGGAGTTAGCGCCTATTATTAGGTAAACCTTGGTGACTATGGAGTTAGCGCCTTTTGTATAAACCTTGGTGACTATGGAGTTAGCGCCTATTGCATAAACCTTGGCGACGATGTGACTTCGTGCCTATTTGATGAACCTTGGCGACTATGGAGTTAGCGCTTGTTAAGTAAACCTTGGCGACTATGGAGTTAGCGCTTGTTAAGTGTACCTTGGTGACTATGGAGTTAGCGCCGCTTGAGTAAACCCCGACGACTATGGAGTTAGCGTCTTATAACTATGGATTTAGTACTCGATAGATAAACTTTGGCAGCAATGGATTTCGTGCCGATTCCTTAGGAATAAGTGAATGAAGGATAGTTGGTTCTTAGGGGGAAACCTTAAGAAGATGATGGAGATGGGTATTTGAGTTGATTGTTTGATAATTGAATATAATAAATGTATTATTGTGGGTTGAAAACCCTATATGCTCACCAGGCTCCCAAGCCTGACCCACTCAGTTTTCTTTTCATTACAGGTAATGACACAAGAGTATAAGTCGGCGGACTTGACGAGAGATTTTGGATTATAGATCAGTAGTTGAATAACTATTGTAAGGTCTATTTTATGTTGTTTATGCTTTTGGTCTGTAACGAACATGACACCCCGAGGTTTTATTATTTAAATAAAAATACATTCTTTTCGAGAAATGTTTTGATAAAATGGTTATCATATTTTATTTTGGGAACAAATTCCGCAACCGTTTCCTTTAAACGATCACTCTGATTTTTGAAAACAAAGCATAAACAAATCGGTCTTTTCTGGCCGTGAAATTGGGGATGTCACAGTTGGTATCAGAGCATTAGTTTAAGCGAACTAGGAATTTGTAGGATTTCTAGACTTAAACTTAGAATGCTAAGCAATGATTGCGAGTTGAGTGTGTCCATTATATTTTAGGTAGTACACCTAAATTGACACAGGCACTATTTTATTTTAGGAAAATTGCCTAAAATGCTTTTGCGTGCTAAATGTTTTGTGTGGTAGCTATATTGATGCTATTATTTGTTCGGATCTATGGTTTGTTGCCGACCGGATCTGGAAACCGTATGTGTATAGGATTCTAAGCGTACGTCTACGATATTAGAACTAGCATATAAACGTTTCGGAGTGATAAGGATGATTTGAATATCTATCGTGATTAAGGATCTAATTTCACCATATTCGGTGTATAGATCAAAAATGGTGAGAACGAGGAGTGGAGTTGGAAATGCTGATGAGAACAGGAATCAAGTACCAGTAATTGAACAAATACCTGTTGTGGCAGCAGCGCCTGAACCAATGACAATGGCCGGAGTTCAAGTGATGATCCAGGCAATGTTGAATAATCAGATGGAAGAAACTAGACGTCTGATCAGACAAAATCGTGAGGAATTGTCAATTCGAGTAGAAGAGCCCGAAGTAAATGGAGGGCATTCTGAAGGAGGAAACTATAGTGGGACCGTTGGTCAAGCCAACCCACCAATAGTTCGCCAAAACAACCAGGATAGAGGAAATGATGGACGTGGATGCAAGTACAAGGATTTCATGGCATCCAAACCACCGTGTCTTTCTGGGAGCCCGACACCGGTGCAAATCATGGACTGGATCTCCGAGATGGAGACAATGTTTGAAAGTTGCGAGTGTAGCAACAGACAGAAGACCGCTCTTGCAATCCCTCTGTTAAAATCTGGAGTATTGAGCTGGTGGAAGTTACTGGCTGGTTCAATGCCTAAGGGGGAAGCTAGCAAGATGTCTTGGGAAGAGTTCGTGGGGCAAATGAAAATGCAATACTGCTCTGAGCAGGATCTTCTGGAAATCAACAATGAGTTTCAGAATCTGAAGAAAGGAAAATTGAGCGTTACTGAATACGCTACGAGCTTTACGGAGAAGATGAAGCTTATTCCATACCTGATTCCGACTGAACTTTCCAAGGTCAACAAGTTTGCCAATGGATTACCAGCGGACTTTGGTCCGATAGTCAAACAAGCAACCACTCTGAAAGCCGCCATCTGGGCAGCCAAAAATGTTGAGACCCAAATAAAAGAAAAGGGTCTGGAAAGGGCTGAAGTTGGAGAGAAAAGGAAGCGTGAAGGATCTTCAATAATCGATAAAGAAAGTAAATTCTCGAAAACTGGAGGAAGAGATGAGGCTAAGTGGTGTGAGAAGTGTAAGAAGAGACACTTCGGGAATGTAGCGAGGAGATGACTTGCTACAAATGTGGGAAGACAGGGCACTATGCCAACAAGTGCGCACCTAACAAGAAGATGTGCTATAGGTGTAATGGAGAAGGTCATATTTCTAAAGACTGCCCACAGAAAAACACACCTCCACAGCCAAGGGCATTCAACATGTTCCTCAACGAAGCAGAAAGAGATGGGAGGGTTAAAGGATGAAGACTTCATATTAATATATAAAGTCGGTAAAGTCTGTATCAGGAGGCATAGCCTGTTAGAGGCATAGTATAGGGTGAACTTGAACTTTTGTGTAATAGTTTCAAGAATTAATATAAATCCTAGTTTTGTCATCTGATGTGTTGAATGATTATATGATTTATGTATGGTGACTTGGTTAACTGCGAGACAATACCTGGGACGAGTATGAGTAGGTGTGAATGGTAGTAGAGATCTATACTACCGGAAGCACAGGACTCACGCTTGGATCAGGGGAAGTCACAAGGTTATCAAGAAGCTAGTAATTGATTCTGATTTATTCAAGTATGTCATTACCATTGTTTCGGTAATGTCTAGAAAGATAGTTGTTATTCCAACCCTAGGGGTCATATCAATTGAGTCCGACTATGATGAGAGGTCATCGGGACACGACCCATCAGGGTTATTACTTAGAATGGAGAGATAACTTATGGAGTCAGTATGCGAATCCTATTTCGTTGATGATTCCGGGACGTAATCATCCTAAGGGGGAGATAATTGTAACGCCCGTAGATCAGGGCTAGTCAATTTAGAGACAATAAGAGTCAAAAATGACTTTTTGATAGAAGATTATTTAGGATGAATAATCCTAACTAAGTTGTAGTATATGTTACAAGGTTTCCGTACATATAAAGAACGCCAAAATCCGAGTTATAACGAAGAAGTTATGACCTGTCAAAGTTTCGCGACAGAACCGGCACGACACAGCGCGACGTAAAAAGTGAATTTACGTTAGAGCGATATTTAGCCTTAGCAATCTAAACGAGAATCGAAGATCTCGTTGTTGGTATCGAAGCGATAAAAAGTTAGGCGAGAACGGACGTCAAACGAAGAAGTTATGAATTTATAACGAAGTTTTCTGTCGCGGCCTATTAAAATAAATAATAAAAATAAAAGTCAAAATTAGCCAACGGAGTCTAAACGAAAGTTGTAGAGCGTAGTCTCACCTTCGCGTGGATATAAAGAACGTCGAAAACGGAGTTCGTATGAAGAAGATATGAATTTCCGAAGTTTATTAATCAATTTGTATTTAAATTAAAAAGGAAATTCGGAAGCATTATCCGAAGGAGTCACCGGTCTGATCCGAGGTACGCGCTGCGTACTCGAGTACGCCCCACGTACTCCGAAGTGTCGACATTCGCAGCAAGTGGCTTCGGATGACGCACGCAGTGACGTTTTTCGGACCAGTACGCCCCGCGTACTGGCGTACGCCCCGCGTACTCCGAGGCTCCAGCCTCCTATAAATAGGATGCGAGGGCAGCCGACCCAATTGCCAATTTCTTCTCTTCTCTCTCCCGTTTTGCATCGTTTTGCGTGCCAGAAATACCCCGAAGCCCCGGTATTATACCCTAGCCCCGAGGCAAGTCCCGAGATCCCGAAGATCCCGAAAAGTGCGGTTCCCGAGTCGAAGCTCTGCCCGCGAGAAGTTTGATTTTCGAGGAGATCGTCCAGATCTGCTGAGGAATACTACTTCTATAAGCCGTAGTGCTGTCGGATCGTCTTCTGATCAAGTGAGTGTGTAGTTATTTCTTCTAATACAATAATACGAAGTATTTTATATAAAAATACGTGTTATGTGTATATATTTGGTTGTGTTATGTGTGAATGAGTATTCACTCTCTTCTATCTTACAGATCTGCTTATTTCTTTATGAGATATGTGTTACGTGTGTGTGCCTCATCTGTTATGTGATATAGGTGTTGATTAAAGCATGCTATACAGGTTTTCTTTAAACTATGTATACAAATGTATATTTTTATCTACTAATATTGTTGGGTAGAACATGGGTAGATGGGTTAGTTGGTGACTATGGAGTTAGCGCCTGCTGTTAGATAAACCTTGGTGACTATGGAGTTAGCGCCTATTATTAGGTAAACCTTGGTGACTATGGAGTTAGCGCCTTTTGTATAAACCTTGGTGACTATGGAGTTAGCGCCTATTGCATAAACCTTGGCGACGATGTGACTTCGTGCCTATTTGATGAACCTTGGCGACTATGGAGTTAGCGCTTGTTAAGTAAACCTTGGCGACTATGGAGTTAGCGCTTGTTAAGTGTACCTTGGTGACTATGGAGTTAGCGCCGCTTGAGTAAACCCCGACGACTATGGAGTTAGCGTCTTATAACTATGGATTTAGTACTCGATAGATAAACTTTGGCAGCAATGGATTTCGTGTCGATTCCTTAGGAATAAGTGAATGAAGGATAGTTGGTTCTTAGGGGGAAACCTTAAGAAGATGATGGAGATGGGTATTTGAGTTGATTGTTTGATAATTGAATATAATCAATGTATTATTGTGGGTTGAAAACCCTATATGCTCACCAGGCTCCCAAGCCTGACCCACTTAGTTTTCTTTTCATTACAGGTAATGACACAAGAGTATAAGTCGGCGGACTTGACGAGAGATTTTGGATTATAGATCAGTAGTTGAATAACTATTGTAAGGTCTATTTTATGTTGTTTATGCTTTTGGTCTGTAACGAACATGACACCCCGAGGTTTTATTATTTAAATAAAAATACATTCTTTTCGAGAAATGTTTTGATAAAATGGTTATCATATTTTATTTTGGGAACAAATTCCGCAACCGTTTCCTTTAAACGATCACTCTGATTTTTGAAAACAAAGCATAAACAAATCGGTCTTTTCTGGCCGTGAAATTGGGGATGTCACAGATAATCCTTAGGAATGAATGAACGAGAAATAGTTGATTCTTAGGGTAGATCCTTAAGAGTAAAGAAGATAATGGGGATGGGTAATTGGGTTTAATTGTTTGATTGTTTAAACATAATAATTATATTATTGTGGGTTGAAAACCCTATGTACTCACCAGGTTTCCCAACCTGACCCACTCAGTTTATTTATATCACAGGTGTTGATATGAAGTCACATTACACTGAGAGATTAAAGAGATGTAGATCACTAGTGTAAATAAATGTAAGTTCTGTTTATGCTTATGTTTCTGTATTGACAATGACATCCCAAATGTTTTAAAATGAATAAAATAAGTTTCTTCGAAAATGTTTTAATAACGTATTTATCGTGTTTTTCTGGGAACAAATTCCGCAACATTTTTATGAAAAGAAGTACTCTGACTTTTATAAAGCATAAACAAAATCGGTCTTTTCTGGCCGTGAAAATGGGGATGTCACAATATGTGTTTGTACGGTATAAAATAAAGTACAAACACCAAATTACAGGCGGGAAAAAAATTAAGTAATTCTGACGTCATTTGAATGAGTTATGCATATTTAAAAAACGGGACAGATTAGAAAAAACAAAAAAGTGCTTAAATATAAAAATACGCAACATTGATATTCTTTCTTTCGGGGCATGTGTCTGATTCAATATCTAACCAAAATATATGTTTGTATAGTAAAAAATGAATTACAAACTCCAAGTTACATGTTGGAAAAAAAATCAAGTAATTCTGACTCTATATGAGTGAGTTATACACATTTTAAAAAACATGAAAAATGTCAAACCGATTTCGATTTTTAAAACCGGGACCGGTTTTCATAAAAATGGAGAACCGGTAACTGGACCTTATTACCAGTTCTGGTTCGACGGTTCTAATGTCCATCCCTAGTTGAGACCGTGTGTCAACAAACCCAGTTGGTTGGGTTGAGGCCATGGGCCAACAAACCCTATATGCATGCAATGCAATTGTATTTCCAATGTGTTTGGTATTTTGGGAAACTCACTAAGTTTGGGCTTACAGTTTTGGATTTCTTGTTTCAGGTACCTCAAATGATCGGGGAAAAGCAAATGTTTGATCGTACACGTCCTTTGTAGTTTTTGATTTTCACCTAATTTGAACAATCTAATTTTGAATGTTTATATTTGACACATATGTTGTGATTTGGGTTTTATGAAAATAACGGTTTTATCTAAATGAAAAATAAAAAATTTTATCATGATTTTTGGGATGTTACAGTTATGTATAATTACATTTAATGCATTAATGTTTCAATAACAAAGTAACAAAAAAGTGGTTATTATGATTTTTTAAATTAACTTTTAGTATTATAAAACTTGAATTATTAAAACGTCTTCTAAACTCCAATGTTGTATACTAGAGTTATCGGGAAATCCATATAAGTTTTTAAAAAACAAGTTTATTAAAATTTCTATTTTTTAACCGTCTATAGACTTTAAAAAACAAACATTTTTTTTTAGCTACATATATTTTGTACACCTATTCTTTTGTAGATGTGGTCCGGAAATTACATACATTTTATCTCTTCAAAAACAAACACCTAATATTACATTTTATTTCAAATTTGATAGTAATTATGTTTGATTGCTCTTTAATATAAGTTCTTCTACTAAAAAAATTTCTTATGAATGTAAGCTTTATTGATTAAAAAATACAAATAATTTTATAAATGGTATGAAATATGTTAAAAAAATGAATGAAAGTGATGTATATAATCTCTTATATGACGGTGTCCCACGAATCCGATTATCGCATGTAAACTTAATTTTTATTTAATAAAATGATTCATTCAACATAATAGAAGTTTTAAATAGGCATAACGGGTAAACGAATAATAAGTTGGGTTGCTAATCCTTTTTGGAAGGTCAAACTAATTCTTTTGAAAATCACATTTATAGATGTAGGGGTCATAACAATACTATGAATGACCCGTTAGACTCTATTAAGGAGTTTCACATCATCTGACGCAAGAAAACCAAAAGTATCAGACACGAAAAATATAAACGCGTATTGATTTTTCATGCATGTTTTCTCATATTTAATCACTTTGA
This sequence comes from Lactuca sativa, assembly GCF_002870075.4. Lineage (NCBI taxonomy): Eukaryota > Viridiplantae > Streptophyta > Magnoliopsida > Asterales > Asteraceae > Lactuca > Lactuca sativa. Next base: position 23,899,412 of record NC_056628.2, read on the forward strand.
CTTAGACAATTTTTAAAATAGACCGTCTCATAGTGAAAACCCCACTCTCCAAGCCCACAAGAGGGAGAAACTATTGTTAGATCTAAAGTTGCGTGTTTCCCTCATGTTCATCCAAAACCTAAAATGTTGGTTGGTTTAAACGTTGATTTTCTTTCTAACAGGCTGGGCCGGTCCAGACGGTGGGCGACCCGGGCGACTGCCCAGGGCCCATGTCTCTAAGGGGCCCAAAATTGCTAGGCTATATAGTATATATGTATATGTTTTTTGGGGACCAAGTTAGTCCAACCTAAAATTAGCCCAACAAATTAAACAAACCGGCTTGCCATAACCACGTGTCTCGTCTGAACTCTGAAGTGGGATCAAAGAAAATGCAAATTAGGGCGCTGAACTGATAATGAAATCGACATCCTCGATAACTGAATCGTCATCTACATCATGCGGGAATGCCTCGTGAATCGATGAATTATTTAAGGATAATATTGTTCACGATTCATCTCATACCGTTCCATTATCGATTCAAGACTTGTCATCATCATTCTTATTTAGTCGCTTCTTTCTTGCTCATCAGAAGGCAAATACCATTCCTAAAGACCTAAACAAATCAGAAGACTAATCTCGCCTTCCTAATGATTTCCGAACTGAATTGGATTCTCATATTCCTATGAGGTCTTCTCTGTTTCTCACATTAGACCTTCTTTGTTTCTCACATTAGACGTTCACTGCTTCTTGCTTCTAGAATCTTGCAATCTCTCCATCCCATGTGCTTATTATTAAACTGGACCAGTTAAGAGATATCACAATTCGGGTACGGTATGAGATTCTGAGTTGTATATCTAATTTGTGTTCCTGGTTTTTGAATGGATTGCTAACATTTGAGCCAATTCAAATCTTGACATACACCTAACTTTTATTACTGGTTTTTGTATATCAGATTCTTGTTTTTGGCTTTTGTTTTTCAAAGCTTTCAATTTATATTTCTAATTTTTGCTTATACATCAAATTCCTGAAGTCATTTTCATCCTGAAATAGTGAAACTCATTGCTCTATGTTTCAGATTCTTCAGTCAATTAGGTAATGTGTTTGTATTCTTCTTCTTCTTCTTCTTATTATTATTATTATTATTATTATTATTATTATTATTATTATTATTATTATTATTATTTGTAATTGTATAATCGTAAGTTTTACTATTCCGAATTTTCTGATGTCTGTTGCTAACTTGATTCTTCAAGTTTGAGCTTCAAAGTATCATTACGACTTGATCTGAATTTTTGGTTATCATATATTTTTCTTTTTATTTTATTTATTCCATTTATAACTTTTTTTACTGATTTTTTGCAGCTTTCCTTGATATTAGGCTACCAAAAAATTTAGGGAGAAACCAGTTGTATTCATACAATATTTTGTAAAAGCATTGCTTATTTGTTGATGGTTTCGCAAATCTAATGTATAGAGAAATGTATGTTACATAAATTTGATCATGACATCGATGTATCTAAAAAATCCAGAATAAGTATTTTACTTTGAAATAGTTGTACTTGTTAAATGTTGTGGGTATATTTGTGTTTTTTATAAAATGATTTTTGTAATGGCATTTATGCTTTTGACTTTTTGTGATATTTATGATGTGAGGGTCTTTTATTTATTTTCGCCCCGGGCCCAAACTATGTTTGGACCGGCCCTGCTAACAAGTCAGTCAGGAAGTTCACATGTTTTCTTTTATTGACAGAAACCCCAATACGATTATAACATATGAGCACGATTATTACTCATAAACCCATATAGTTAAACGGTTTAGGCGAATTATGTATGTATTTAATAAATACGATTAGTGTCGAACCATATGAAAAATGTAATCATACATAATTACATATTATATCGGGCTATTTTTCTAACTGCCCAACCCGAGAGTTGAGAACCAATGTGATTGCCACCCGTATTACCGGTTTAGTTACTCGGACTATCCACCACATATCTAAATTGGAGAGGGAACAAACCAACTACTGCTCCACTGGATCCCATACTCCCCCATCATTATAAAATAAAACGAAATTTCTCTCTTTCTTCTTTACCGTTGCATTTGCTCTTACACACACACACTGACACACACAGTAACAGCATCACTCATAGATGGTGGATTCCAATTAAATGAGCATTGCAGCAGTTTACCTACCAATTTGACCTTCTTCCTTCTTTCTCGCTTTAGATTCTTCATTAATGGCGATGGCAATTCGATTCATGTCTCGTTGCAGTCATATAACTCATGAAGAAGAGATTAATCAATCAAATGCTCTGATCCAGAAGGTATATTCCTCTCCCTTTATTGCTAAATCTGTTTTCTTTTCTGTGAACGATTGATTCGAAATCCGATCAGATTTGAAATACACAATTCTGAAATTTTGGTAATCTCTTTGATGTGTGCAATCAGCAATGCGATCTTCAATTTTGCGTGTAATTACTAAAACTAAAACATTTCTTTTTCTTTTTTCAAAATTATCTTAGCTGTTCCTATGTGATTATAAAAACTTAAAGAAATTAACATTTATTTATCGCTTAAGTTATATAATATATATAAGTTTAAAATTTGAATAATATTTAAGCAAAAGTTATTTTCAGAATATTGGTTGGTTGATCGGGGATGAATTTTATTATTTATGCCTACTATGCATCATACTACATGATATATATTTTTTGTATATACTAAATTTAGGTTTCACCATTACTTTTTGTACTTTGTGAAACTAGATATTTCTATTTTATATAATATGTGGTAACTAGGATCATCATAAAAAACGTTATTCTTACTTTTATGAGAGAGTCATTGTGTAATTATGTAAAGAAGGAACAGCATTAAAAAATATGTTTATCTTATAGAAAAATAACAATAAAGAACACCAAATAAATAAAATTAAATGCCAACTTCACTTATGAAACTATAAAGTTTGTACTCTCAGAAAACGAAAATTGATCTTCCCTTGTGATGGAGACAATACGACGAAATGATTATTATCATATTAATTCTTACATTATAAACAGATATCTGAATTTCTATGTGGACACGTCTGGTTTCTAACATCACAAATATATTATCTTATTAAATTTTATTATAAAGCTTATATTTAAGTATTTAACAATGAACGCTATTTTTTTTTATTTATAGTATATTTTAAATGATAAATAATAAGAAGAAAAAAAAGACATATAGAACTTCTATTATGTCTACACCGTTAAAGACAAATGATTACCAAATATATATATATATATATATATATATATATATATATATATATATATATATATATATATATATATATATATATATATATATATATATATATATATATATATATATATATATATATATATATATATATATATATATATATATATATATATATATAGCAGGCATATATAAAATTTAGTGAAAAAGGTAACCGCATAGAAAGGTAACAAATTTTTATCATTTTCTAATTTAAGATAACCACCTAAGAAAGTTCTTTACCTTAAATAAAGAATTTTTCAAACGTCAGTTTTTTCTTCGACAAAAAAAAAAAAAAAAAAAAAAAAAAAAAAAAAAAAAAAAAAGTTAGATTATATGAAACCAGAAGAAAATCAAAGGTGGTTTTATACTTTTTAAAACATATCTCCCAACGAGTCCTCGGTTATTTTGATTTTTATGAAGGAGATTCGTGTAGATATATTTTTGGTATGTGTCATTTTCTAAATTGACATTTAGCTAACCTTTGTTATCAGTTATTTGTCATTTTTTGTCTGTAATTATTTTAATTAAATACACCATTGGCATTTGGTAATGTTTTCTTTCTTAGTTTGTTACAATGTCAGTGTCATTTTAAGGTTGATAACCCTTCAAATTAAAAGTAGGGAATTGGTTAGTACATTCAAAGCACCTAGTTCATTAAGTCCATCTGTGTAAGTAATACTATCATAGTATCATTTTTTCATCTAGGATAAAACAAATTTTGTGGAATATGTAGCTTTTCAAAAGTCTTGTTTATTATGACATATATATATAACGAGAAGAATATGAAGAAATAAAATCATGTTATAATTTGTTCACTAGAACATTTTATATCCATGGACCTTTTAATTTGAAATGATAGGCAACATTAATGTTCCAACTGTGACCAACTGCAATAATGTTTCATGTTTCATTGTTAAAATACATATGTAAAGTTCATTAATAGATATAGTTCAAAATGAAATTGTTGACAATCATAAATAATGTTCAATCATAATCTTTTTAAAAATGAAATTGTTAACAATCATAAAAAATGTAAACAATCGTGATTTTATCTCGTTGCCATTCAATTCTTACACCAAGAGGAATGTTTAAATCTTTCAGTATTAATTTGTTGAGATAGATTTCTGGTTATGTCTTTATACCGGTAATACAACCATTTTATATCATTAAATGTTGAAATTTTGTTCCTGTTTATGCAAAAATCCAAAATAAGTCGACAATGAGGAATGGAAATACCTATGAGAATCATAACTTTATTATTATTATTTTTTTAATGGATTATTGTTGTGATACAGGACCTTGGTTCCTAGTTTTTGTAGTCCCCGCCGAAAATAGCATCTGAAAAGCTTTGAGGCACATACATTAAATTTAAATATAGATAATAGTCCATTAAAGATGGTGTTATTGAGGAGAAGACTCGCTTGTTGTACTTGGAATAGAGAGATCGGCAATAGCATCGATTTTGATCAAACACCAAACGGTATATTCTCTCTCTTTTTTCTTTTTTCTTTTTCCTTCACGCACACAGACATATGGTTACGAATTCATAATCAAGAAAATTCATATACCTTAATTTCTTTGCATCTAATTGATAAAACTCATTGGTTTTGTTTTCTATTTTTCAAAATTTTAATAAGTAATGGTATTTTTGATGAGTTGAACCATTTGGGCTTTTTATTGGGTTTTAAATCTTGTTAGTTCTTATCCAATGTTACAGTGTTTTTTAGGTTTTCAACTACTAGAAATTTTTTCTTTTTTTCAGATGTAACCAGTGAGAATTTGTTATTTTTTTCAAACCAGCAACTATATAAAAACTTTGAATTCTATAAAATCTAACATTTTCAATTAATTACCGAAAAAAACTTAAAGTTGGTTTTTAAAAGAAAAACAAAAACTAAAAAAAATCAATCGTTAATCCAAAAAAAGAGAGAAAAAAAACTACATCAGGATCCTTGCTGGTTAAAGTAGAAAGATTAGGAGGATGTTTGGGATTTCATTAAAAAAACAATTTATTGATTTACTGTTTTTTTTTAAATCAAAAAGTCAAAAAAATATATATTCAATAATATGAAAAAAGACTTTTAAAATATATTATCTTCAATCCTTCAAAAATAACATTTCATTAAGTTTGGATTTCTGATTTGTCAAAACTCTTTATAACCATTTAGGTTGTAAACGACGACCCTTAAAATATGTATAAATTAAGACAAATATTTTTTGAATACAATTTATCGTCTTATTGATTTTTCCTATAACAAAAGTTAATTCAAACATTTAAAAAAAACATATTTTCACAAAAGTTAATTCAAACATTTAAAAAAAAAACATATTTTCAAACACTCTCTAAAGTTTGGATAATAAGATATAAATTTTATCAAGTCAAGTGAAAAACCTTTTTCGATGATATTAATTTGTCTGCTTTTGGATTTCTTATATACATGGTATATAATTCTATCTATTCTTTTATGTAGGAATAAAAAATAAGTAAATATTTTCATACATTTTCTTCTTTTTTAGATTAAAAGTGTCGAAATCAAGAAAGAGATTAAAAAAAACAGAATTAATGTTATTTACATGTTATAATCTTATATGAATAGAACGATAAATGAATATATATATATATATATATATATATATATATATATATATATATATATATAAAAGAATATTTAATTTTTCATAAAAATCAAACTTTATTAGTGAAAACTTGAATGTTTAAAATTTCAAAAATTGTTGTGAATTTGGAAATAATTGCCGTGATTCAAGTGTCAACTAGTGCCTAGAAACTAGCGGCATGTTGTCTTGTCATGTCTTCTTTGTAAATAGTGTGTGGATGTTGATTCTTCTACCCACTTAACTACTATCAAACATTGTTGAAAGCAACAACTAATATGTTTTGTGAAGTCCCATACGTCGTCCATTATTGTTTGTGCCACCAATTATTTTCACAATGCTTAGAGAAATATTTGAAATTCGTAAATGAAAAGTGCACACTTTTCTTTTATGATAATGCTTGAGAACTCACTACAAATGAGTAGAGGTAAATAATAATAATAAATAAATAAATGTCATCTATTGCATTTTTGTTACTTGAGTACATAATCCAATTGTATTTAAAATATATACGTACATTTTGCCTGATTTTAGGGGGAAAATGAGTGTGTGACTTGTAGGTTACGTCATAATTTCTAAAATAAAAAATAAAAATAAGGTTTTTATGTATATAAAAAGATGACTACTTTTTTAAATCAAGGCCAAAACATTGGTCATAAGTTTTTCTTTACTACTTATCCCGAAAAATTAGTTGTGTTTGTCACGTTAACTAAAAAGCTAAACTTTTATTTATTTATCAATAACTTATTGCAAATAACTTATCAAAAAACTAGCTTGTAAATTAGTATATAATCTACAATAACCTATTTTCATAAGCTTATTAAACACTAAATTCAAATAATCTCGAAAAATATATTAACTTATACATACCAAATATTGCGTTAGTAGTTGGGATGAAAAAGCTAAAGAAATTCGAATACGAAAGTCGAAAGTGATGGCGAAATTGCCATGAAAATTGCATGGCTATTGTTTACCAAATATTTATTTATCGACCGACATGGAGATAGTGGTCCTTAATTTTTTGACTTTTTATTTATGTAACTAGTTGTACTACACCCACACCCAGAAAAGAAATAACTACAAGATACCTAAGTGGTGGTGGTGGGGACACAATAGTCATTTTCTAGCTTTTGAAAAGTCATAAAAAATGCTTAGTTCATCTCCGGTTTCTGATTCTCTCCATGTTACCTTTCATAATTTCATTTTTCCTTTTCCATTAAAAAAAATTTAAAAGCAAAATATTATTCATTCAAATTATATTAAAAAAAAAACATTAATCACTCTATAAATATAATACAATGTGCATAATGTGTTATGTGGTTGTCCTAGGATACATGTTACAATCTTTCTTGTTGCATCAAATAACGGTCGACTTGACTTGGTACTTGGTAGTCTGAAATTTTGCTTTTTATAGTAAAAAGGTACCATATTTTAGTATTACAATAGCAAAAATATAATAATGGCTACCCTAAAAAATATTATTGTAGATTTGTTTCTATCTTAGCCCAAAAATAATGAAATTGACTTATAAAGGTGATTAAACTTTAAATATATACCTTTTGAAACTGTAGATAACCATAAAAAAGGGGGAAATAACACTAGAACCAAAAGAGAAAGAAGAAGAAGAAAATCTATAAAATGGAAAATGGGAAAAAGAAAATAAATGAACTGAATAATACAAAGTTGTACATTAGTAGGGTACTCAAGGACCAAGGTCGACCCAAAAGTTGTACATTTATTTATGTATAGAAATTCATTTATGAGGGCCCACAAAAATGTAATAAGTGTCAAAAAATTGTCATCTATATATCTATCTTCATGTGAGGAATTATTTTTTATGTCACGACTCTAGTGGTATTTTGCCTAAATTGCAACTTCGCCATTTATTTCCTTACATAAAAAAACAAAAAATCCTATACTGCGTTCTATATGAAAACTAGAGGCAGTTTTTAAATGCAGCTACAACACTTGCAGCATGTGCTTGTTGTCACGGAAGAATCTGCATTATTTGATAGTTAGTAACAGTATCACCTGTGTCACCTACCCTCTTTCTAATATACTCTTATCTTGTAGAATCCCCATGTTCTACGTCAAACTCTAAGACTTAATTAAATCAATTTCGTTACACTAAAACCATAATTCATAGTTGACGCCCTTCCCAAAATTAACCATAACAACAACTTTCAAACATTGTTATGTAAATTTAAATTCAAAATTAAAATCTTTCAGGAATTATGACATACAATGGACTTGAAAGCTGCATTCTTAATGCTAACTCATGCGAGGATGAAAGTGTTACAAGTAGAGGAGATGAATGTCCAACTATTGACTCTCTTGATGAAGAGGATGATTCAAGTTGTTCTTCTAGCAACAATGCTTCAGGAGGATCCTTTTCTTCTCAATGGACAATCATGAAAAGGGATGGACATGAACAGCAACCAGACGAATGGGAATACTCAGAAAGTGTCACAAAAGAAAAAGTGTCACCAAAACCACAAATCTCTGATGTGGAAATAATGAAAGAAAAATTCGCAAAGCTCTTGTTGGGTGAAGATACTACCGGAGGGCGAAAGGGTCATTCCTCCGCTTTGGCTCTGTCCAATTCCATAACAAAACTCGCTGGTACATTGTTGGCTCTCTTATAACACTATAATACAAATCAGGCAACCTCTAAGGAATTAGCGACAGATTTTAATTATTAAAAAAAAAAAAAAGGAAAATTTTGAATGTCAACACAAAAACTTTCCTCTTTTTGAACTATTTATTCTATTATGATCGGTCTTATAGGTCAATGGTTTTAATACGTATATAGCGTTCCAAAATGGTCAATAAACTTTTATTTGTACACCTAAGGACTAAGGTCCTGTAAAATGTTTCTTCATCCAAAAACAAAAAAAATGATCGCTTTCTCGTTGGTCTTTCGATTTTAGATTTGCATTTGTGATTTCGATTTTCCAGTATTTGGAGTTTTTGAATCTCCTATTGAGGGGTTAAAATTAAATTCAATTATTTTTAAAAGGTAAAAAAAGTATAAAAGAAAAAATATATATATTTTTTTGTATATTTATTGTTAATAATAAATAAAAAGCGCAATAACTTATGTTATAAAAATAAAAGTGACATTGGTATATAAACAAAAGTCCAGCAACCATTTTGGAACGCCATATAAGTATTATAAGCGTCGAAAATAGCAGGTGATAATATTATAAATAACACAAAAAATTGTTTTAAGGATGCTTGGTGTACCAAAAATACATTTGGTTAGTGAAATTCAACTTTTTCCTTAAAAGAAAATAGCAACCAATTACCAATAGGTGATTGAAATGACAGGAAGTGTATTTGGGGAACTATGGAAACTAGAGGCATTGGGAGATGAGAGAAAGAGCAAGTGGAGAAGAGAAATGGAGTGGTTGCTTGCACCTACTAACTATATGGTTGAGTTGGTTCCCGCTAAGCAATATGGTGCCAATGGCCGGACTCTAGAGGCATGCATTTATTCCTTAATTAATACTAAAATTTTCAACTTTCACTTTAAAAAACTCTAACAGATTTTGTACATATTCCATTTAACATTGAATCAAAGCAGATAATGAGACCAAAAGCTCGTGGGGACATTCACATGAATCTCCCAGCACTACGGAAGTTAGACTCCATGCTTCTTGTATGTCCTCGTGCTCTCTTCCATTACATGATTAAATTCAAATGACATAATCCCAATCCATCATTGAATTGAAAATACATGACAGGAAACTTTAGACTCAATGAAAAATTCAGAGTTTTGGTATGAGGAAGGAGGTGTCCATCTCCAAACAGACAAAAGGAACAACAGAGGGTGGCTTCCTGTCCCACAAGTACCCATAAATGGGCTCTCCAATGGTGAAAGGAAGAAGCTTCTCAATCAGGCAAAATTAGTCCACCAAATTTTCAAAGCTGCTAAATCTATAAATGAAACCATCTTAATCGAAATGCCTATTCCAAAAATCATCGGAGACGCACTTCCCAAGGTAACAAAAACATAATGCTGTGACTGTGACTGTGACTGTGACTGTAACTGTGACTGTGGGACTGGTGACCATGACTGTGACAGTGAAAGTGGTAAATCCTAATCACTTTGTTTGTTGATTTACATATGTTGCAGTCTGGAAAGGCGAGTCTTGGTGATGATCTTTATAAAACACTGAATACAATCTCTTCTTCAGCCATCGGGATGCTGAACTTGCTCCACTTAAAATCTGAACAGGCTGCTCTTGAGACTATTAATAGACTAGAAACAGCAATATATGCTTGGAAAGAAAAAATCATGGAACAAACCAATGCATCAAAATCACCAGCAAGAGCAAGAACATCATGGTCCTTAAAGGATCCATCAATGGAGCTTGATAAGATGGAGTTCTTGATAAACCGAGCTCAAGTTCTTTTGCAGCAAATCAGAATCAGATACCCCAACCTTCCTCAAACATTTCTTGATGTCATGAAAATCCAATATGGCAAGGTGAGCAAATCTGATTAATTAATTAATTAACTCCCCTTTTACTTTTAGGACATGTTGTCAGTTAGACTAAAATTAAAATTGTGTCTCGTGAAACTGATACAGGATATTGGACATGCGATTTTGGAAGCATATTCTCGTGTTCTTGGAAACTTGGCATTCAACATACTGACTAGAATCGGAGACATTGCTCAACAAGATGTATTGATCGATCCCAATTCACTATTAATTGCAACAAATACCCTTCCAGTTCCAGGGATAAAAAATGTGTCAGGTATTTCTGGAAATGTTTACAGTATAAGTGCAAGGCACACACCTACACTGATGGATAATATTAACAACATACAGATACAGCCACAGGGGAAATTCAGTTTGTTAAAAGCTGAAAAAGCTTCGTATGCATCATCGTTATTAAGTGATGATCAATCAAATACAAATTCTGTTGCAGCAACACCTATTCCAAGCCCACGATGTTGTTTGGGAAAAGAGGCTTGTTTTACACCCCCCAAAATGTCACCATAATTAATATCAGTTTTGTAAATTATGCCATGTATATGCTTTATTTAATACTGAAGTACAGACTTGTACTTTGTAAGAATCAAGAACCTCCTTCTTGTCTCTGTACCAATGAAATGAATAGAAAATTGAAACATTATTGCATAAATAAAATTAATCCCATTTCGTCTAAAAATCATTTTGTTGCATAAATTAAGAAAATAAACATTTAACCATATATATTCTTAGACTTATGTAGGAACATAGTTAACCTGTGTGTAACTATGTATGGAAGATTAACAACGACAATTGAGCATATTTATTCATTTTATGCCTTAAAATGAATAAGAAATAGCTTCAAAATTCAAATCATATACATGCCTTTAAAATAAAAGATTAAAAATGGTCATGGGACTTAAATCCACAATAGATCCTAGTCAAGGAAATATTTCAAAAGCAAAACACAACATGGACATATGACAACGAGTGGTTACAAGAAATGATGATGAAGTTTAACAACTTAAGTTCCATTAAGCTCGTAAACGACACTTAAACCACATTATCATTAACCAAGTCTTATATACTACTCTAAGAAGAGATACAATAAGAATGTGGGGATATAGTAAAAAATAAGAACAAAGCTCGCCTATAAAAAGTATGCAATTGGTTCACTTACTTTAATGGGAAAAAAAATCAAAACTCATTCATGTACCTCTAAGTTGAGGTGCACAAAATAAACTGGATGTTTTTCATATCCGGGATTATAAGATATCTACGGTATATGGTCCGACCAATCGAATATATTTAAAGTATGAAACTGAAGTATAATCTTGAATCAGATATATATTTAGGGGCAGGGCGTAGCTACCCATTGCTAAGGTAGGTCCTAGGACCTATCTTTTTTCTTTTTTAATACAACAATTATATACAAAATAAACAGAACTACCTTATTTTTGTCAAAAGACTTATATTTTCATATTTTTTTTCTGTTTTATTAATATAAGGAATCACTTTAATTTTAGTTCTAGATTCGCCACTTTTTAGGGGTATTTAGGATATTTTGTCTAGCCTTAAAGTCCTTTTTATAAAAGAACTTTTTGCAAAAGATCTTTTTCCAAAAGTAGATGTTTAAAGAGTCCTATTTATTGGACTCCAACTATTATGAGTTTTCATCTTTTTCAAACATTGGGGATTGTAATTGCTTACTTTTTAATTTCATCTATTTTTACAATTACAGTCACTACCTCGAAGTCATTCTTACTTTTTCAATTTTTTTTTGAATGTGAGTGTCTTGTTGATACTAAAACTTATTTAATTTAATACCAAAATTTATTTCATTTCATCCGGCAATAAATGAGCATCTGGATTATCATTTTTTTTTAAAAATAATAATAAACCATCATGTTTTTATTTATATAAAATCCAAACATTATTAACATAAAAATACACAGACTGCAAATTATGGATTATCATTTGAATGCTTTTAGTTGATAGTGACTTTTGTACATAAATTATATATAAGTACTTTATAATATATTTATAAAAAATGATTTTTATAAATTGTATATAAAAAATATAAAAGCTGTTTTATTTTAAATGTTTGATAACATAAAAAATTATCTCATTAAATTTATTTTAGTAAAATTTGTGGTTAAATAGATTTAAGTAAAATTTGTAATTTGTATATTAAAAAAATGTTTCATCATTACTCCATAATTAATTAATAATTGCAAAAAAATGATAAAGTAAAAAAGTTGTCATTATATTATAGGAAAATCTCTAGAAAAGTCCTAAAATTTTAGTTTAATTTATGATAAAGTCTCAAACTAAATTTTGTTTACAGAAAAACATAGAATACCGGTTAAAACTTCGAAAAAACCCTTTCCTTTAGCCGGTATTTTGTCTTTTTTCGTTAGTTTGCTTAAAATTTTGGGACTTTTCCGGAAACTACCTGATAACCAAAATATTGAGACTTTTCTGAAAATTACCACGGAATTAATGGATATTATTATTAACAAATCATTTATAAACATAACAAATATTTTTATTATAAAAAAGAAAATACACTTGTTGCTAATTTCTAGGAATAATTTGGTGGTCTAAGTACTCCTCTATTGCTTATTGACCACATCAAACTCTCTATGTTCCTCCTATGCATCGTTGTGGGTATAATGGTGAGATGTACTCAGTGAGTGTTCTTCTAATGTTGGAGTTCCTCTTATGTTATTTAACCTAACTACCACCCAACATCCATACCTCACACAGTAACAACCATAGGCTAACACACATCTATCAAATGTGAAAAAGTGAATCATGAATGATAGTTTATATGGAAAAAAGTGTAGGATGATTATCTATTTAAATTGTCATTCATAGTTTATTTTTCACTGTGTTTGTAATTTGATGGTTGTTACTGAATAATGTATGGAGGTTAGGTGGTATTTACGTTAAAGAACATAATGAAAGATCTATATGTTCAAGAATCATTATGTAATAATATTTTCTAATAACATGTGATCCTATAGTGTCACACTTAATAGAAAATAGACACTTATTGATTGTGTATTAATAAATATTATCAACTATTGTATTTAATTGAAGAAATATACATAGTACATCTCATTATGACACTCACAACGATACATAGGAGGAACATAAGGAGTTTAAAGTGGTTAACAAACAATAGACCTAGTCGACCATTCTATTCCTAGAAATTAGAAACAAATGTATTTCCTTTGTTTATAATATAAAAATATTTTTTATGTTTATAAATGATTTGTTAATAATAATATCCATTAATTCCATAGTAATTTTCAGAAAAGTTCTAATATTTTGGCTATCGGGTAATTTTCAAAAAAATCCTAATATTTTGAGCAAACTAACGAAAAATGACAGAATACCGGTTAAATCTACGAAACCAGCCAAAAAGGGTTTTTCGAAGTTTTAGCCGGTAGTTTGTGCTTTCTATAAACAAAATTTAGTTTGGGACTTTTCCATAAATTGGACTAAAATTTTAGGACTTTTCTGGAGATTTCCCTACATTATAATTATAGTATTTAAGAAAAAAAAGTTTAATGATTACGGGGTCATTTTAGACAGTAAAGAAGGTCTAATTAGATCGACCCATATTTAAAATGTGTGTTGATGGAAAAAAACAAAAATTGTTTTTCAAAATACACAAAAGTCTCAAAAGTCAGATTTTGTGACTTGAATCAACTTCTTTTCTCTTGCACAAAAGTTGTTTTCAAAAGATCTTTTTAACTTTTCACATATTTTTTCAACTTTTTTGATTTTTTGGAAAAATAAAAAATCAAAAGTTAATTTTTATCCCAAACACCCTCTTATATCTATAATATGAAACTGAATTTTTTTATTTGAAAAGAAACCAATAAAATCTATATACAAAAACCGAAAATCTTCAGAAAACCTGGATAGATTGATCCGCCTTATTATTCAGATTTGATAATTACGAACCAAAATTTTTGGAAGGGATTATCAGAATCCGAAATGGAAATTTTCCAATTTTATCGGATCCAGATAAAATAATCCGGGTTTTATCCACCTGTCTCTAGGCCCAGGACTACGACTTTAGCCCAACGTACTATGAAACTTGAAACTTGAAAGAAGTCATGAAACTGGAAGTATCAACTGACTATCTCATCGGAAGGCCCAAAAAGAGATTACCTGCATACAGATATCGCCGGTGGGAGGAACGGAGGAGGAGCAGCTGCCTCATGTTTTAACGCCGAGAAGGTTCTAAATTTTTGAGCTCTGACCACAATTTTTCGTTTTTGATAACGCAAGCGCCTGCAGGTTTGAGATTCTCTCACAAGCTAATTGATTTTGAATTAATAGGTGACTTTTAAGAACTATTTTAGACTTTTAGTCTCAAACTGGAATCCTGTCTTATTTGCTTCCATTCAGTGATTTTCTTCACCTTGTTTGTTTCTTCGCGTTTCCCATTTGTTGTATATTATTTTTTTTCTGACTTGATTGAAATCCGTGGGGGGAGATAGTGGTTCCATTAGCATTGACCCTAATCCCGACCTTTTTTCTGATAATTGTATGCTTTCTATTTCTTGTTCAGATCATTAGGTTCCAGTCTTATGGCAATAAAAATTGGAAATACTTTTTTACTGATGCATTGTGCAACTCCTTCAATTCTACAATTTTGTCTAAAGTAAATCCATGCCCCCGAGTTTACCAAACGTAGTTACTTGTATACTTGATCTTTGTAAATTCGAGAATATGGAATCTATTCAAGGAAGAAAAACAGACTGCATTGTTTTCCTACAAAAAAGAAAACTATCCTATTAGAATTCTTAAAACTGAGTTACGTTCTTAATCATTTGCAGATTAATGGGGTTGCCAAAATTTACACGACCTAAGGGACATGATGATGAATTATGTTGTAACCTTTATGTTGCCAACTGTGGTCCAGCTGTTGGACTTACTATAGATTCTATCACATCAGCATTCAGTAAATTTGGAACAGTAAAAGGAGTATACCCTGCTGATGAGAGTGGCTCTCGTGTTATTGTCTCTTATTATGATGAAAATTCTGCCCAATCAGCACTTAAAGCATTGGACAGGTGTCCATGTCCTGATCTTGGTGGTCGTTCTCTTCACATCCGTTACTCTGTGCAAAGACCACAATTGCAGGTATTCACAATTAATGTTTCCATAATTCCAACAAATGTATTATGAATGGATCTTAAAGATTGCCAATTTTGTTGATAGGTTGTGGCTACTGATTCAGTTGAGGTGTGTTTAGAAGCATCAGAGTTGAATATTCCTGGCATCTACTTGATTCATGACTTTGTTTCAGCTCAAGAAGAGGAGGTGAATGATCCTTACTTAATTTGTATATATAAATATAGGGCTAAATGCAAAAAAAAGCAGCCTACTTCCTTTTCTTTCTATTAGAGATTAAACCTTCAGTTTTTTGATCAAAGCACTTTACTTTTCTATTTTACATTTTCAGCAATTGCTTGCTGCTGTTGATGAGAGGCCTTGGCATAGTCTTGCAAAGAGAAGGGTTCAACACTACGGTTATGAGTTTTGTTATGATGTGAGTTGTACAAATATTTATTTTTAATTGCTTAAAAGTTGTCATGAAATAATGTTTATAATCTTTACGGGTGTAGATAAGGAATGTTAATACACAACATCGATTGGGTAACCTTCCATCATTTGTTGATTGTATACTTGAAAAAATTCCTGTCTTTAAGAAGCTTGATGAAGCTGCAGATGTATCATTAGACCAATTAACGGTAATTTTTACTAGTATATAATAAGTAAATAACTGCTATGAAGCCCTTGTGTTGTGTTCCCATTTTTTTTAATGATTTATAAAGCTTTAAATTACAGGTAAATGAATACCCAACGGGTGTGGGTTTATCCCCACATATAGATACCCATTCAGCATTTGAGGGATCAATTTACAGCCTTTCTTTATCAGGGCCTTGCATTATGGAGTTTAGAGGGTCTGATGATAGAGATAAGGAAAGGTCAAATTCTAGAAGAAGGGCAATTTATCTGCCTCCTCGATCAATGTTGTTGCTTTCTGGAGAGGGAAGATATGCTTGGCAACATTATATTCCACACCATAAGGTACATCTTGCAAGATTTCAGTTTTTTATTAATTTGCATGTTCTTGTGATATGATTCTACTATGTAACTTTAAATTTTGTGGTGTGTTATAGTCATTAAGTAGGCTGAGAATCTTAATTGTTGGATATTTTCCTTGACAATTTGAATGGTAGGTTGACAAGGTGAAGGATACCGTGATTAGAAGGGGTTCAAGAAGAGTATCCTTCACATTTCGCAAGGTATGTCAACTATAACCATCCATTGACATGTGTAAAAAGACTTGAACGCCCTTCTGCTCATTCTCATGGTAGATTTGAAATGTGATCATAATATTGCTGTTGGATGTTAGTAGAAATATTTGTTTGTGTAGGTGAGAAAAGGACCATGCCAATGTGATTACTCTCAGTTCTGTGATTCTCAAAGCTAAAACCAGAGATTAGGAAGCAAAGCCTTATGGATGTTCATGTTACTATAACGTTCATTCAAGATCCAACCTTTGATGCTTAGCTGCTAACCATAATAACACTTCCAGATTACATTAGTCATGAGGATTTGAGCCAATTTCACTCGGGTATAATACTTGTATGTTTGATTTTAGTGGAAATGTCAAATGTTTACAACCTTTTCATGTTCATTATTTCGTTACCAAATCACCAAGGGGTGGTTTCTACTGCTTGTTGTACAATGATTTTACTTCAGCCTTCACTCTGGGATTGCTCCCACCAACTAACCAAGCAAAACCGACTTAAATAAATTTACATCTTAAAACAAATTATTTTACATGTAAGTTATCCCACAACGCCATATTGTAATGACACACATGTTAATGAGATAAAAACAATAACTTTTTGTCCCTTTTTAAAAGGTGGGACAAATGACAAACTTTGTAACTTTTTTGTTTCATACAAAAAGGTGGGATAGAGAATGTAACACATGTCAATAAGACGTGACGGTTGAGTGGTGTCAATGAGACAAAAATATTGGATCCACCATATGTATTGAACTTGTAATCTATTTAAATGATTTGTTAATTTAATCTATCTGATCGATCTATTCAACTCATATATATATATATATATATATATATATATATATATATATATATATATATATATATATATATATACACACACACACACACACATTCAGTCCATCCATATACTCTATCTAATCGATTAATTGACCTTATTCGTCTAATAGGTGAATCATTCATCAATTCAATTGATCCATCCATATATCTATTGTATCCATCAAATATGTAAAACCTTGAGTGTTACCATTAAGCAACATACAGCCATAGCAAGCAAATATGGATTACATTAAAGAACTTAACAAATTTCATTCCATTTATCATGACACATCATTTAGCTTCTATCAGGCAGCATTCTATCCTTCCATATAACCTGAGATACATTGCATTAAATAGAGATATGTAAGACAATAATGTCTCGTGAGCTATGCAAGTTTATGACCCGAAACATTTATCACATTTTCATCAAAAACATTTCATCTTTGCAAAACATATTCCAAATAGATATTTTCCACATTCTGCTCCATATCAAAACATTTCATTAGTCAACATAATTCAAAAGACATTTTTTTCACATTTCATTTCTTCTTTCATTAAGGGATAATTTCGGTGTGAAACGTTGCCATTTTTATACATAGGGCCTAGCAATATCCCCAAGTTCATACCAAGGTGGAAAGAACAAAATCAGTCCACCAAGGTATCATTTCCGTTAGGCAATCTATCTCGCGAAGGGGTAGCGTCACCCCGATAGATTCTTATGTATCCTGTTACAGGGATATTATAGTTCGAGTAATATGATGATTCATAAGCTTAAATGAAGGTTTAATAGTCTAGTTTTTCATTATACATTCTAAAACTCTCATAATTTGTTCCTAATTCATTGAATACTCATGTGTATGTTGTTAAGTACATAAACCCACAATCAATCCCATTGTAAGTGTTTAATTCAGCTATGGAATCCTCACTTCCACCATTACACTTCAAATGCTCATAAACACTCCATTGTAAGGGTTAAGAGTTCAAATTGTTCAAGAACACTTTTCAACCTATATCACTTACTCCCTAAAGCATTTAATACATCATTGGGTGTTGTAAAGTGCATAAAACATGCTCTAACCCAATCTAATCCCATACTAATCTCTTAACAACAAAGGATTATCCAATTCCATTGCAAATTCCCAAAATGCCCTTATAGTCAAATACTCCATAAATTCAACTGAAGATCATTCAGGTCTTCATGATTTGCATTTAAATCATATTATTAGTATCAACTCATGTTTTTTAGTATCATATACTCATCAAATGCTCAACTACAAGGGAATCTATCTTTTTCATCACTATTTCCTCCAAAACAACACAAATCCAAATTTACATTTAATTCTACCATCATTGATGAATTTGAGCATTCCCATTGGACTTGTTGCTAACAAATAAATAGGTTATAGAAACCAATCTCATTTCATCATCAATTGTATTATCCCCAATTTAGATTTCTAGGGTTCATAGAGCTTTTTATCAAAATCATCAAATCCATTAATGAGATGATTGGATTGAGATTAGAACCATAGAAACCACTTAGGGGAGGTTAGAAAACCAAACCCTAATAATTGTATCTCATAAAATTCAACATTGGTGTTTTACCCACTTCACAAGATCGATCTATAGGCTAAGGTGGGAAGAAATTATACATTATAAGCCTTTGTTCCTTCCTTTCTTTGCTTGGATGTTTCAATTCCTCACTTGAATCAAGCCTAGGCAGAGAAAGGATGAAGAATTGCCATTAGAGAGGTTTTTTTAGAGCTCAAACTCTTTCTTCCTACATAAGAAAAGAGTGTGTGCATCTTATTTCTCACTTTTTCACACTTGGTCCCTCAAGTTTATATCTTTTGGTCAAAATCCCCCAAACCTCAATATTTGTGATTTTAACTCAAGTTTTGACATAAAAAGTCCTTCATCCATTATATATCTTTTGTAGTCCATTCCATTAGTTGAATCAACCCTTTGGTCAACTTACTTTGCCAACTTGACACTTTTGGCCATTTAATTTTAAAATGTTACTATTTTCATTTCTAACTTCATAAACTTCATATCAACTAATGATATGATTATCCCTTGATGATTTAACTATATAAATAATTTTTCATTTATTTACTTTATTAATTTAAGAATCTAGTCTTAAATTTTAAGCTGTTACATTATCCTTCTAATTTGATGGATCGACCGGATTTTTAGGATGGGTAAATTCAATGGATATATTTGATGGATTTGATAGATAGATTAGATAGGTTAATCATACTAATGGATTGATTTTATGGATCTAAATAGATGGATTGAGTGGATAGATTTAGAACAGATGGGTAGAAGGATCAAATTATTGAATGGATTACATGGAACATTCGATTAGATGAATCGATAGTTGATTAGGAGAATGAGCAATTGACCGATTAGGTGGGTGGATCAAATGGACAAATTTGATGGACTATATTGATGGATGAACTGGTGAGTGAACGGATAGAATGAAGCATTGGATGGATTGATGAATTAATAAATAGAATGGAGCAATGGACGGATTGATGAATTAATAAATGATGGATTTATGAATTAATAAATAGAATGGGGCAATGGATGGATCCAGTGTACATGGGGATAGATGGATGGCTAAATTGATGTATTGAGTAAATGGATCATATGGATGGATGGAATCGGATCAAATAGATCAACAAATAGATGGATGAAACGATTGATTAGATGGACCAAATAGAGATAGACTGGTGTAGTGGATAGACAGGCCAATTAGATAGGTTAGATGGACCCATTAGACGGAATATATGAATGGATTGCCTGGATGCATCAAGAGGTGGATTAGATGAATGGGTCATATGGGCATATCAAAATGGTCATATAGATTCATTAGATAAATCAAATGAATTTGATCAATTAGATAGATGGTGAGCAAGGATCCACATAAGCCCCATGACAAAAACAAATTGTAGTACATTTGGTATCCATGAGACCCACCGAAAAAGGTGGGACATGGATTCACTCTCAATCACTCATCTGCAAAAGATGTCTTCTCCTCAACAACATCACAAATAAATTTACATCCATGTTAAACACAACACCACAAAACATATTAGTAAAGGACTCAGTTTCAGCAAGAAACCACAACATTATCAGCTTTTTTATTGAAAAACATATGGCACCAAATCAACACTAACAATAAAAAATGCACATTAGCATAAAGTTCCTCGACAGCTTGCCTGCCTCAAATTCAAATACCAAGTGTACAGAAACAAGTGACTCTGCAATCATGACAACCATCCTTTTACAACTAAATCATACCTTCCTTCTTCATTCAGCTTTTGCATCTCCAGAGCAGCAACCACCAGCATGATGGTGGTGATGATGGTGCTGATGTTGATGTTGATGCTGATGCTGATGCTGATTCTTCCCCTTCAACTGCTTCCTCATATCATATGCATCCTCTCCATCTGCATAATACTTTGCCTCTATGTCATGGATCTGGTATCCAAGTGTCTCTGTGTACAAATGGAACGCTGCACGGTTACTCTTCCTCACGTGCAGTGACACATACTCCGCACCAAACACCTAGTATTCACAACACAATATAATACATAAATCACTCACATATAATGGAGAAACACATCAAGGTACGATTATACAGACCTGTGTGTACTTGTAATCACAAGAAAACTTAACTCGATTCCAGAAAGCATAATCAAAGTATAATACTATACTTGTAAAACGCACTAAATTTCACTACAGATATAAATATAATAAATGATGTGTCGTTTCTTCTGTTATTTGATCTTCAGAGTTCAGATGGAAGGAATGTTCAATTGTATAAATGCCAAAACAAAAAATAACATGATTCGTTGATTTAGAGCTCACAGGAATCTAGAAGACAGTTTTACTAACAGATGCGATCAAATAGGATGTTAATTGAACACCTAGGTATGTACAGAAGCCCTACGTATAAAACCTAAAGCGAAACAATAAAGATCAAGTATGATCGAATTTATTGGAATTGAACACAAAGAAAAAATTAAATCTGAATTTGAAAAAACGAACCTGTTCCATGGCGTTCTGTGAAGCGGTCATGAGCTTTGTCGCAAGCCCTAACTTACGGTGCGTACGGAGAACGGCGAGGGAAGTGATGTGGCCGTGACACTCCGTGGTCTCTTCTTCCATCTTGGCAAGCACGTATCCAACGATCTTTCCGCCGTAATCCTCGGCGACGTGGAGGAGCTGGGGCCAAGAGAGGATGTGATAGAAGTAGTATTTCATTTGGTAGTTCTCAGGGAGACAGAAGAGGTTGCAGGCCTGCATTGCAAACAGGTCATCCATCGTTGCTTTGCGTATGCACACCATTATTGCTCTGCGAATGGATGGAGAATATGGTATGGTTTTCGGCGTTCGCGAGAAGACGATAGATAGATGATGGGTTAGGTTAGGTTAGCGTCGTAGACACTAGAGATATATGGATTGGGAACGATAAAGGACGAAGAGGGCCAAATGAATATAAATTAATTTGGTTTTGGAAATTTATAAATAAAAGCGAAATCATATTTTGGGCTGGTTTACCAAGTATTTTTAAATAAATTTTTTTATATAAAAATTTGAAAAACCATTATAATGCTGCATTTTGATATTTTTCCGGTCTGAGTAAGAGATTAATTAAATTAATTAGAGTCTATTTCGTAAATGATCTAAAATATTAGTGATTTTTTTGCAAAAACCAACATATTATAACTATTTTGTAAATTAATCCAAAATACATATGGAAAACATTTGTATATACTTTTACATCTTAAAAAACGTTTTTAAAGTTTTTTTCTTATTTAAATATATTTATACGTATTATTAAATACATGTATAAAATATTTAAATAAAAAAAACTTTAAAAACGTTTTTAATACATGTAAAGATAAGTTTTTTTATACATTTTTAAATGTTTTTATACATGTAATGATGTGTTTTTTATGATACGAAGATTATATAACTTCTGTGAAGATGGTGATGAATATTGATACGAAGATAGTCATAACGTTAAGCTTTTTGAAGATTGATATTTTTATGTCCCCATATTTAAGCATAAGTATTTGAGGAGTTTGGTGGCTGACATTGATTCGTGTGTTACTGATATTTTTATGCCCCCATACTTAAGCATAAGTCTTTGAGGAGTGTGGTGGCTAACATTGATCCGTGTGTTACTAATTCGAGTTTTGTTTAGGTCCAGTGGATCTCGTTAAAAGTTAATTGTTTTGCTTGGCGGTTGCTTAAGAACAAGATTCCTCTTTCTTCGAATCTTATTAGGAGGGGAGTGCAGGTTGCTTCGAATTTATATTGTTTCTGCAACATGAATATTGACTATGTCGATCACGTTTTCTTTGGATGTAACTTTGCTAAAGTAATTTGGAATTGGTTGGTTTCGTGGTCGTCTATCTTTCCCCATATTCTGGTCAATATAAGTGGTCTGCTCTTGTTGCTCGACTCTCCTCTTCGTAACAAAAGGTTTTCCCTCCTTAGGCTTTCGATGGTCTCTGTGGCTTATATGGAAGGCTAGAAATTAGCTCATTTTCAAGAAAGTTAGAGTGAGCCCCTTAAAGATTGTGGATAACATTCAAAGCTTCATTTTTAATTGGATTAATAATAGGTCTATTTTTGAGAACATTGATTGGCATCAATGGTGTTGTTCTCCTTTGCTAAATTGTTTCTTGTAATTCTTTGTTCTAGCATCTTGCTAGTTTTGTTTTTTCTTTAATATACCGTCGTCATTCTAAAAAAACCTTAAGTATGGTCTTGTATATTCGTCCTACCTTTCTAGTCTATAAACAAAGGGGTTAGGAGTTGTTCAAAAGTGTGTCTTGTACTCCCATATGTTCAATCTAGGGGTGGCAATCCTCGTCCCAACTTGTAACCCAATACGAACCTGACACGAAAATAAACGGGTTTGGGTTGAGATTTCTGACTCACCAACCCACTAACCCGTTTATTTCATTGGTTGTGTTGGGTTAGCTATGTTTATTAAATAAATAAATAAACAAATAAATGAATAAATAGTAGTCCTAAAATCAATAATTATATAGCAAGGTGTTGGTCTTGAGGAGTTAACTGTCATAGTTTTAGAAGTTGGGGGGTTAAAAGTGTAAGTTCCGAGATTTATTTTGTAAAGATTTTTAGAAGACAGGGGGTGTTTAGTAAGTATGGACTTGATATGAAAGGATTTATGGAAGCATGGACTAAAGAGTAAATTCGGGACCTAAGTTGAAAAGGTTTTGGTAGAGGATGGGCCATTTGGTAACATAATGACTTCAATTGAAAACAATTCATAGAGGGAGGGGTTGCTTGGTAAATTTCGGACTTGATATATAATGGATTTCAGAATGTGGGGTTAAATGGTAAATTATGGACTTCTTTTGGAAAGATTCTTATGGGGGAGGGACCATTACTGTCATTATGGGGTGAAGTTTCGTAATACCGGGTATATAACCCTAGCACCACTGGTTATCAAACCCTAACCCTAGCCGCAACACACCAGCCGCCACCCTTATCCCTCCACTCCTCCAGCCGCCGTATTGCCACCATGATCCCCGGATACCGCTGATGCATCGCCGACGTCGAAGCTGAGAACAACTGTTGCATTCATTCCGTTGAAGACCACCGACGAGGTTTCATGACGTCCGTTGCCACCCTCCTCTGTCATCATCTATTTCTGCCTTTTGTCGTTGATGCTGCTATCATTCACTTCATCCTTTCTTCTCCATCAGTTCATTGTTGCTCCGCCATCCACTACTTCGCCATCGAAGCGCCACCACCACAGTCGGGAACCCAGGATAACTTCGTAGTCTCCATTCCGCGGTGGCTGAGGGCGAAACTTGCATTAGGACATCGTTCCATTCGGGTCAACCTTCGTCGCTTCCCATACCCATTGAAAATAGAGCGGTCGTCGGACGCTAGCCTCTTGTTGCCGATGTGAAACGCCGTAAGCGCCGCTGTTGTCGGTTGTTTCGCCCACTGTCGTCGCCACCCACCACAGGTGGGTGTTGGGTTCTCTTTTCAAGCAAAGACACACGTATATGTCTCTTCTGCTGTTGTGCATGTCGTTTATGGTGTTTTGTTTGGCCGGAGTTCACGGAAAAGCCACCGCACCACCGTGAGGTGGTGGCTGTCACCATGTACCACCACCGACCACCATAATGGTGGATGTGTATGTGTGTTTATCTTAGTGTGTGTGTGTATGTTATTTGGGATTTTGCATTGTAAATTGTAATCGATGCTAGTATAATCAAGAAAACTCATAACCACCACCGTGAGGTGGCGGCTGCCGCCTCCTGCCGCCACCAGCCGCCGTGGTGGGTGGCGGTGTGTTTTTGCTTATGATTAGTTTGCTTTTGTGATGCTTGGAAATAATTGGACTAGAATAATAACCACCACCGTGAGGTGGTGGCCGCCGCTGAGAGCCGACGTGATCCGCCGTTAACCACCACTAACCGAGATGGTAGTGGGTGGTGCCCGACTTATGAAACCCTAGTGGGCCTAATGAAATCCTAATTGATCTAAAGACTTAGATTTTGGGCCTAATTGGGTTGGAAACCCTAATTAGAGTTTATAAAACCCTAAATTTGGATATATGGGTTTAGGAGTGTCGGGACCCGCATTTTGGATGACCGGATTGGGATTATGTATTAAGCCGACCACACTCTATGATTGACCCAAGAGTGTAACACCCCGATCCTGGTATGTATTTTTATATTGAGTTGTTCATTTTTGCATAGGGACTCGACGAGTTGGGGCCCAAACTCGTCGAGTAGAATGGGTATGGGACACGGGACTTTAAGAGATCTACTCGACGAGTCGAAAGCCTCGACTCGATGAGTAGAGCTGCCAGGGTGAAACCCTATTTTTCAGGGTTTGCACCCCATTTAAACATCTTTTATGGCCTCCACTCCAGACCTCATCACCTCCAAACCATATTCACGAAACCTTAATCGACTTTTGAGTGTTCTTGAGCTATTTTGTGTCACTTTTGTGATTTGAAGCTTGGTGAAGGAAGGAAAGACTTGGAGATTCAAGAAGAAGGCAGTAGATCTAGAGCTTGGGTTGCATTTCCAGCTTGTTTAAGGTATAAAGCTTATACCTTGGCTTTCCATCACTCAGATCTTCTTTAAGGCTTGCATATTATCATTTTTGGGCCATTTCAAATTCAATTTCGAGATTTGAGTGCATATTAGAGTGATGACTTCAGATCTGGGAACATTAGAGCTCAGGAAGCTTAAAGTTTCCACCTTTATTGAGTTGTGGCCCTATCCCATGCATTAGAACTCCTTTATGGCTTATTTTTGGTGTTCTAGCTTCATAACGCCATGCATGCACATAAAGTTAGCAACTTTACGTGTTATGCTAGCCTAAGGATCCCAGATCTATGGAATGGATGCATTGAACTTAGCAAAAATCGACTGTATGGAATTGGCATATAGGGGACTCGACGAGTTGTTCATGCAACTCGGCGAGTCGGGTCGTGGTTCCCCAACCTTTTTCTGGTTCTGAGTGATGTCATTGATTCTGGGAGATGACTCAGCAAGTTGGACATAGTTCTTGGACCAGAAGATTGAAGAACTCGACGAGTCCTAGGAGGGACCCGGCAAGTTATGAGCAAATGTCCTGATTCTGTAAAGGGAGGACTCGACGAGTCCAAGGAAGGACTCGGTGAGTTCAAATGGAAAGACCTGATTTTGTCATAAGGAGAAACTCGGTGAGTTAGAGGGTAACTCGACGAGTCGGATCGCAAATTCGAGGTTCTCTGAATCATGAACCTCGACGAGCTGACGAACCAACTCGGCGAGTTGAGTCAACCAAAATGTTGACTTGGACCATGTCACACCCCCAAACCAAGGATGGCAGAAACGTCTGGGGGAGGATGACTTCATGTATAGTATCATAACAACGAGTATAATAGCGATCAAAGTAAATACAACCATCATAAATATAATCGAGAAAGTTACATGGTTTCATATGTTACATGTTTCAAAATCGATTACAATATAATGATAAAATGGTTTGTCCAACGTCGTAGCGTTCCATCCTCAAAACCTGGTAGTTATATGTTTTCATTGATTACCTGATAATACAAGTAATTTTGAAATTGTGTCAACAATTAAGTTGGTGAGTGCATAAGCTTTTGTATGTAGAATTGAAAACCTTTCGTTGTAAATGTAGTGTATGCTCAAGAAAAATCCAATATTTTCCTTATAAAATGAATTGTAGTCTTAAAACCCAAAGACCAAAATGTACAAGTATTTTTCCGTACTCATGATAGTGTAGGCAGTTCTAAATAATTAAAACCCTTGTAAATGTAAGAATTCCCGTAAACTATATGTGTCGTTGTTTCCCTATGTGAGTTATTATAATTGTGCAATTGACATAGTAAGCATGTTACGACGTACTTCGGGCGTTGGAATGTTTTGACATTTGTCACTCCAAACCTGCCGGTCTAGCTATTGCATGCAACTTAGGTGCGGGATTGTCAGTCCCAATATAGATCTATATACAAGTATCATGCTCTCCCTACAAGATACTATGGTTATAATACGGGACTTTAACCAATACCCTAAGGAGTACAATGAAGTAACGTCTCACAAATTTGATTCAACGAATTTACGTGTAGTGTAAATGGAAATCCTTTTTGTAGTGTAAATGGAACATTCCTTAGTATGTTCGTTGTGTTAATGTACCATAAACTATACTTATTATAGTTTATCCTAAATGTTTGTAGTGAATGAAAAATCCTTATGATGAATGACTAATTCTATTTCGTGAAGGTAAACTAACATGAAGTATAATCAAGATGTAGCTAAACATTGTTATACACTTTGCTCAACATGTTACAAATTGTTAATAATCTTGTAGACTGTTTTTATTAGTTTTAACAGTTATGTCATTGTTTTAGAAAAATCATTGTAAGTCGAAAACTAGATCCGTAAACTCTAAGAGTTTAGAAAATGTGTCTAGTTTGTTCATAATTTTTATTATGATTTTTAGAGGTCTCTAACCAGTGTGAAAATGTCCATATTCGCAGACTGGTCCGAAATCGTTGCTGAAATGATAGACATTTTTGTAAAAATCGCCATAAATTGTAGAAAAATCGTATGAACGTGTGCAATTAGTCATTAGAAAGGTATAAACCTGAACTATTTGCATATTGAACATTTTTGAAAAAATATTAAGTTTAAGATGGTAAAAACAGTTTGTGAATGTACCATAACTTTTCTGACGAAAGTTGTTGTTTGAGTTAGAAGATGTGTTGGTGTTGTAACTTGTATCCCCCCTCAAAACTTGAAGAAAACATGAAAATGTAGGAGTATGAACTCACCTTCTGTGATTTCTTGAAGAAGGGAAGGTTGAAGATGAAAAGTTTCAAGGCAAGAACACTTGAAGGATGCTTGAAGATTTGAAGATCCTAAGAACAAATATGTGTATATCTGTGGAAATGATCACGTTTGTGTGAAGGAATGTAGAATATTTAGGAGTAAAATGAAGAACTTACCAAGAATGGGGGAAGAGCTCGAGACTTCCTGGAGAAATTTTTGAGTTCCAGAGAGAGAGAGAGAGAGAGAGAGAGAGAGAAATGTTTGTTTTTGGAGGAAGCAAATGAGGTTTTATAGGTGAAGATTAAAGATCTATTGAGTGGATTTGCTCAAGGAAAATCTGATGGAGTGTTGAAGAAAGATATTTATTAGACCAGGTAGGATGTTAATAGTGACATAAAGTTGTTTCTTCACGTGCTCATGTCCTGGTGACCAGAAGGTCAAGTGTGCTCTGAACCTGCTTAGGCTCGGGGCAAAGCACTAGTGGAGATTGACGACAGGTTCATATTCTGATGATCATCGGGTTGCTATTATTTGGGAGTAGTTTCGGGATATGTTTCGCACCCGCTACGTTCCGCGCTTGGAACGGGAGCGGCTTGCTCAAGAGTTTTTGACATTGAAACAGGATGGGGAGTCTGTGATGGAGATTACCCGGATGTTCACTGAGAGAGCTATGTTTTGCATGGACTTTGTGTCAGAGCAGTCTCAGATGACCTGTTATCTGAGTATGCTCAAGACGGATATACGACAGTTTGTGGCTACACAGCGTTGTGATACTCTCCTGGATCTACAGGAAGCCGCGAGGTGGCGTGATTTGGAGATAGAGTTGCAGCTGAAGGAGCATCGTCAGGCACCAACACAGTCTCAGTCGACGCCTAAGCGGTCTAAGACCGCTGATACACGGTCTGGGGGTCAGCAGAGCCGTACTTGTTGAAAGTGTGGCAGATTAATTACCGTTTTTTTTAATATGTGAAATATTCTAATAGAATATTACACTGTACATATTCTAATGTAATTTTTAGAATGTTAGATTAATCTACTAGATTTGTCAGATATATAGAATATTCTAATATTCTACTAGAATATATAAAAAAAAAATTTGGAAAATATATATTTCGAAAATAATATGGGAAAAAAATTCAAAAATTTTCAATTATTTTGTATTTTAAAAATGTTTTTGTTTATCTACTAAATAAGTGGCTAGGATTGCGTCTTACGGTTTCACAAAATTAGGCCGTCTCTCATGAACCTAACCCTATATATATATATATATATATATATATATATATATATATATATATATATATATATATATATATATATATATATATATATGGTTGAGATCGGTTGAGAGTGTTAGTTTCCCGAGAACTAAAAGTGGAGCGTTAAATCAAAACTAATTCATTAAGAGCATGGTCGTAATCTTATCGATTTCATTTAATCTTTAATTTTTTGTGTTATTCTACATATTAATAGAAATGTCTAAAACATTACATAATAAATCAAAATTTCGGAATCTTTTTTTAAAAAAGTATTTTTTTTTAAAGTGCAGATTTTTTAATTTTTTAAATAAAACATGAATTTTTGAAAAAAAAAATTCAGTTTTTTGCAGATTTTTTAAAAAATAGTATTTTTCAGTTTTTTTTAAAGTGCACATTTTTTAGTTTTTTTATAGAAAACATGAATTTTTGAAAAAAAAAATTGAAAACAATATTTTTTTAAAAAAACTGCATTTTTTTAAAATCATTTAAAAATCAATAAAAAACTGGAATATTTAAAAAATACTATATTTTTTTAACAAAAAAAATCAACATTTTTGGTACATTTATGCATATTTTTACAAATGCATATATGCATATTTCATATACTATAATATTTGTAAGAAAATCATAAGAAAACTCATTTTATTTACTAATTTATAAACACAATACAATAAGTATTTTATTCGATACAATATAAAATATAAAAAAAATGCTACAAAATTTCAAAGCATTTTCATGTCTTCGTGTCAATATTTTCATATTTTCTTCAATTTATCATTTTCCATCTCTTTAATATTCACCACAATTTCTTCCAAATCTATAAGAAAATTAAAAATAATCTGATTGATGCAAAAACACTCACAAAAATATATATGTGATTTACATGTGAATCACATGTAATTCATATGTGAATTGTGAATCACATGTGATTTACATGTGAATCACATGTAATTCATATGTGAATTTCATGTAATTTATATGTGATTTACATGTAAATCACATGTAATTCATATGTGATTTATATGTGCGGCACATGTGATTCATATGTGATTTACATGTGAATCACATGTAATTTATATGTGAATTACATGTGAATCACATGTAATTCAGATGTGAATTACATGTGAATCACATGTAATTCATATGTGAATCATAAATGAATCACCAAGTTAGTATGTGAAAAAAGATGTACATGTATAGATACCAAGTTAGTAAGCAACTATGTGAAAAAAAATATGTACATGTATAGATACCAAGTTAAAAGAGGTATATCATCGTCCCTCATACGAATCTGATTATTAATTTCATCAGTTTGGAATTTTTAATTTCATGGATAATAATAATAATAATGCATACCCGTGATCCAGTGAAGATTGCAGGCTCCTTTTCTACTAACTGTGTTGTAGTCATGGGATTGGCTGCGAGCTTTGTGAACAATTTTTTTACCTGATCCACAACATCTTCATGTTTAACAGCTCCTGAGGCAGAAATTACCTGAAAAGATTCATGATTCGTCATACAAGAATTATATGTCACTTTGAAGTACTATGGAGTTTCTGCCCCTGAAGGTTCACTTGCTCAGGTTTGTTAACATTTGATTTGGCTCCATTTACATTTTTATTTACATCTGATTCAGTGATTCACCAGTTGGATTCTGCTTTGAATGTTCTTCTATTTGCAGAGTGTCTGCAATAAGCAAAAGGCAAATGCAATGGGTGCCAATTTTGTGTATTTACCTGCTGGAGAGAACCTAAAGTGGAGGGATTATTTGCCATAAATTTGAAATTAATGTGTCACATCGACTTACTACATGAAGTAAGCAACCATTTTTTTTCAATTGATTTGCCATAAATTTTACCTGAATTTGACTATTTGTACATGCGCATATATTCATTCATGCCTTATTTGATTAGATAAAAATGACACAAGATAAAATTAGAAATATGATATAAACAGATTAGGCCAACTTTAAGAATATAAAAGTTAAAATATGATACAAACTTGAGTTTAGTGTTTACTATTTTATATCTTGATAAAAAAAGGGAAATCTACGAAAAAGCCCCAAAGTTTTGCCCCAGTTTATGATTTAGTCCTAAATTAAATTTCATTAATGAAAAAGGACGAGTTACTGGCTATTACACTCACTTTAGTCCTTTGAACCGGTAAACCTTTAATTAGCCGGTTACCCAAGCTTTAAAATCTCTCTTATGCGTTTCTCCTTCTCTCGTTTCACTTGCAGGTGGGTAACCAAAATTGTGAAGATGAACAAGAATATATCTCTATTCTATCGTTTGTTCACCAAGGCCATATGGAGTTCCTCTCATTTGATTTGTAGGGGGGTAACATGTGAGATGGTGGTGTTCTATGGGAGGAGATATGGAGATGGTGGTGTTCTACAAGCTTCTCAACACTGATCTACTCAAATGTGTTGATTGTGTGATTGAAATCAACCTATATATACACTAGATCCTCTTCGTCTTCAAAACAATCCATCATCTTCCTAATGTCTAATTTCCTTTTTTTTTTTTTCTGATTCTGATTCATAATTAGGATTTTAGGTTACCCTCCATTAACCTTCCCTGTCACCCACTCCTCTATAAAAAACCCCTCCATAGTGTTCTACAAGCTTCTCAACACTGATTTGGTCGAACTTTTTCCCTAGTTAGTGGTCCATAAAACGGGGCAGAATTGGAATTCGGAGTTAGTGATGGCGGTGGAGTGGGAGGTGGAAAGGGTTGAAGCAATGGGATTCCAATGTTTCTTTGTACATTGAGGGGTGGTTTAAGGGCAGAAACGGGGACAACAGAAGAAGGTTGTTTCATCAATGGTGGAGGTGAAGGTGAAGTCGAATGGAATTGGGATGGGGGAAGGGTTGTCACAATATGGCAATGGAATTGGTTTTGAGTTGTGGTAAGTTGGAATGGAACTGAAGAATCCTTAGGTACATCTGTTGACCGGGAGTTAGTCAAACCTGGTTCCAATGGTCCTTCAGTTACAACAGATGTAGGTACAACTTGAAGTTCACTAACAAAACTCATCATTTTCTCAAAAACGCCTCTAATATCAGAAACTTCTTGAGAGGGATAAAGAGCATCTTTTAAAAAAACTTCAGTTTGTGGTTTCTTGAATAGACCCATGATTGACCTAATAATTTCTTTGATTATTGAACATCTTTTATAAATGCAATTTGAGTCATGGATCGACCTATGACTATAATGTTTGTTCCATGAATAGACCCATGATACCTAATAATTTCTTTGCTCTATTGTTGTTTTCTGCATATTTAACACATATATTATCAATAGAGATAGAGATAAGAGATGTATTGAATATATGTGTTTGTAGAAGAGCAAATGGTAGATTACCACACGAAGCAACAAATTCTTGCTTCAATCTTACTTCCATGTGAAAAGGTAACCTGAGGGAAGAGGTAACCTGCTGAAACGGTAAAAAGAGTTAAAGTGATTATATTACCCAATTTCTTGTCCTTTTTCGTTAACGAAATTTAATTTAGGACTATATCATAAACTGACCCAAAACTTTGGGACTTTTTCGCAGATTTCCCATAAAAAAAACACCAACATTATTAGAGTGATATTAAATATCTGTATCCTGTATCCAGTCAATGAAGTTGCTGAAATTCTTATCAGAGTGGCTACCATTACTTAATCTTCGACAAAGAACAGAGAAAAAAATTTGACAAGATAATTAGAGATGAATTGTTCAATAGTTCACTGGGGCATTTTGTCAAACACCTAATAGGCAATACAACTCGTCGCTTCAAATAAACTCAAACTGTAACATATTAGCAAGCAAAAAACACACCTTAAATTGTAATTAACTCCAAATTATAATGTGAAATAAGTCATATGGTTAAGAAAAAGAATTAGTCTTCAATGATTGAACAAAATTTCACCAGGTATACTTAATGATGAGCTCAACATTGATGCATTGATGGTGACGAACAAGCTGAGACGGAAGCTTTAAATCAAAGCAATGTTGCTTGAAATCAAACACATATAGACAAAGCAATGTGTGTTGATATTGCAAAAACACACTAGAGATCTCACTTTGAAATATAGAAACATGAGCAATACCTTCATAGCTGGCAATGGTTGTTTCAGAATAGATTAGATCTGTTAACCCGCTGAATGGTGTCAATTTGTTGGTTCATCGATTATTTGCAGACGATTTAGAAATTAGGTATCATGGATTGGAAGTCAACACAAATCAGAACCTGTAAAAATCTCGATTATCAAGTTGAGATGATGAATTTCTGATTTCAGTAAAGAATAATAGTGGATCGTGGATTATTCATCGATGATTTGGAGATGAATGACATTGGATTTGTAGTAGTCTGTAGAGGTATAGGTGGTCGATCAATTGAGAAAGGACGAACAGGGAAGAGATACGATGAAGAAGATGACGTGAAAGAGGAGAGAGAGAGAGACGTAAATGAGAGGTTTAATCAGGGAATTAAAATAATTCCTAAAATGACATTGATTCATTTCAATTTCTTTACCCCCATGTCTTATTTTCTCTAACTATTTACAAAAATGTCATAGATCATCTTGACCCTCTATTATTTTGATCTAACGACCTTTGTTTGGTTCTCGGGTTCTCGGAAAACTATAGGTTTTCAAATGATCATTCCTCTCTCTCTCTCTCTCTCTCTCTCTCTCTATATATATATATATATATATATATATATATATATATATATATATATACACACTAGTCGTTTACCCGCGCAAAGCGGCGACGGTGAATAATTTCGTCGAGCCGAATGGTCTCAAAACATTCTATTTGAAGGGCTGCATAGTTTGGCTTTGTGAGCTGTTTCCTTTTCGATGGATAACAAATAGTTTATGGGTTGTAGACATGGAGTGGGGGTTTGTTTCAACGTATTTATAACCTAATGTTATTTATAGTTTAAAAGATATATAATAATAATATATTATAATTTAAGGACGATATTTGTTAATTATAAAAGTTCATTATTAATTGAAGTTAGAACTTATAAATAGTAATCTAATATAAAATTTAAAGTCCAAATCAAATAATCCTACAAAGTTAGAAAAACATAAAAAAAAATCCGCTATTTTACTTCGGTTCACCGTCCACAGAAAAGAAAAAACGTGATCCGTCAAACCAACTATCTAAATATACTATAATTTGAAAAAAAAACACATCTTCACTACAAGAAAAAAGGCCTTTTACGACGCTCATTGCGCGTCGTAAAAGGCTCAGACGACGCGCAAATGCGTGTCAAGGAAGGCCCTGTCATAAAGAGAGACGACGCGCATTTACGACGCTCATTTACGACGCTCATTTACGACGCGCGTTTACGACACGCAATGCGTATCAAGGAAGGCCCTGTCATAAAGGAAGATGACACGCATTCGCGTGTCGTAACCTTACGACGCGAGTGTTAATGACACGCGATGCGTATCAAGAAAGCCCCTGTCAAGAAAGGCCATGTCATAAATAAAGATGACACACATTTTTGCGTATCGTAAATTTAAATGTTTAAAAAAATAAATTTATATATTTATTAATTTTTAAATTAAATTTGCATTTAATTTCTCATAATAAAAATAAAATACCATATACAAAAAATACAATCCATTGCATAATATAAAATAAAATTTCATACTCAAAAAATAAAATAAATTACACAAATTGTAATGTCATACAAAGAATCATTCAAATGTTAAACAAAAATAAAACATTGCTAACATGGGTTATACATTCCTATAAAACTAACAAATAATCATACAACTCTTTTTCTTACTGGAAAGGAATGTCAAACATGATTACAAGTCTCCCTTAATCTTGATTACTCAACTGCTTAAGTAGAATGTTGTTGTTGAGAAGGTTACCTAGCAACAGAGAAAAACACAACACCTCTCCCACAATCACAACATCATTTACAGAGAAAGGTTGTCAATTACTTTCATTAAGACTTTCATTCAATCACAAAAATATTAAATAAAAGGGTGAAACAGTACCTTACTTGTGATAAGTTGATCTCCCTTAGAGCAAACACAGCTAAAGCATTGAACAAGACCCTATTTCCCTCTTCTTTTAAAGTTTCCAGAATGTTTAGAATGCTCTCCTTACTCATAATATATAATCAATAATCAGATTGAATTATATATT
Organism: Lactuca sativa; assembly: GCF_002870075.4. Classification (NCBI taxonomy): domain Eukaryota; kingdom Viridiplantae; phylum Streptophyta; class Magnoliopsida; order Asterales; family Asteraceae; genus Lactuca; species Lactuca sativa. The sequence goes on from NC_056628.2 coordinate 23,934,705, forward strand.
ATGAGTAAGTAATAAAGTACATGTAACACAATAAAGTATTATTAAGGAACTTATGAGTTCAAATATTATTTTTTACACTCAGATGCCAAAATATTTTATGTTATTCTTCTACAAGTTGAGAACCAACTCAAACATGAAAGATAATAGTCCATCTGGCAGCTTTTGATGACATGGCAAATGAAATTTCTCAGAGATAAAATAATACCTGTACTATTAAAATGATGGCAACCACAACAGGTGGTCCAATAACTACAGCCAAAAACATGCCTTTAATCATGTCTAGAAAGAAAAGAAAGATTATTTGCTGCAATCATGAATCCCATGTGTTACAAACTTATATCCAAATTTAAATTAAATAAAAAGAGAAAACTGTAAAAACAAATTATATCCAAGGTAATACACCATACAACAAAATAGCAAAGTCCATCAGTATTTTTCAAAAAAACATCGTTTTCTTAATTATTAGAACACATTAGGAAAGCTTTATACTCTTTGATTTAAGAAGCTAAGTAAACTATAAGAAATCCACAACAAAAAGAAACTATAATAAATCCACAACAAAAAGATTTGAAACTTACCTGTCCAGTAAGAAGAGGGGTATCAGTAACAAGCTTGAAAGCAACAGGCCTTGGAGTACGCACAGGCCAAGCCTGCAAATAAAAGGTGCATCAAGTATAAAAGAGAACAAGGAAACTGATATTAAAAACAAGAACTTTGATCATTAGAATAAAAGAGAGAGAGAAAAATAGAGAGGGAAGAAATGGAATGGAATGACTCATTCCATTCCATTCCATTCTATATTCCAACCTTTACCTTGTTTTCTTATCATTATCAGTTGTATCTGCACCTCTTTCATTTCCTGCAAGATTTATGAACGAAGAATGGCATGTGATCGTGAAGATTCCTCATTTGCATCTGTTGTCCCTGTGATTGTAAATTAGTAAAAAAGTACAGAAAACATGAGAATTTAATCATTTATATATTGAAATTTGTTAAATATGAGGAATGATATAACTTACAGGCAAACGATCCCAAACAAGGTGACCATCATTTGGTTTGAGGTGATAATAAGAGCATACAAAAGCAACAGCAGCCACACCAATGTAAAAGCATGTCCAACCACAAAGCTCACCTTGTAGACTTAGGCATTTTATACCAGGCAAAATCAGGGGCAGTATAAACCTGAGAAGTGGATGCTACTTTGTTTAATTGTAGTTATCACTATTATATAGGTCATCCATAAAAGTTAAAAGGTACACCATTTGAAAGAGAAAACAAGAAAAAGATAAAAAGTGTTATCTGTTAAGGATGAAAAGTGGAAAGAGTAGCTCTTTAAAAAGATTGACAAAATCAGAAAATATATTTCCGTTAACTTGTTAACACAAACCCCTCGCTTTATCAATCTTTTATACGTATATCATAAATCCAAAAAGTTATCTACGTTGAAACCCAACAAACCAAGTTTCAACAAACATAGCAATGGAAATGGAACACCCATGTTAAAATATATACAAGATGAAGGGCATAATCGTCAATCTACCATCGGCATATCCCAGGTGCTTCTGTCCTCAACATTGATATCGCCTCTTCATACTCTGAAGCATATACAAACCCCCACAGCTGCACACATTGACATTCATATCAACTCAACTTATGCAAACTATTTATATTAAATTACACTTTTGGTCCCTGAGAATCTCTAATTTTTCTGATTTTGGTCCCAAAAAGTTTTCTCTTGCAACTTTAGTCCTTATTTGACTATTTTTGGTCCCGAACCATTTTTTCAATTTTGGTCCCCAAAAATTCTCTTACAATTTTGGTCCTTTGAAATTTCTTGTAGAGTTTCAGTCCTTGTTCTAAGTAAGATGACCATTTTTGGTCCCTGAGTATTGCTGATCTTTTCAATTTTAGTCCCAACTCATTTTACTTGGAACGAAGAGTAAAAACGTTACAAAAACCTCAAATAACGATCAAATTTGCAAGAGAATTTTGTAGGACCCAAATTGAACAAAATCAGCCATACTCGAGGACCAAAAATGTAATTTTTGCAAAAATAAGTGAGAGAAAGCACCTCAATTTCCTTCACTTCAAATTCTTGGGTGTGTGACAAACAAGAGTTACCATAAGTTTCTGAGGCCAAACTTGACCCATTCAATCTGGGGAAAAAAAATATGCAAATTGCCAAATTACCATATTATCCCTCAAAAAGAAAAATAGGAATGATGCAAGTGCAACACTCTTACAAGTCACTATCGAGATACAATGCAAAATGATTTCCCCCACCAAGCGCTAAATACTCAGTTGAACAAAGAGTAAAATATCGATTCACCCCTAATAAATGCACAATTAACATAATAGATCCCAAATAAATATTAAAATTATAAAAGATTTTTTTATATATTATCAAGAAAATGCAGTACCTGTGGGGCGATATATAACAGGACGCCCTGGTGTATTTGTAAACACAAATGTATCATTCGATCCCTGTATAGTATTTACTCATCATAGTGAAAAAGGGTAGAAAAGTCTTTTGTCAACATATAGAGAAACGAACTTAATTAAACAATTACAAACCTGGTATCTTTTCTTTGTTGATGGTTTCAAAGGTGCCTCAACTAAACCACCAAACACTGCACCTTTACGATCTCCAACAACCTGAAAATGTTTAATCAAGTTTCAGTTAAAGGGTAAAGTTGACATTTTGCATAGTTACTGAAGACAAGACATTACCAGTAGACTTAACCCAGGGCAAAGATTGCTTATTCTATATAAGGTTGAAAGAGATATGTCATGCCTCCATGTACTAACATATAAAAAAGACAATGATATATCAAGATTCAAGAATAATGTGAAACTGAAAATATGATGAAGATGAAATTTTACCTGTATAGTAAGACCCATTTCTTTCCTTGACTGAGAACAGGGAGTGCAACATAAAGATCAGAACGTGTATTTTCTGTCATAAGTTGTGAAGGTTCTGACATTTTTGGAAGTTTATCAGAAGGAAAATCTGAGAACAAGAGCCTCAACAAGTGCTCCAGTTCCACCAACAGGGTATTCTAAACTACAACCTGGTTTATACCATTCTGCAAACATATAAATCTGCAAATATGTGGATATATATACAGGCAAAAGATTAGACATTTAGAGAACTATAAAATATGAAGGAATAGAATGGATTCTGTTTGGTTGGAATGGAATGGATGAGGACATGTGGTAATGGAATAGCCCATTCCATTCCTTCCTCAATTCCATCATACCAAAAAGTAAAACTACCTTAAAAGAAACTTTTTAATGTATGATATGATTATGTACCATTTCTGCTGAAAGAACACCATCGGATTTCACTCCAGCAAGTAAGAAAGACAAAAGATCCACCCAATTTCTAATGAAAGGATCTTTGAGTCCCAATGAATCAACTATTTCTGAAAAAGGGCGTAAAAGCTTTGTGGCACCAAGAACACCTTGATCCTATTTTTGCAAATGATTTTAGGAGTGGATATGCATATCTAACTCCAGCAGTAGAAACAACTCCCAAATCACCTCGAATAGATAAAGGTGGCAAAGCCATGGCAGCTGCAGATAATGGAAGTATTGCATCAACCAAGACTGGAACATCTTCTTCTTGATTAAATTGTTGTGTGTTTCTCCTTGGTTCATTACTCACATCGCCCTAACAAAAACGAAGGAATCCCATTACTAAACCCTAATCCTAAAGTGTATTAGTTCGTTCACAGAGATTAGATTTCATGAAGATAAACCCTAAGATTAAAAGGTCAAAGAATTGCACAAAAGGTCATATCAGAAATAGAATTTCAAATCGATGATCAGGAATTGAACTAAACTTGATCGAACTATTTTATTATTGATGGTGGCAGCTTAGGGCTTAGAGAGAGAGAGAGAGAGAGAGAGAGAGAGAGTGAGAGTACAGAGGTAAAGGAAGACAAACCGATTCAAAAGGATGTGCTGATCCCAATTTCACAAATCGGCGTTCCAAAACCAAAATTCCCGATCCCAATCGCGTTTCTGTGCAATCCAATTTGCCAATTTCACGTTTCAGGTATGCTTACTTTGGCAAATTACAGTCTTTAGGCTGCCACCTCCACTTTTGATATGAAGTCGTCGCTTGCTTTACAGAGAGATATGAAGTCGAGACAAAAAGACGAGATTGACCCATCTGGTAATAAACGGACTCGGGAAGCTGAACAAAATGACCCGAGATTGACCCATCTAGTAACAACGCTATTGATGCCATTCCTTCCATTTTCGACTGTTCATCCTCCACTTCCTCTACTGCTACTTCTTCACCATCTTCTATTTTTTCTGTATTTAGACTTGAGAGTATAATTAGGGTTTTTTTCTAACAATTTCAACATCGAGTGGGAGATATGGTGGTTCCAGTAGGTAGAAGTGAGGGAAGAAGTAAGCAGCAGTCAATGTCGGGAGGGGGAAGGAAGGAGCGTCCAGGGCAAGAGGGAAAGGAGAAAAAAAAGGAAGGCGGGATTTTTAATTTTTTCAGAATTTCATTTCCCCCTACTGTTAAAGGATGGAACGCGCGTTCCATTAAAAATTATAAAGCGACATCCTTAGACGACGCGCATTTTATTATAGGTGCCCTCCGTGTTTTTTTTAGACACTAATTTAAGGGCGCGCAATAATGCGTGTCTTCTATCCTTAAATTTTTTGAAGAGATGACATTTTTCTAATGTCACTCTCCTTTGCGTAACATAGATCAATGAGCGTCGTATTTTGCGCGTCGTAAAAGGCCTTTTTTCTTGTAGTGCTTTAACATTGTATTCAAACAAAATTTTTACAAATACAACCATAATATAACATTCCAACATATACATCGTTAGCCATATATTCGCACAACGCATAATAAAAACTATTAATTTCCAACAAACACAAACGATTATAACCCACAAAAATAGTCGCTCAAGGTCGTTTTAGTAAATCAAACAAACCTTTAAAAAACCACATTCCATGTCTAGCTAAAGAACCAGATCTTTAAAAGTTGTGATTCTTCCTTTGAGATGGCTTTGATTCCTGCAAGTTTGAGACATCCTCTTTGCTAAATTCATCATTTTGAAAATCTTGATCATAAAAATAGGACCTGATTTGAGGATTTTGATAGAACCATGTAAGTTTTTTTAGTCTTCCCCTAGGCATATCCTTAAGCTTGAACTCAACAACCTAAATCTACAAACCGTATGTTTTTTAAACCTAAAAATATAAATGACATTCTTCAAAATCGAACCTATACCAAACAACCAGAAAACAACTTGAAATCGATCTGATCAGGAAGTAACACTGATCAGGTAACATTATCAAACTTATAGAGCCTAGGTACCTCGCATTCTTTGGGAGAAAAACTATGAACTCTTTTATACCTTCTATGAAGTTTTACGAAAACACCATAATGTTGATGAGATAGATTAATTTTTTATGTAGTTCCCTGTCAAATAAACAACAAACAGAAGGTGAAAAGCATCCTCTTGCAACAAAAACATACACACATCAAGCCCAAATAAATAAGTTGAGAAAAAAATTTAAGAAAAAGCATCACCGGTGATTGTGTTTTTAGTGACATACATGGTCTACTGCATGCCTTCTCTGGATAATAAAAAAGCTTATTTATACGTGTCAACATGCTCATTATGTGTATAAATTAGTTTATGGAAACTTGAAGTATCACAAAGTCATTAAAATAGAGAGAAAAATGAATATAATTATGTAAAAAGGCTAACCTTTATTCTTAAATTACAACCCAAATTATATTGAGCATTGCAACACCCATATATTCAACTTCCTCCAGCTCAGAAGCTCATTTGTTCCAAAAACATATTACCGTCAACCAGAACAACAACAAAATTAGAATGTCTATACCTAAAAAAATATATCCATACAAACACTCTCTCTCTCACACACACACACGCAGAGAGAGAGAGAGAGAGAGAGGTAGAGAAGTTGATTATTTTTTTTTTTAATTTGATCAGGTTGATTCTTTGCATCTTCTACAACAAAAAAAAGAAAAAAAACTCAAGAAAATCAGGAAAACGATAGAGAAAAACAACAAACTAAATTAAAATTAATAAGGCATAAAATAACATATATTTAACAAAAAAAACATGATTGGATAAGCGCAGCTTCATTACTTGGTAGTCTTTTCTAGATTATTCGATTCCGGATGGGAAAAACTCATGTGGAGATGAAGGTGTTTCATGTTTTCCAAGATTTGTATTCTTTTTCATGGTCATCTATATGAAAGAAAACAAGAAAAGAAATTTGGGATCTGTGAGCAAACACTCACGTATTGAGTTAAAACTTCCAGTGTTGAGGAGACAAAGATGAGAAAAAGAGACGAGGTAAGAAAAAGAGTATGTGATATTTTACCTGGAGGCCATCGAATTGTTTGTGTATTAAGTAGTTTTCTCAGAAACTCACCAGAAAAGAGGAGGTGATGACAATGTGGTGTTGACTTCATTTGGTGGTTATGGTGATGATAAATGATGGATAGGGGAGGAGGTTGAAGGGTGAATGTGGGTTCCTAGGTTTTAACCAGAAGGAATGAGAGAATGATTTGCTTTTTCCCTGTAATATATCGTTTAACTTAATTTCAACTAAAATTGGGGATGGGCCGAGATATAGGCTTCCTTGGTCAATAATAAAATACTGGGATGTACATTTCCAAATGAAGTTTAAAATTTGAATTACAACTTATCATTTCTACAATATAAGGCCATGTTTTTTCTATTTGGTATTCTAAATACAAAGTCATCTTGTTTATACATTAATGATTTTAACCATAGCTTACTTATTTGGATGATTTAAAAGTATAATATTATTTTATTAATAAATTTGTTTTATATAGTGTATAAGTTATAACTCTAAAGTAAATTATAAAACTAATGGTAATAATGTAGTAATGTTAATATGTTATGCTTCAGCAAACATGAATGGATCAACAATGTTAAATGTGTCTTTTTTGAGTTGTTAATTAAATAGGAATTAAGACCTGCGAATTAAATGAAATTCACTTGTTCAAATTTGAAGAGGATTATGTCAAGATAAGCTAAAAATAAGAAGGAAATGATGACCGGATCAAAATCAAAATAATATCTTCTATATAGTGTTGGATACTTGTACATTTATATTGTTTTTTTGTACCGTTTAATCTAAATAGGGTTAAGTATAAATTTTAATATTATTTTATTAGTGAGTTAGTTGTACAATTAGCTTTATGGTTTGGACGTCTTAAAAAAATATTATTATATTCAATTTATTTTTAGAAATAATAAGATTTCTTTTATAAGATTATATATATATATATATATATATATATATATATATATATATATATATATATAATCATAGATTATAAATTATATATTATAAATATAAATAAAAATAGATAATAAATATATTTTTAATTATAAAATAAAAATTAAGGGTACCTTATATATTTCACTTTTACATTTTACTTCATTTTTGTAAACTTTCCACCGCCCTCCTATTTGTAAATTCCATTTCCTGTTTGTATTCAGTTATTACCCCCCATCACGACCAAACCCTAGATGCTTTCCTTGAGAGGTAAAACCTTCTATATACCTTTACCCTCATTCCTGTTCATATATATTATGAACACGATGTGTAATTTGTCTATATTTATATCTCTTGCAGTTTAATATACAAAGAAACGAGTAACTAGTTGTTTGGGGAGGGAGATGAGTGGCAGCAAGTCAGTGGCGGTAAGTGGTGGTGGCGGAGACTGGTACAGGGCACCATTCACGGCGGTTCAGTGGCAGGAGCTGGAGCATCAAGCTTTAATATATAAGTACTTGGTGGCGGGGGTGCCTGTCCCTTCTGACCTTGTTTTGCCGATTAGACGGAGCTTCGAGGCTCTATCTGCTAAGTTGCTCCATCATCCTGCCTGTAAGTTTGAATTACGTTTTCTGGAATGTATTGTCGATGCACAGATACATAGATATGTTTCTGATTTGATTCAAATATTTGCAGTGGGATATACGAATTTAAGTTTGTACTACGGGAAAAAGTTTGATCCTGAGCCAGGGAGGTGCCGGAGGACAGATGGTAAAAAGTGGAGGTGCTCGAAAGAAGCTTTTCACGAATCAAAATACTGTGAGCGCCACATGAACCGTGGTCGTAATCGTTCAAGAAAGCCTGTGGAATCTCAATCAACTGCCAAAGGGGGGAGCTACCAGAATGTTATTAGCACTGCAACTGCAAAATCGTTGAATCCCATCACTACTAATTCGGGGACAGGTAGTTATAATTTTGGAAACAATGGATCAAAGTTGCAGCTGGATACTATTCCGTATGGTATCAACACCAAAGATCTTAGGTACTTAATTTCTTTTCATTTTGGGACCATTTCTGTTTATGCATTTATCATTAAGAAAAACTGTTTATGAACATACTTGTATATGGTTAGGTCAAGTGGTCAACCATGTCAGAACCACAAAAGGTCTGCCATAAATATATTGACCTGTGTAGTGTACTATTAATATTATAACCCAAAAAAAAAAAATTCTCCCACTGAGGTTAGATATTATTTATATTTTTATATGTAGTCTCAAACATGAACCATTTGTGCTAAGGTAGTGTTTGGTATGGAGAGATCAGAACCGGAATGGAATTATTAATCATGTTTGTGTACCAAGTAGGAATGGAATGAATGTGATTCCTTCTCCTAGGCTGATGTTCATTCCATGAGGAATGAGTGTTTTTTCTCATGCCTTAAAGGAATGGAATGATATATCGCCACTATAAATTTTGTTTTATTTATGTAAATCTTTAATATAAATATTTTTTTTTGTATTTCAGTAAACAAAGTTTTAAAAGATGATGAATGAAAATCTCATAGATTATTTGTGAAATATATACAAAATATATTTGAAACAAACATATAAATATATTTATATGTAACTTCTGTTAGTGCAGACTGCAGAGGCAGAGGTATATCTTAATTTGATTATATAAAACAATAATTTTGTATGTTTCTGTCAGTTTTTGTTAGGCGTGTAGTAGTTATGCATAAGAAATAAAAGACAATGAGAAATTAAATATCCTCCTACTTTTGTTTCTTCCTACAAATCCTCCTACCCAATTAAATAGTGACATATGTCACTATTTAATTGGTTAGGAGGATTTGTAGGAACAAAAAGTAGGAGGATATTAAATTTATCAAAAACAATATATAGTTGAATAATGAAATGTAATGATCCATTCCATTATTATGTTGCTCCTTCCATCATACCAAATAAGAGAGCATTGGATTTCTAGACATTGATGGTTGTTGACGTATTCATTAAAATTAAATGAGAGAAATAATTCCTTTCCTATTTGTTTTGAAAATGGAACATGCAGGTATTCTCAAGAACAAACAGTAACAGTGAATGTTGATAATCAAAATTACGCATTGAAATTGTGTGGTGATAGCAATGACAATGATTTAGACAATTCTTGGTCTTCCCAAGTTGTCACAGATTCTTCACACAACGATTCGTACTCCAATACTTTTGAGCCTATTCCCATGCCCATGATCGATGATGATGCTAATAATTCCATTTCCATGTCGTCATCATCATCATCATCAAAACAACAAAGTCAACAACATTTTTGCTTTTTTGGTGGTGAAATTGACCAAGTAAACCATGATGAGCAAGATAATTCAATGCTTCCAATTCCATGGTCCAATCTCAATGCTTGATGCAACAAATGCTTCTCCTAATAACAGCGAACGTGCTTTCATACAACTGTTTTTGATGGTGAGGACGAGGGCATTCACGTCTTTTCGACATTATTTCACAGTTTTTGGGTTGGACAAAAATTTGCAATTTATGTATGTCCGGTTGACTTGACATTATCCTAATCCCAGTCTAATGCATGCCAAACACAATATAAACAAATGGGAAGTTATGTTTGATTGATGGATTCTCTTATTATATATTTATATTTATATTTATATGTGCAGATGCCAGCTGTGCAAGAGATGCTATGACTAGTGTTGTATATAATCTACACATGTATCAGTTTCAGGTTCTCGCCTATTTATGTGTATTACAAAATTCACAAGTATAATAAGATTTTGATTTACTTCATATCTACTCTACTCCTCTACTTTATTACAAAAGTAGAAACCAGTTTATAAAAAGGGCGAGTAAAATTGAAGTCAGTTGCATTTGCATGGGGTGCTTGTGCTTAAGCTTAATTCATGGCCAAGCAATAAGCAATGTATTCTGTAACCTTCCTTAAATTGTTGAATACGCACTACAATACATATAAATAAATTAAAAAGTATAAGGGTGAGACTTGTACAAGTCAAAAGTTTCTTCATACTTACATAAATTAAAAGCCCCCAAAATCTGTGCCTAATTTCACTCCTACCACCTACACTACACATGCCCCATGGGTGGTCTCATTTCAGGCAAGCAACCACTCACAACTCACAATGGTAATGGTTGACCTTTTATTTTCTTTTTAATTTTTTTTAATAAAAACTAGTTTTACTTGAAAATGATTATAGGAGACCTGGATAAATTTATATCGTAACGTTATATCGGTTTCCTTGTGAAAATTTTTTTCCTAACGAGCTTCCTTTTATGTATAGTATAATATAAATATAATGTAGAAAAAATGGTATACAATTTACACATGATAATGAGTGCAAGAAGGTTGTGTGAGTCACAAGAATTCACATTCAAATTCCCAAAAGAAACGTGAGAAAAGCACTTGGAAAAGCACAAAAAGCACTTGCTTAAGTGCGTGTATACCTTCCCACCCATCCCTATACTATCTATATTCCCACGCACACCATGTTCACAACTACAAAAACCAGACCAAACATCATCAAAAGGACAATACCTCCATCTCCGTCACCACCACCACAAACCTCCACCATGGTCACCAAAACCAAGAAGCCTGTTTGCTCTATCCAATCCAGCCTAGCCACCACCCTCTTTTGTGTTCTCCTCTTCACAATCCCAGCCCTTCTCCTCCTCCACACCCCTCCTGCCTCCATCTGCAACACCGCCTCCACCACCTCAACCTCTTTCTCCGGCGACCTCCGCTCAGCCGAATTCTCCTGGAACCACCTTAGTTTCTCCTCCCACATCCCTCCACCAGTCCCCCTCAAGATAGCCGTCTTCACCAGAAAATGGCCGGTTGGAACAACCCCGGGAGGAATGGAGCGACACGCGTTCACATTATACACCGCTTTAGCAACCCGCAACCACGAGATCCATATCTTCACTTCCCCACCAAACGAAGACGTTAGTTTAATCAACACCAAGAGAAAAGACGATAATGCCCTCATCGTCCATTTCCACGAGGGCAACGAGCCGGGACAATGGCGTTACAACAAGGCAATGGAACAGTACGAGGAGGAAAACAAGGTACGCCCGTTTGACGTGGTCCACACGGAAAGCGTCGCGTTACCTCATTACAAAGCTCGCGATATCCCGAATCTTGCAGTGTCATGGCATGGGATCGCTTTGGAAAGCGTATCATCAAGCATCTACCAAGATCTTATACGAAATCCCAAAGAGCCCATGTCCCCGTCTTTTAACGAAAGCTTACAAGTCATGATCCCGAAAGTCCTAAACGAAATCCGATTCTTTAGAAATTACCGACACCACATCGCTATTAGCGACAGTTGTGGCGAAATGTTGCGAGATGTATACCAAATCCCGAGCAAACGAGTACATGTGATTGTGAATGGAGTTAACGAGGACGATTTTCGGGAAGATCCAGAATTAGGGAAGAAATTTAGATCCAAAATTGGGGTACCCAAGAATGCTAGTTTACTCCTTGGGGTGGCTGGGAGACTAGTGAAAGACAAAGGGCACCCTTTATTGTATGCAGCCTTTGCAAAACTGATGAAAAAGTACACAAATGTGTACTTGGTTGTTGCTGGGGCTGGACCCTGGCAACAAAGGTACATGGAGCTAGGACCACAGGTCAAAGTGTTGGGCTCAATGAGCCCAACAGAGCTTCGAGGGTTCTATAATGGGATTGATATCTTTGTGAACCCAACACTTAGGCCACAAGGGCTTGATCTAACACTTATGGAAGCTATGATGGCTGGGAAACCGGTTATGGCATCACGGTTTCCGAGCATCAAAGGGACGATTCTTGTTGATGATGAATTTGGTTTTATGTTTTCACCGAATGTGGAGTCGTTGGTGGAGGCGTTGGAGGTGGTGGTGGCGGAAGGTCCAGGGAGGCTTGTTCAGAGAGGGAAGGCTTGCCAGAGATATGCAACCTCCATGTTTACAGCTAGAAAAATGGCGTTAGCGTATGAGAGGTTATTTCTTTGTATAAAGAATGAAACTTTTTGTATTTACCCTTAGGTTATACTCCATCTCCATTTCGGTTCTTGATGATTATGTAGGTGGTTGGTTATATTGAAACGGGGAACATACTCTGATACTCATACACTAATGTTTCTACAGAGAGTTGGACTTACAGCTTCAGGGTTATAGACATCGGTTGCTAGATTTGTTATCATCAATTGATTTTTTTGAACTCCCGATATTTTTCGAGTGATTGTATAAATAATTTCATAAGTAAAAGGATGTTTGGTTAATAGAATGCAATGTCTAGGAAAGTATCTTAATACTGTTAATGCAATGTGTAATCTGAATCAAATTAGGTGTGTCGCTACATTTGAAATTTCTTAAAAGATTTGTAATTGGATTCTGTTTTAGTTAGTAAGATTATAAATGAAAATGAAATCATTTTCTTTCGTGGGATAATGTTTTGTTCGTAAATTTGACAAATAATATATATATATATATATATATATATATATATATATATATATATATATATATATATATATATATATTATAAAAGAAATCTCATTATTTCTAAACATAGATTGAATATAATAATATTAATTTTTTAAGACGTTCAAATCATTAAGCCAAATAATACAAATAGTCATCAATAAAATAATATTAAATTTTAACTTGTGTTTTGAATCCTTATATTTCTCAACAAATTCTATCTCCTTCCTTAAATTTCGGATAATTCAAAATTTGAAATCATCAACAAATACATGTTGATTCAAATATCCATCGTACAGATGACTCTTTCTTAATAGGTTTTTATTTTAATACTTACTTGTAATCGATTTCATCATTTTTAACTTTTTGTATTTTTATCTTATAAATATATTGGGTGAAAGCTTTATTATATCAGGTTTGTTCCTAAAAAGGTTTTTAATATGTGTCATTTAATATTTATTTCTCGAAGTGAACGCAAAATGGTTTAACTCTAAAGAGATCAAATTATTCGCCTTCCGCCGCTTTGCGCGGGTAGACGGCTTATATATATATATATATATATATATATATATATATGGAAAAAGTGAATATGTGGCTGTTATGTATATATCATTAGGTATACAACTTCCAATACTACGTCGTTTTGACGATTTAAATACAAATATTTAATTTTAAATGTAATATATTTCTCATTCTATCGGTTATCTCCAATTCTATCGATTTTCCTCAACAATTTATTTCAAATAATTATTCTTACATTGACTTTGCAGTTTTATCATAATTTTTTTTTATCAATTCCATCTTAAATTGACATGAACAATTTTGTGTTCATAAATATTGACACTGGATAAATAAGAAAAAGAAAGAAACATATATTAATCAATGTAAGACGATGAAAATTACTATACCAATTGTCGACAGGAAAGATATGCATTATCTTTTATTAAAGGGAATTGATCAAAATTAACCATGTTATGCTTGAGAAATTTGACGTAAATTATGGAAATTATAATACGCATCAAATTTAAAATGTTTTAAACCAAATTTTAGTTACAACTATGTAGTTTTAATAGGTTCTATAAGTAATCTTACATACAACACAGCCATATATTCACTAACCCATATATATATATATATATATGCAAAAAATCGATAGTTTGATTTTTTTTTGGTTAACAATAAGAAGAATCATTAAGATTTTGAATTATAGATGTTGAATTCTATAAAGTCGTTATGTATAGAATGTTTTCGATTTAACTAACCAAAATCTTTTATAGTTTGAAATTAAAAAAAAAAAAAAAAAACTTTAACCAAATATATATATATATATATATATATATATATATATATATATATATATATATATATATATATATATATATATATATATATATATATATATATATATATATATATATATGCAAAAAATCGATAGTTTGATTTTTTTTTTGGTTAACAATCAGAAGAATCATTAAGATTTTGAAATATAGATGTTGAATTCTATAAAGTCGTTATGTATAGAATGTTTTCGATTCAACTAACCAAAATCTTTTATAGTTTGAAATTAAAAAAAAAAAAAAAAAAAACTTTAACCAAAAATATATTATTTTTTTGCAATTCTGACAAAGGCTTACAGCTTTCTTTAAAGAAAAAGAAAAAGAAAAAAACAAAGTCATGGTGGTTGGAAGTTAAACAGAAATATAATATATATAGTTAAACAAAAAAAACAACCAAGTGTTTTATGAATTTTGACCCATATAGTAAATTTACTATGATAAAATTGACATGTACATATCAGATTTTTTGTTATTATTATTATTATTATTATTATTTTATGATTTAGGGGTTATTTGATATGCAATTTATTGGGTCTTATAAGATGTTGAGTTGACTTAGTCAAATTAGAACTTAGAAGTTTCTAATTTGGTTCTTGGTTCTACTCGGTCATAATCCACACTAATTCAATAAACAACTATAGAAAAACCCTATCATTATAGTTTGGAACTGAAAAGTAAAAACTTTAACAAGAAGAACATTTTACTCCATCTCCATTCGCTTTTTTGTTGATTGCTACATTTGTTATCACCAATTGATTTTTTTAACTCCCGATATTCTTCAAGTGATTGTATAGATAATTGTGTAAGTAAATGGATGTTTGGTTCATAGAATGAAAGATGTCAAGGAATTACATCAAATCAACAATCATCAAGTATCTGAATCCAATTAGAATGCAATTTGTAATCTTAATCCAATCAACTTTAACACTTTAACTAGAATGCAATTTCTAATTTGAAACTGAAAAAAAAAAACAACTTTAACAGAAAAATACTCTTCAGATTGTGTTTCACAATTCATTCCTGAAAAAAACAACTTCAACTAACCAGTTGAGGGGCACCTTACCAACAACTCATCATGTACCTTTTGCTAAGTGATTGGAATGGAATTCAATTCCAAATCCCTTATGCGAAACACCCTGTTTGTTTAGATGATTTGAAGAAAGCTTGAACCACATATGAACAAACAGTGAAACAGGTATATACTATAAACACAAAATTTATACAACATGGTATGAACATTCTTCCTTTATGAACCTAAGGGGAATGCAACCTTCCCTTGAAAGTTCACCAGGGTATGGACAAAGTATGGGTTCTCTTTGTATCCGTGATACAAAAAGAGGTAAAAACCGAACAATTTGTAACCAGATATATCATGAATCATGATACTAGAGAAATCTGGTTACGTTCAAGTCGAGCATAAGCATGTCGAGTTCTTAGAAACAACAACACACTTAAAACCAACCCCAAAACGGAAACACAACCCCACAAAACAAACGTACCAAAATAGCAGTCTCTTCCCATACAAACGGATGCTGTCTTAAGAAGAGCATTTCCATCATAAACAAAGGCGGAAACAAGACCATAAAAGAGGGAACCAATTGGGATGTTTGTGATGAGAATGTTGTGGTTAACACCAACACTTTTAGGTCCAAAAAGCTCTGATGTAATTGACACGGCTGATGAGAAAATGAAACCCGAACTTAAACCAATGAGACAAGTTCCAATTTGAAGCGCTATCTTGGCATCTGTCAACGAGAGCATGAGAAATGCTAATGGTGTTGGCACCAGTGCTATGGCTAGCCATCCGGTCCTTGCCACATACAACTTCCTATATAAACATGTATATATATTTTTTTCAATGATCAGGAGGGCATTTATGTCTTTTACACAAATGAGAGACCGAGAGCAAGTCCGTATTCTGTTCCACCTTTTTGTACGGGATAAAAATTGCAATTTTTGTCCTGGAGCCAGTGTCAGTCTTAGTCTTAGGATGTATCTGGCATGTAACAACTAGTTGATAAGTTAGCTTATTTTTCGAGATTTTTTAAGGAGTTTTTTAAATTTTTTCATAATATACATTTAATTAATTATAAAATCATATTTTTCTAAATGCACTTTTATGTCATTTTATATATATCTTCTAGATTGCTTATCAGCTAGATTTTTCCAAAATTCATTTTTTATCTTGAAAAGATGCCAGATTTATTTACTTACGCTTTCAAGAAATCTGGAACTGCTGAAAGTAAGCGGCCGAAGAAAGAGAAAGAGGAATAGAGTGTGATGAGTGTGGAAGTAGTCGAAGCTAAACCAAGAGATTGAGCTATCTGGCCTAGATTGTTACTGTACACTAGCCCAATTGTTCCACCACAAAAGTATGCAAAGTAATATAACCAAAAATCAATCCTAAATAGGAGCCTCTTCATATCATGCTCTTCCTCAAGAAACGCCAATCTGTCACTCATTATTACCATCTCCCAACACCCATTACCATCTCCATCATCATCATCATCATGGCCACCATTGATGAGCTTTTTACGGAGCCCAAGATCATCATCATCATCATCAAGCATGAAGCTTGTTCGTTTGATAACTCTTGGGGTTACATTTTGTGTAAACCAACTTCGAGCATAAACCATTCCCGGGACTCCTAAGGGGAGGACAAGGAGGCAGATGGCACCAGCAAAGAAGAGTTTTGCAGGATTTGGAGGGATGGCAACGAGATAGATACCTGTGATGACAGCAAAGATGAACAAGATGATGAATATGATTCGATCATGGCGGAGTGTTTCAGTTGAAATTGGGTTTGAACTTGCTGGTGGTTGCCTGAGAATTGGGATGAGGGCGGCAAAAGAGGTGAAGAGGGGAATGAAGGCGTTGAGAAGAAGGTAGAGGGAGTAGGAGGTTGGGTCTATGGCTTTGGCTGCGAGGTTGTATAAGGCTGCACTTACGCCATTGAAGCTTACAGTGAGAGAGATGGCTAGAGGTCGATTTGTGGGGAAGTTTTGGGTGCATAGGACAAAGCAAAATGTATTGAACCAAGTGATGCTACATCCTGCCAATAAGCACAGTAGAAATACCTGCAATCAATGGTAAATGAAGTCCCTTAGAACTGAATTTACCAAGGCGATAATCAACATTGTGATCAGCCGATGAGAAAAAAAAAGATCGTAACAAATTGATTGAGCATCATTTCTAATGGTCGAGTTAAATTAACTTATAAGCTGTAGGTTATCATCAATAAGTTTCAATTTAATTTTTTGAAAAACAATGACAACTGTTAAATTTCAGGCATTAATTGGGGTCAATGGCATGACCCTAGAACGACTTGATAGCACCTGACGTCGCTTTCAAGATGAGACTCCATGCAATTGACCATTAGGGTTAAGTTGTAAGATTATAAAATATTGGGGAAGAATTAGGATTGTAGATTTCATTGACATGGATTCGTGCATGGATGCATGATGATGAATTAATTGGGGGAATTGTAACTCACCGGAAAATAAGGGAGAGTAATTATACGACGAATGAGGAGCCACTGAACCCCGTAACCGAATAACCCCATGAAAGCCGCGATGAACATTACCATCCATATCGGCAGATAAATGAGCGCCAGTCCCGACGACCACCCAAACGCTTTCCCTAAGTCGGAGGCGGTGGCCAGGTAGTTCAATTCCATCTGCGAAATATCCAGAACCTTCTTAAGCTCCGACGAGTAAGCCGAGAAGTCGAAATTGGTACCGGTGAAGGCCTGGATCCATATCGTCGCCATCAGAATCATCCATTTACGGGATTGCCCCGCCATCACGATTCACGCCGCCGATAACAAAACTCCGAATGAAACAAACGTCGGAGAATGAGAGTGATGGGGGCAAGGGTAACCACCCTCGTGTCCTGGAAATGAATTCGGGGAATGTTGGAATGGTGGTTGATTGATTTGACGAATTTGCGTTGCTCCGAATCTCTACGTGGCCTCATTTATAGACGATAATATACACTTTTCATTCTCTTCATACCGAAAACGACATGAATAGACTACAGATTAAAAAAAGGCTAATCTTCATAATAAAGTAATGATATAATATCTTTAAAATATTATTAAATTAAAAAAACGATTATTGTTTTTAGAATATTTTCTAAAAATACATAAAATTTATTAATTTTGAAATCTTAATAATTACATATCAATATCATTATATTCTTGCAAGTTACAATGATATCTATCTTAGTTGGGTTGATGCATCTCGTTTTATATCTATGTGGATATTGTGGTTGGAAATTCGATTCTCTTAAAAACTAAACATTTTGAAATGGATGTTCATTTTGTTTGTGATAAAGTGTCAAAGAGAATGTTAAAAATTGTCAAGATAGTTTTTGAAAATTAGAGGGTTGATATTTTTACTAAATCTATGAATTCGAGTCGACATAACTTTTTGTGTGAGTTAGGTTTATTTGATCTTTTTCACGTATAAAAAAATTTAAAATTCTTTTATGATCATCTTGAGAGGGGGTGTTGAAAGTATTAAAGTTGGTTGCTATTGTTGCAAGATTATCATAAAAGAATATTGTATTTTTGTAGTGTTTTGTGGTTTGTATTTATTTGTGTGCATGTAATTATTTATGGAGGATTGAATGTGTTATTGTGTTAAGTTAGAACTTGAAGGACTGCGACTCGTTTCCTTGATTCTACAATTGACACGCGGATCTTAGGCGGGTTGGGTACAAGGTTTGGTATGGGTA
This sequence comes from Lactuca sativa, assembly GCF_002870075.4. Lineage (NCBI taxonomy): Eukaryota > Viridiplantae > Streptophyta > Magnoliopsida > Asterales > Asteraceae > Lactuca > Lactuca sativa. Next base: position 23,953,588 of record NC_056628.2, read on the forward strand.
AAATCTATATTTGACCCAAGTTCATCACTCGTTGTATTTACGCCTCGTTCTCGAGTTTAACAAAAGAAAAGAAGAGAAGAGAAAAGAAAGTTATGAGAGAAAAGAAGAGAAAAGAAAGGAAAAAGAATTTTCTTTTGTGTTCCCAAGTTGGAGAGAAATGGAAGGAAAATGAATTATTTTGTTCTTTCTTTCCAAATCCTCCCAAATCGGAAGGAAAGTTAGGAGGGAAAGTGATCCTCCCATTTCCCTCCACTTCCTTCCATTTCCCTCCTTTAATGAAACTCGGGAATACCAATTTCTTCTCATTTCCACTCATTTCTTTTCCTTTCTCTCGTTAAGTTGAACTCGGGAACGGGGTGTTAATGTTGATTGCAGGTTCATTTATGATTATTTAATCATTTTTTTTTGTGAGTCTAGTTTTCTTGCTATAACACCTAATTTCAATTAAGCATTTCTGTTGATTTATCAGTTAACTTTTAAGAATTTAGCCTTGGTCACGACGTGACCATGCCCGAGGAACGCGCATCCCATTTGGTTCATCACGACGTGATAGCCTTGCGGGCTAAAACCCTAATTTTAGGGGTTGTCCCCCTATTTAAGGGAAGTGAGGGCTAGGTTTTGCTCACCCTCAGTCCCCATCACCTTCATTCACCTTCCAGAATCCTAATCTCCATTTTTTTGTCCTTGAGCTCCATTTTTGGGTGATTTCTAGCCAAGAAGAAGAAGAGGTAGAGTTTTGGTGCATCATCTTAGCTTGTAAGCCTCACCATCATCTTCTCTCACACACTCTGGACTTTACGATCTAATGTGCATAGATCTAGGTTTTTATGTGCTTTTCTTCATGTTTAGGCTAGACGGAGTGTTGGGTTCCATAAATTTGCCAACTTTATGGATCCCTAGAGTCCCTTTGTAGAGAGAAGTGTTAGATATGAAGTTTGATAGAGTTTTGAACTCTTGCATGAGATTTTGACCCCATTTTATTACATCATTTTTTCCTAGATTGTGTTTAGGACATGCATGTCCAAAAAGTGTAACACCCCAAAAATACGACCAAAAAAAAATTGTTTAATAATTACTGAAAATATCATGTCAATATCATAAAATAAAACCCATAATTCAATATCTCAAAACCATAGCAAAGTATCATGAGAAAACTGTATCAAGACTGTATCAAATCACATCTATGAAAAACTAAAACAACTCCCATGACAAACTGAAGTTGTGGTGTGTGCGATGCTATCAACCCGAGCCCTTCCCATTACTTGCGGAAGTACCTGAAACCAAAACTGAAACTGTAAGCACAAAGCTTAGTGAGCTCCCCCAAACTACCACATACCATACAATAACATATAACACATATTGGGCCTTGCCCACTGCATCAGACTGAAGTCCGGAAGCTGCATCAGACCGAAGTCCGGAACTAACCAGGGCCTTGCCCTCTGCATCGGACCATAGTCCGGGACTAACTGCATCATACCGAAGTCCGGAACTGACTGGGACCTTGTCCCCTGCATCGGACCAAAGTCCAGAGTTAACTGCATCGGACCGAAGTCCGGAAACTATCTGAGCATAACATAACATAGCATAAACATATCAACTAGCATGAACACATATACTGCATACTGCATCGGATCGTAGCCCGGAATACATAACACATAAAACACTGTCTGAGCCATGAAGGCATCAAACATTCTAACTACTGCATTAGACCGAGGTCTGGAAACTACTACTAATTAAACGGGCCGACATTGTGGCCTTAGACCCGTTCCTACTGGAAGGAAACTCACTTTGTGATACTGACTGTTGAACTCCTGAATGAGAAATCCCTGACTGTTGCTCCGGCTGCTTCCCAGCTATAATGGGAAATAAATACTAAATCAGAATAGGGATTCCTCTATGGGTAAAATGACCATTTTACCCCTACTATGGTGTGGGACACAACATGGCCCAAAACCTCAATTCCTTCTAAGTCCATCTATGGCCCCACTATAGGCCCACTAATGGCCCAATTTGCTATATTGGGCCTAGAACCCTTTTATTGGGCCTTACCCAAGCTCAATACTAAATCCTTGGTCCTTAGCAACTGAATTCTGATGGGCCATAAAGGCCCAAGGACCCTAAGCCTGAAACCCATCCCACACCGAGGCCCAACACTCGAAGCCCAAACTGGTAGCGTACGCTGGGCGTACACCAAGGTACGCTGAGTGTACTGGCTGCTGGCTTGGACCCGACACGTACTTCCTTGTACGCCCAGCGTACAGATCTGTTAAGCCAACATCTTATTAAGTGCTTAATAATCCGATCTAGAAGCTACAAATCCAGATCCTAAGCTTATTCCATGACTTAAGCCATAAAGTTGCTTACTTGATGGCTTACAAGTCTCATAAAGGCTCAAACTTCCACAAATAACATTCTACTTCCATAAAACCAACTAGATCTCATACATGGTTCCATATAAGCCACAAAGATCGAAACTTTACTGCTATGGGGACACTTGAGCTTCAAGGATAGCAATCCCAAGCTTCAAAAACGAAGTTGTAAGATAAAGGTCCTTCCTTTGGACCTAAAAGGTCCAAACTTCCAAAAACTCCTAGATCTAAACTTACAAGAGGAAAGTTGGAAGCTTTATACCTCTTTTGAATGCCAAAAGAAAGGATGATCCCAGATCTATGAGCTCAAGGTGCTCAATTTCTTCTTCTTCCACTTCTCTTCTTCTCCTTCTTCACAAAAATAAGCTCAAAGATCAAACACACACAAACAAGGAGCAAAGGGGGACGAACTAGGGTTTCTATGGAGTGAATGATAAGTGAGGAGTCCAAATAGGAGGCTATAATGGGGTTTAAATATGCCTCAACCCCTAAAATTAGGGTTTGCCACCTAGTCGCGTATGCTGGGCGTACCATAAGGTACGCTGTGCGTACGCTCAGCCTCCCCGCGTTTCATTTAAGCAGTACACCCAGCGTACAAGGGGGTTATGCCCCGCGTACGGCTTATGGGCTCCTTACACTTCGGCCCAAAATAAAGGTCCACTCATAATATTAATTCAATTATGGCCCAAAATAAACTGAAGAATTAAATAACTTTTATAACTCGGAAACGATCGTTACAAAAAGCTACGATTTTTTTGGTATTTTGTGATAGATAAGGCCTTTTGGAAGGTTTGGTTGCATAGCTTAAAGGATTAAGAGCTTAAGCCTTTAGTCTGTCTAGAGCGTTTGTCACGACGCGACACTTTGGGTCATTACGACGTAACGAGGGACTGATCCACAATTATGACTTTTTTAGTGTTAAATTTGACTGGATTGTTGATTTTTTATCAAGTTTGACTTTAGGTCAAACTTAGGGTTTTGTATTGTAGTTTGAGGCTTGGTCCCTATTTTATGTATAGGTGACATGTAGAGTTGTTTATCAGATCGATGATCATTACTGTTATCTTTTGGACTACGTGGTGAGTTTTCTCACTATACTTTGTATTGTAGTATGTATCCTTTTGTGTAGGATGTTGGTATACTATAGTGAATTGTTAGATTGGTAGATTTGTATCATTTCCTATATTGTTAGTTATTGTTTATCTATTTGCATATGTCGACATAGTATGGTTGGGTTGAGGCGGTACTGCTTTGTGTTGTAAGCCAACAAACCCGGGAGCAATCCAATCATAAGTTGGGGGTCGGGACGGGCAATCAACTCTTATGTTGTGGGCTCAGGAACAAGTCAGTCTTGAGTTGTATGTCGGGAGGGGCAATCCAGCCTTATGTTGTGGGCTCAGGGGCAATCCAGTGTGATGTTTTGGGCCCAATGTGCATGCATTGTATATGTATTGTTGTGTGGGGTATTTTGGGGGAACTCACTAAGCTTTGGCTTACAATTGTTGATTTCAATGTTTTTAGGTACTTCTGACGATCGGGGCTAGACAAAGACGTTATCATACACATCCTCCTATTTGGGATGTTTTGAGAGATAATGTTGACAGTCTAATTTTCACATATATGATTCGAAAACAATGGTTGTTTATCTATGGTTTTCTTGTGGAAATGATTTATAAAAATAAAAAAATTTATCATGGTTTTTGGGATGTTTCACTGGCATTCTCTTTCATTGTTCTTGTGATAGAAGTTATGGTTTCAGAGGTCTTTATTCAGATTGCTTTTGTGGCTGTAATTCCTATGTAGTCTAATTCCTTTCTTTCTTTTTTAAAGTGTGAGTGTGATTGTAGTGAGCTCTGTAAACCAACTAATTCTTTGTTAATAAGAGGATTGTTGATGTTGTGCATATTGTGTTCTTATGTTTTTATCTGACATATATGATATTTGTTTATAGAGGACAAAGAATTATAAATTTTGATTAATTTTTTGACAAAAATAAACGTAAAAGTAAAAAACAAAAATAAAACTTAGTAGCCGCGATAGTTTTTTTTTTTTTAAAAAAATATTTGTTGTTTTTTCAAACTAATAATTATTTGAACGACATTTGCAAGTAATAATAGTCACAATAGTCATTTTATCCAAACATGAGTGTTTTTTGGAACAAATGAAAATTAGATGGTTAAATTGAAAAAAAACGCTTTTTATGTCACTACATAAAAACTAAAATAGTTGAAAAGATGTACAATTACGGGAAACTGTCAGAAAAATCTCAAAACTTTTAGAAAAGTTTCACTTTAGTTCCCAATTTTTTTTTTAACATTAAAATCCTGATTATTTCATTTTGGCTTGAATTAACAAAAAAATCTTTTTTTTTTCTTTTAACAGGAAATGACATATTATCATGTAAAATCTAATAATCGGGACTTTTATGTTCAAAAAAAAAAACATAGGACTAAAGTGAAACTTCACCGAAAATATTGAGACTTTTCTGATAATTTCCCGTAAAATTACATTAAAACTAAAATCTAAAAACTCTCAAAGGCATTTTAGATTATAAGTTTTTTGTTTAAAATAAAAGTTTTAGACATTTATTCTCGAACAAGGTCTTTTTTCTAATTCGTTTTTTAATAAATCGCTAAAAGCTCTTAAAAGTTGGCTCGCAAAACATACTGATAGTCTAAAAACCCAGTTTGTTGCAAAAATTGGAACGTGTTTGATACGAAGCGTTGAGAGCGTTTGAGAGCTTCTTGTTTCTAGCATTTGACAAAACGCTCCGCTTTAAACAAAATGTATCGTTTGACATCACAAGCTTTTAGCGTTTAGTTTAAACAAAATGCTTTAAATTCAAATGCTACCTCACGCAACGTTTAACAAAACGCTACCAACTACCAGCAAACCACCAGTTAAGTGAAATACATCATTACTTGAGTTGATTCATTCTAATATATGTGAATTAAATGGAATACCTACTCGAGGAGGAAAAAGATATGTCATCACATTTTGTGATGACTCCAATCAATATCTACATGTTTATTTGCTGAGATCAAAAGATAAAGTTTTTGATGCATTTATATAAGGCTGAAGTCGAATATCAACTTGAAAGATACATCAAAATTCTTCGCTCGGACAGAGGCGGAGAATATTTCAACCAAGAGTTTGACACATTCTATGAAGAGAATGGAATCCAACATGAGAGAACTTTACCCTATACTCCCCAACAGAATGATTTGGCTGGAAGAAAGAACCGAACCCTTTGTGAGATAGTCAAGTGTATGTTGAACTAATCAGGTTAACCAAACAATTTGTGTGTGGGGGGGGGACTATTGACAGCTTGTTACGTTCATAATAGGATCACTAGTCGTGTGATTCTTGTAAGCCCTTATGAGTTGTGGAAAAGTAGAAAGCCTAACCTAGACTATTTGAAAGTGTGGGGGTGTGTTGCTTATTATCGGACTCCCGATTCTAAGCGAACCAAATTGGGAGCACGAGCTAATAAGAGTATATTTATTGGATATGTTCACAAGCAAGGCTTACCGGTTATTAGATATTGAATCAGGTGTTGTTATGGAATCCAAATATGTGGAATTCTTTGAGGACAAGTGTAACAACCCGATATTTTGAGATGATAAAATGTAACGCCGGTCAAATTTAAGCCAAAACTTAACTTTCCTAAAATCATATTTGGGTTAAATAAAGTGGTAGGGCTCGTATCAAGGTTTTCGTACATATAAAGGACACTAAAATCCGAGTTATAACGAAGAAGTTTTGACCAATCAAAAATTCACGGCGAGAACCGGCAACGCTGATAGACGTAAAACGCAAAGTTTCGATACAATAATTTTAGCCTTAGGTATCTAAACGAAAGTCGTAGATTACGTTAAACCGTGATCATGCATAAAAAGAACGCCCAAATCTGACTTCGTATGAGGAAGTTATGATTTTCCGAAGTTTCTAACCTAGCAGTAGACAGCTAAAAACTCGAAACAGAGATCGAGCGATCTTTATCCGACACAACCTAAACGAAAGTTGGAGAGCCCGACAATAGGAGTATAACAATAAAAAGTCTGACGAAAACGGACTTCGGATAAAGAAGTTACGGATTTTTAACGAAGTTATCGTGTCCCGACCCATTAATTAAAATATAATTAAAAATAAAGTCAAAATTAGCCGACGGAGTCTAAATGAAAGTTGTAGAGTATTTTCTCACCTTCGCGTGGATATAAAGAACGTCAAAAACGGAACTCGTATGCGAAAGTTACGCATTTTAGAAGTTCTTGGCACGCACTTCAAAGTCTTATCCGAAGGAGTACGCCCTGCGTACCCTCGTACGCCCCGCGTACTCGGATACAAGGCTCCGGATCAGCCACGACGACCAGACGCTTCGACTGAGGATGCGGTAAGTAGTGACGCAAACGAACGCCCCGCGTACCCTCGGAGTACGCCCCGCGTACCGAGGACCTCCAGCCTCTATAAATAGATTGCGAAGGTGCCGACTATTTTCACACAAATGCTTCAATTCTCTCTCATTTTCGCCTCGTTTTTCGTGCCGACAACATCCCGACTTCCCGGTTTCATATCCAAACCCCGACGAAAGTCCGAAGCCCCGAGATTTCCGAAAATCTCGTCACTTTCCGGTCAAGGTGCCGCCCGGGAAAATCTCGTTTTCTTCAAATCACGCGCCTTCATCGGTGAGTTCATACCCCTATAATCTACATTTTTATCAATATTGTTTTAATATACACTTTTGAGGGGGGGGGAATACAAGTAAACACATGATTATTATCGTGTGTAACTCAAAGATTCACTAAATACTCATTTTTATCAAGTAAATCATATGTGATTCACAACCATTATGTGGAATCTTTCATACGGAAAACATAACACGATATCGTCTGATATATATATCGAAATAAAATATGTTGTTATACGTATACGAATCAAACAGTTTATTTATACCTCGAGTACAAGTGTTCATTATGTCACCACAAAAAGTTACACATTTCATAACAAGGGAGCATTACACTAGGGTTACTATACAAACGAAACGAACTTTTGGAAAAACTATAATAGTTTACGACAAACATTTATACATGTTAAAAACTCTCTATCAAACTGTCTTACATACTTTATGATTCCTTTCAAACGCTGTTAGAATCATGTTTCTAACAAAGGTCTTCCTATATTTAAAACTGTTCTTATCAAACAAACTGCTTTCAAATCATTTTATAAACTGACATCAAGTCATCATTTCTTATTTATTAAACTTTTCAAAGGTTTTACAAAACTTCTTTTATATTTTTGTGCTTGCCTATATATGTATACTTATATAAGTAATGTTTGAAGGACTTAGGACGGCTAGCTCGCTTTATTTCCTTTTCCTCGTTGGGATGTGGCCTTAGGGCATCGGTTATTCGTCCGAATGTCGTCTAAATATTAGTTATATATATATATATATATATATATATATATATATATATATATATATATATATATATGTACATATATAGACATAAAAGCTTCCGCCAGTTCGTTCAGTACCTTTGAGTAGCAAAGGCATATTTCGAATTATACACACACATTATCAATAACTATAATAGGTATAGTTAAGACATACTATTCCAAGTACCAGGAGTTATACAAGATTCAGTCTATTCATGAGTCAATACAAATACATTACATACTATGCAAAGAGATACAATTATATACGATTAAAAAGGCATACAATCTTAAGACATACAATTACAGGAGCATACAACTTCAAGACATACCATTTCAAGGAATACAATTACATGAGATAGTATACTAGATATTCATAACATTTTATATACTACAAGTACCATATCAAGAAGGTAAATTCATATACAAAAACAAAATGGGCTTTCATACGTAAGTCTATTTAATACTAAGAATTGTGAGACATTTCAGCTTCACGTACGTTCGAGTATGCATTTTAAGTCCTGTATTATAAACCATAATCCCTTGGAGGGGGAGCGTGATACTTGTGTATAGATCTATATGGGATTGACAATCCCGCACCTAAACTGTTAGCTACAGTTAGACCGGCAGGTCTGGGGTGACAAATGTCATAACATTCCAACGCCTGAAGAACGTTGTTACAGGCCATCAATGTCAATAGCATGGTTATAAAACTCACATGGAGTATTAAAAACATGTTGATTTACGGAGATATCATATACCTTAGCAGTTATAACTGTACACAAATCTACTGTTTTAGACATGAAAAATGTCATGGTAGTACATCTTTGGGTCTTTTAAACTACCACCCACTTATAAACAAATATTGGATTTCTGAAGCAATCATTCAAAACAGTCGAGTCTTGGTAGAAGACAACAATTTATACTAGTAGAAAATATGGGATTTTCTAAAGGTTTTCAAACGTTTACAATTACTTGCAAACATGTTCGTTGGTACAAACTTTCCTTCATACATTTACAGGTTTTCTTTACAGCTTTACAAATCAAAGTCACATAAATACTTATGAACTCGCCAGCATTATTGCTGATACTCGCTTTCAAAATAACTTGTATTCCCAGGATACGGATAGACAGGTACGACTACCAGGTTCTGTGAAGACGGAGCAATCAAGACTCGTCTTTTATTTTTTTAATATTCATTTTGTAGAATTATACTATGAAAGAACTCAAATGTAATTAAAATTATACTATTAATGCAATGGATGATGTTGTTGCTTTATTTACTACTTTGCATTGTTGTGATACATTACATGACGTCCTCCGCCCCAGAACGTTTCCGCCGTTCTCGGTTTTGGGGTGTGACAACAAGTTTTCTAGGGATGATGAAAACTCCAGTCATACAACACCTAAAAGTACTTCTCGAGAAATACTCCCACCTCCTCCTATTGTAGAGGAACCAAGGAGAAGTACTAGGGCTAGAATAGAGAAAGGTTTTGGAGATAATTTTTATTCTTATTTGGTTGAAGGAACACAAAAGAAAGTGACAAGAGAGGTCATATTCGCCATTAAGTTTGATGATGATCCTAAGAACTTTACTAAAGCCATGACGTCTAGAGATGCTCCTTCGTGGAAGGAAGCCATCAATGATTAAATGGACTCAATTATGGGTAATGGAACTTGGAAGTTAGCTGATCTACCCAAATGGAGGAGACCCATATGATCCAAATGGATATTTAAGAGAAAATATCATCCAGACCACTACTAGAAAAAAGGCCTTTTACGACGCTCATTGCGCGTCGTAAAACGCTCAGACGACGCGCAAATGCGTGTCAAGGAAGACCCTGTCATAAAGAGAGACGACGCGCATTTACGACGCGCATTTACGACGCGCATTTATGACGCGCATTTACGACGCGCATTTATGACGCGCATTTACGACGCGCGGTTATGACACGCATTGCGTATCAAGGAAGGCCCTGTCATAAAGGAAGATGACACGCATTCGCGTGTCGTAACCTTACGACGCGCGCGTTAATGAACGCAATGCGTATCAAGAAAGCCCCTGTCAAGAAAGGCCATGTCATAAATGAAGATGACACACATTTTTGCGTATCGTAAATTTAAATGTTTAAAAAAAATATTATTAATAGATTTACTTATTTTCAAATTAAATTTGTATTTAATGTTTCATAATAGAAATTAAATTATAATATACAAAAAATAGAATCCATTGCATCAATTTAATGTCATACAAATAATCGTTCCATTGAAAGAGGTTTTCCTAACTATATAACCTAATACTACATTGTTATTAAGGAACACCTTCTTCTTTCTACTTCTTATTGTTATGTTTCTGTTTCCGCATGATACCTATTTTCATCGTCAACACATTAGTATTCAGAAAGGCTTCAAGCATCATCAATCTATGTTATAAAATATTAAAATTTAATACACATGTAGTAACATACATTTTTCCAAGAATCCAAAGTTCAATATAACCAATTAATGAATAACTTGAAATACGGTCTGGGGTTGAATGATGTACATCATGAACCAACACAACACAACAAATATGATAGTTACCTTGAATTGCAAAGTGCTGTTAATGGCATCATTTATAAGCTCCCGGTTGGACCCATATCATGAACCAACACAACAAGTGCCTGATGAGACAACACACATTTTATAAAATCAAGAATTTCCCTATGTACGTTGTGTTTCTTGCATTCAGCCTTAATGTATATGCATTTGTTATCAATTAAAATCAAGAATTTCCCTATGTACCACAATTAATATCTCGAGAGTTATAGAATTTCATGTCAATTTTGGTGAAATTTTGAAATGGATAAACAAGCTTTTCAATCTATCACTATACAGTTTTTGATCAACCAATTCATAATACAATAAAAATAGTACCAAAGATTGATTAATTTAATCAAGTCTTTAAAAAATGGTGCAACACTTACTGTTCATGAAAGCAAGGAATGAAGAGCATGCCCAAATTCATGAAAAAGGGTATCCACATCAGAGTGGTTAAGTCTCACGATTGATGAATTATGGGGCTTTGAGAAGTTGCAAACAACGACAATCACCTTCACAATAATAATCAACAAAAACATTTCATCACTTTTTTTCTATTCTTGGTAATGGAATACAATAATAATTCCTGCAATTTGCCCTTGATGAACAAAACAAAATATACTGTAATAACAACTTACTGGCAACTGGTATTCTGTTTTGGAAATTGTACGCCCTCCTCTTATGGCAAAATGAGCACAACCAGGATACTTCCCCTGTCTACAATTTAAATCAAGGTATATATACCCCAAATCCCCCTGAAATGCATTTAATAACAAAACAAACAACAATTAATTATATTTTTGGTCCCCTAATTTTTGCAATTTTGGTCTTATTTGAAGTTTTTGGTATCTGTTTCAAGAAAATGACTATATTTTTAGGGCCAAAGTTGAAAACAATCAGGTATTACTTGGAACAAGGATCAAAAAAGTTATAAGAACCTCAAAGGATGACCAAAACTGCAAGAGAAAACTTTTGGGACCAAATTGAAAAAATAAGCCATATTCAGAGACCAAACATTTAATTTACTCGATAAAACAAAATTGGGAATATTCATAGAAATGAATATGTACCTCATCAGGATGATGAAGGGCAACTGGTATTCTGTTTTGGAAACTTTTGGGAGCCTTTTTGACATTTTTACCCTTCAACTGGTTGTTTTTTTCTTGCCCACCACAATGTCTTCCATGAAATTACTAGCTTCCACATTGAGAACAAAAAGTTCACGTGTCTGCAAAGACCAAATGAGATTAAATGTACATCCAACAATGTCTTCCATTAAATAGTTGTGTTAATATTACCTCAACTAATGCAGCCAAGCTTACACCACACTGGACCCAGAAGAAAATAATTGATGCAATAAGCTCTCCAATGTACTACAAAACAGCTAAATTCAATCACCTTGATGTATAATAACCTCATAAACAGCTACTTCTAGTTATTCACAAAAAAAAAAAAAAAAAAAAGTCTAGATAGCTCAGTTTTGTCCCTCAATGACACAATCAATATCAATCTGTATTATAAGCTAGTGAGAGGATTAAAGATAAACTGAAAAAAAACCTTTGATCTGGAGTTGTATTGTAGTTTTTTAGAAAGGTTGTCAAGTACAGCAGCAACCAGCTCCCTGAAGTAAAGTGATTGCAATAAGTATAAAGGCTTTGGTTGGTCGGCAAATAAGTACAAGAATAGTACCTCTGGGAGGAATCAGTAGCAGCAATAACACAGATCATAAAAACAGCTTGCATGAAATTTAAAAGGTCAACAGAAGCATACATATCCCCACCAAAGAAAAATCAGTCCAAAAACTTGATAACTATTACACATCTTCTACACAAATTTGCCTTTGTAGTGCCTCACTAAAAATTAAATCAGTCAGATAATAAAAAAGAACATGTGGTGAATATTTTTCACAAGAAATGACGTTCAATAAAAGTTAAAAGGATTTAAATACCTCCTACTCAATTTTCTCACTATGCAGGGCAAGATACAAAAGGGTTACAATGATGGTTTCCATGATAGGGCGTGGTTGATGACCAGCAGCTAAAACCTCATTGGCTTTAACGACCTTATCCTTAAATAACACCACCAATTTTACACTAAAATTTGACCTGGAAAATGGAGAAACATAATCAGGCCACATATAGCAGTCAGTACCTTAGTTGGCTGAAGCTTAACATCAGAAAGCCTATCAACCATGTTGTCCAGTGATATAACCTGCAATACCACATATCAATGAAAAAATTAGACAAAAGAAATATCTATTGTTACTATATATTTACAGGAGAGTACCATATCAGAAAACCCTTGACAATAGACCAAAACCCTACCCGCTTCAAGGTTCAAGACCATTCAACCACAGCTCAGACATTAAATAACAAATAAACTGTGAATAAAATCTCAAATGTGGATATTTTACCTGATAACCGGATGAAGACGCAATGATAATAGTTGACATGAAGTTGGATTTCAGACCATCGATATGCTGAAACAGTGAAAAAGGAAATATTAAGCGGCTATGGAAGGGATAGAGGAGAGAGAATGAAGAAGATTTTGCGTTTTTGCTTCGTGATTATGCGAATATTTTATGGATTGAGCACCACCTGTAAGAAAATTAGGCGGGATTTTGCAAATTAGTTCCATGAACCAAGAGCTGGATTAAGGGGGGAAGAAGCAGAGGGATAGAGATGATGAATTCGAGATTGAGATGATGAATTCGAGAGATGGAGATGAAGAAGCCCTTTTTCTCCTCACACTGTTTTCTAATTTCACTACTAGAAAACAGCCCGATGCTTAGGGCAGGGAGGGATAGAGATGATGAATTCGAGATGGAGATGAATTCGAGAGGTGGTGCTCATTGTTTGCGTTTTTTCTCCTCACACTGTTGGCGAGTATTCTCAATAACAGCAGAGAGATGAAGAAGGTGAAATTACAGCAACAATGAAGTAGATGAATGGAAATCAAAAGCCCTTTTTCTTGATTGAGATGATGAAGTCGAGAGATGGAGATGAAATCGTAACCTTCGATCTTTGATTGAGAAGTTGCACAACAGTGTGAGGAGAATGAAAGATGCGTGAAAATGCTTAGGGCAGGGAGGGTAGCGGGCTTTTCTAATTTTTTGGCTTTTCTTTTCCCGCTTGTAACTAAGGAACGCGCGTTCATTAAAATTATAAAGCGACACATATAGAGGGCGCGCATTTAAGGTACAGCGCCCTCCGTGTTTTTAATTTTTTTTCTTTTGACACTAATTTAAAGGCACGCAATAATGCGTGACCTAAATCCTTAAATTTTCTGAAGAGATGACACTCTTTTAATGTCACTCTCGTTTGCGTAACATAAATTAATGAGTGTCGTAATTTGCACGTCGTAAAAGGCTTTTTTTCTAGTAGTGGACGGATCTATATCTGCCTATAAGCAAGATTAGTTGCTAAATGCTACAGGAAACGAGAAGGGATCGATAATTAAGTCCAAAACCTAAAGTAGAAGCTTATGGTTGGGATTATGGCCTTAAAATGGTTATGTCGTCTTCAAGGAGGTCATTTCTTCATTTTCTTATATTTAAAAGGAATACAAGTAGTCTAACTAATTTATTACAACAAATCAAAAAATGAAAAATTACCAATTTATTTATTACATCTTATGAATACATAAATCTCAACCAAACACAACACAAATATCCAAATGACTTGTATATACACAATAAACACATCAAATATAATAACAAACAACTCTTTATTTTTTTTAAGACAACTTTTGTAACGACCTAAATTTTTAAAGAAATTTTTCACTTTTAATTAATAAAACATAATTGCATAAACCATGAAATCCCAACATAATTGTTTTTAAGTCAACGATTCATTACAATCTTATTCAAATCATCAGAGTGTCCCCAAACCCTAACAGTGAAAAAGAGAGATAGAGTGCACACCGCGCCATCATGCCTTGCATTTGCCCTTGGGCTCAGATGTACCTGAAACAAATCAACAACCTGTAAGCGGAACGCTTATTGAGTCCCCCAGAGCATACCACACACTACACATACACATATCCTAGTAGCTAATTACAGCTACACACATATCACATAAGCCATGCATACATAAAACCTGCAAGAATGCCATGAGCTACCCTACATGGTCTTTACCTAGGACTGCCACGGGCTACCCCACATGGTCTTACATCCAATGTCATGGGCTACCCCACATGGTCTTTACCTAAGACTGCCATGGGCTACCCCACATGGTCTTTACCTAAGACTGCCATGGGCTACCCCACATGGTCTTACACCCAATGCAATAGGCTACCCCACATGATCTTTACATAGGACTACCATGGGCTACCCCACATGGTCTTACATCCAATGTCATGGGCTCTCCCGGGGTCTTCATGCAAAACAAACAATCATATATCATATCAAATCACAGATGACTAACACATATATCATAATCACATAATGGGTCGGCCTTGGTCCCTTAGACCCATGGGTATGGTGAGATGACTCACCTCCGTCTGCTGAATACAAAAGTTGCTCTCTTAACAGTCTGTAACCTCCGGTGCTGAATAATAATATGAGATAATGTAAGGACTTTGAATAACCAAGGGAGACCCAAACTCCCAACCCTTCCATAAGGCCCAATTACCCATCCCTTGCTATTGGGCCCAAAGTCCAAGTCCAAAACCCTTAATGGGCCACTTGGCCTAATAAGGCCCAATTAATATGTCCATGGTCCATAGCGGAAGATATAGCCCATAATTCCCAGAATACCATCAAGCCCAATAATCAAATGAGGCCCAAAAGCTCAAAGGCCAAAAACAGATTTGGCTCCAATGTGATGCGTGTGCTGAGCGTACCATCCTGGTACGCGTAGTGTACTATGGTTATAAGGCTTACGCGCAACATACTAACGGTTTAAGCACTTTTTCCATTAAGTGCTTAATACTCAATTCTTTTACGTCCAGAAGTCAGATCTAACCCTATTAAGATTACCTAAGGCATAAAGTTGGCAACTTTATGCCTTTGCATGTCTCAAATGCTCCCAACACCCTCATTAAGACCTTTTTAAAGCTCTTAAACCATGCATGAGATCAAGATACCCATCAAGACTCCATTTTATGTTGAAAAAGGACTAAGGGACCTCAGATCTGACATTTCCATCCTTTGGAGTTGCATAACTCACCAATGGAGGTCTAAAATCAACCAAAAAGGGACAAAGAAGAAACCCTAGCTAGATCTAAAGATTAAAGAAGAAAGATCCAAGTTTTTACCTCCAATAGCTTTGCAAGGTGCCTAATATGCAGGTTCTTGAAGCACCAACTCGTTCCAAGCTTGTTTATCCACTTCTTCTTCTTGGAAAGAACAATAAAAAGGCCATAATGCACTCTTTAAAGCTCAAGAATGGTCTCACAAGTTTCTCTAGAGTGTAAGGACGTTCTAGGGCAGTGGAGGCTCTCTAGGGTTAAGTCTAAGGGACTTAAGGTTGCTTAAATAGGTCTCATGTCCGAAAATTAGGGTCTTGGACCCTTGGCACGTACGCCTGGCGTACTTGCTGGTACGCCCAGCTCCTCCGCGTCCATCCTGCATAGTACGCCAAGCGTATACTTAAGTATGCCCAATGTACTTAAAGGACCAATTAGGGTAAAATGCAATTTCTTGAGGGTTTCAATACATACCAGTTTTAGGGGGTTACAACTTTTATATAACCAAAATGAATGAAAAATGATTATATATAAAAACAAACAATTTTAACCAAGAAGTTGTCAAAGAAGACAAATATTGATTTTTCTTAACAAACCAAAGATTATCAAACATAAAAAATCATTCTAACATATAAAAGATGGCTCTGGATTTTAATACGAAATAAAAGTTTGTTTTTCACAAAAACCGGCAATGGAAGACTTTAAAAATAACAAGTTTATTTTTAGTTCATAACAAAATCACACCAGCATGGATCCATTTATAGAGGTTAGAATGAAATAAAACCAACCATAGGATGTTTTAGAAATAACATTTGAAACCTTTGAACTCACTTGGTATTGGGGTGTTGATGAAGATAATAAAAGATCAAAGTGTATGATCTTCTCTACAAGTATCCACCATCACAAACAAGGCACTCGGAATGCTAGTTCCTTCTTATATTCTTAAGTGGTCTTGAACCTTGCGTCGTGCAAAGTGCCAAGTACGCCTAAATCACACAATTTCACGCACTCACGGCGTTGGTTGGTGCTATGCTAGGCGCTTGCATGGGCTTGACCAATTTCTTTGATCAACTAAAGCCTTTGAAAACCTATCAAAAGAAATTGTATATAAACCCACTAAAGTTTCTTTCCCCATCAATGTGAGATAGGGGAAATTTGACAACTTGCAAGCTTACCTTTATAATTTCCAACACGACCAAGGTTATAGAACTTAGAAGAAAAAATATAATAATAATAACCAACTTTCGTGATTTTGAAAAAAAAAAAAAAAATCCACATCATTTGTTTAAATTTGTAATTATCAAATAACCAACTTTTGTGATTTTGAAAATTCTTAATATCTAAGTAACGTTGTATAAAATAACCAAAAACATTATAATGTATTGTTAAGTAGATTAAAACATTACAAATGGAAGAAACATGGTGCAAATGGGTACTGTCGTCGTCGATGTGAAAAACAAGGTCCACATATTTCCTTTTTCTAAAATTAGGAAGAAAACTAGCATTTTCATTACATTTTGGTTAACTTGTGCATATTCCAAAAACTTAAAACATCCATATTTTAATCACAATTAACAAATGGGTCCACATGTTTAAGTTAATTTGCGCAAAGCCCCAAAACATGAACGATTCATCACTTTCAAACGAAAAACAACAGTTGATGCACCATGGAAGAAGATAGAGAGGTTGATATTATGTATAAAGGGTTAAAAAGACAAATGCATTTTTTTCTGGATAATTAATTATATTATAGTTGGTATCAAACTAATAGTTAGATCCCAAAAAATCAAATAACCGTAACATTAAGGTTGTGTTTGACGAGATGCAATTAGAAGATAAAACAACTTCTTTTTCAAATATTTTTAAGTTGTCATGTTTAGCAAACCAAAAAGTAATTTATAAGTTAGTTTTTAAAGAAAAGTATTTAAACTAGCTTTTGCAATTGCATGAGCTTTTATAAAATGTTGGAAATATACTCTTAATTAATTTTAAAAACATCTTCCTATTTTATATTTTTAACATAGTTTATCAACTAGTTTTTACTAAACGTTATTTTTTATTAACTAGCTTATAAGCTAGCAACCAGCTTTCAAGAAACAAAGAGACTCTACAAGTGAACTCGGTGTTGGTGTCCCTTATTCATCTTCTATTTCTTCGGTTAAAGGAAATTCAAGATCCATACAAGTTCCTTTAAGATCACACGTGATTAAAGGAGTCGGGGGGCTAATAATATTGATGACAAATTAGTAGCTATGACTTTTGGTTGAGCATAGTTGGAACACCGGCTGATATTTGGGAGGCCTCAACATCTTGGGTAATAAATGGATTATCGACCAATTAATATCTCACTAGTAACTAGTGATGGATGTCTTACTAGCAACTAATGATGAACATCTAATGTCTACTTAAATAGGTTCGGTAGTAATATTCCTTAACACCTTTATTGAGACCGACTCAAAAAAATGTTTCAAGTTGAATATTGACAATTATATATAGGTGTTGTTACTAACACATAGTCAGTAGCAGCCGTTGATATATTCATGGACAAAGTATGAAGACTCAAACAAGGGAGCTTCTTCAATTCTAAGTCTTACATGACTTGATCAACCATTAAGTTGGAACTTGGAATGGATGTGATAAATTCACCCATTCGGGTTTAGGAGAGCTTGATTGTAACACCCATCTTTTTGTAAGGTCGATGTTGAACACTATTGGTGGTTATCTTTATCTTGTACTATCAATACAAGGCATGTTAAATGTGACATCCATATTTTGACATACTTAAAATGTTACATCCTCAGAATGTTCAGACCTAGCACTTGTGGATTTTCCAGATGCATAACACACTGTATCAACTAACTAATGAAGTTTTGGCATTCTTCATTGTTTTATGAAAACAATCTTTGAATCACTATGTATTAATAATATGACATGGGGGAGAGGAAACCATACGCATGTAACAAGATCTGAAATTAAGAACAATGCCATTTACAACTTTGTATTGAACAGCTTAACATCTTCTTCTATGCAAGTACCAAATCCTAACTTGTTACAAATCTGCCCTTGTTTATTTTTTTTCCTTTCCATTTCCCCAAGTCTGCCATCAATTTGTCAAATATATTTTTTTTTACTTAAACAGGGCCTTACTCATTCATTGACAAATGATTTGATTAAGCTGTAAACACAGATTATAAAGTAACCACATTGAAGTTTGTATATTTAACTTGTGTCGGGTTCCAACTTTGGAACAATAGCAGATGATAGCTCTAAATGGGAAACACGAACAGCACCAATTAGTCTCTCTGGCAATTCGTCTATAGTGTTTGCCTGATAAATAAATAAATAAACATCACAAGGTAAAAATCTATTGTCTTATAAGAAAGTAATATTTCTATATATAATAAGAAAAAGATTATGAAAATAAGATGCTATAATAATTAATAAATAGATATTTCTTGTATTTAGTCTAAAAGGCAGCCATAGAAGAGTTGGAATTAAAGTAGAAGGTGAAAGGAGTTTAACAGACCTGTACAAGGAAAGCCATGTCCACAACAAGGCTAGTGATGGCACCAACTACAAGACCCAATACACCATTAGCTACAGTAGAAGAACCAATATCAACATCAACCTGCCAAAAAAAAAAAACATTTCAATTTTCAACAAAGTTAATGCATCCATAGGTTTCCAGTTTAAGTGGTTAACCCATTAGGTCAAAAAAGAAACAGCCCCTTAGTCTAGTCAGTGTTTCATTTTTTGAGTTAATGCATTGATTAGGCAAGAAGAGAAGAGAGAGAAAAGGAGGTATGATTTACTTCTAAGTAATTGGCACCACGGATGTAGTTACAGTCAACTGCTTTTCCAAGTAAGCAAGGTGTGCTTCCAACACTCTGTCGTACAATCCATGACCCCTATAATAATCAAATGTCAAAGAATAAGTCAACAACTGTATAGTATCATGGTCAAACTTAAAAGTCAAATACCTTGGGGACTGATGGTATGAGCTTCATCCTACTATTACGAAACTCATCATCACCATCAACAAAACGTTGCACAAGAGACCCGGGTATTAATTCCTTTGTCACAAAATAGAAAACCATGCTGTAGTTTGTGGAACCAGGTACCTTCAACAGTAGAAAGACTCTTATTTCTTCCATACATAATACATAATACATAATACATAACATTACAAACAACATGATTACTTACTTGGAGATTGAACACCATGGAAAAATGCCCTTTTTCAGCAGCAATCTATACAGAAATAAGTATATAAACATGTAAGAATAAACAACCTGTAGAATTAACGACTTCATAGTTCACAAAATCACAACTACTTACTTGTGCTGCACAACCTGGGCGTCTAGCAACATGGTCCATTCGTTTGGTGTCTTTAAACCAGTCAACAGCAACAAGATCCATAAGATGTTTGCCTCCAGGCATCTTTAGATTAGATTTAGAAAGGGAAAAGTTAAGAGACGTAAGAGGAATGAAAAGATATACAAAAACTGTGATACAAACCTTTGATTTATCATAGCAAAAACGCTTACTACGCACTCTAAAGTTGTTCCCATCAGATATTCTCCAACAATCACGCCCATTTTCATTGTCATTTCGCCTAAGGTTGCCCGAAAAGCAGGACAAGTCCATTTCAACAATAGCTTCTTCTTCAACAACTTTAACACATGGATCCATCATATTAGCTAAGAAAAAAAAAACACTTTCTAACAATATATTAATGAATTTCTAACCTGCCCTTTTCATCTCCTGCTCAACACGATATGCCTGAAAACATTTTATATCCAGATAGATGTTGGTATTTGGTCTTCCAGTGAAGAAAACATTGTAATATAAATTAACTAAGCCTTATTCCTAACCTCTTCATCAGGGATTTGGAAGTCTTCATCTTCATCTGAGTATTCATCCATCATTTTTGCAGCATTATCTAGGGACTGATTTCGATCATGAATGGAAGTCATCTGGTTTTTATGTGTCTCCTTTGAGGGAACATTACAAGATGCCATATTAACCATAACTGGAATTCTTGGAGGAACAGTCCTTCCATCTGTTTGAGCAAAATATTCCCGAAGTCCAGCAACACTATTTAACATTTGTAACAAACAATGCTGCTGAAATGATGACACGTAACCCACACCCCATCCCTTCAGATCAATCTGCATAAGATGCTGCACTTGTGTTCTTGGCCTCCCGTTTCGAGGCTTCAATGGAGAAATATTAAACCCTCCACCTAAATCAAGCTCACATACAAACACATAATAATAGTAAGCATTACAATATTACATAAAGGGATGCTAAGAGAAAAAGCCTCTAAGAGAAGTTTCAATGAAGGGAAAATTTTACTCTCAATATGAGCCCGAACATATCCTGGTTGTGGACCACAGTTTTCATGCTCCCTTGAGCAAAACAGCACAACTGCAAGATGACAAAAACATACATAAGAGAAGAATATAGGCTAAGCAGCAAGGGTAAAATGGTAAATGCATTTCACTCACCATAACTACCATCATCGTTTCGGCGCCAATATCGCACATAACAAAGGTCCCGTGGCCATACAAACCTGAAATATTAATTTCAATTATACAAATCTGTTAAAAGTATGAGAAAGCTTTCTGTTTCTTTATATAACCAAGAAAAAAAATAGTAATAATAAAATAAAAACAATAAAAGTATTACGTTGGGAACCAATCGAGCTGAAGCCTGTGATAAAGAATAGCTGTATGTCCATCCACCTCCTCAACTAGGCTACCATCCTGGAAACTACAGTCCCATCTGCATATGTTTAATGAATAAATATATCATGCTATGGAGAAAAGATAATTATATTAAAAAAGGAACAATAAAGCATAAATAAATTTTCAACAAAACTCACTCAGAACGTGTTCCATCCATACTCATTATAAGCTCAAATACTTCTTCACAACTGGCTTCCACAACACCAGAAGCCTTCATAGCCCTACTACAGCTCTTTGGCTGCATAAAAAAATAACATGGATTTTTTTTTCCTATTACAGTGTTGTAATTATGTAAATGCAAGAACAGAGATAGAAGCAGATTATCCTTACAAGAAAATCAACTTCAAGAAGCTCTTCAAAGATACGAAGTCCTGGAAATTTTAACAAGAGAAATCCCATTAATACCCATTACTCCATTACTTCAAGTAACAGAGGACTTAATAAGACTATGTTACCATTCTGGCATTGAAGAAGCCTCCAGTGTTTCCTAGAAATTGCTTGATTAGTTGCATTTTGGCTTGCTAATGTAGAACTTTCTTGAGTCCAATCCAATATAGATTCAGGAGGACCTGCTAATGCCAGATAAAGGAGCTATAGAAAGGTAGAAAAGCATGCAAAAGACTGATTAATATTATATCAAACAAATGAAGAAACCAATTATACCATTTCCAATTGTTGTTCTTCGAAGTAAACTTGGATTTGAATCATCTTCATCTTCAGCAGCACTATACCTATAAGGAACAGCTAGAACTATACTTAAAGAAACACGAGATAATGGCTATAAAGTGTAAAGATGTGTAATATTAACAATCAAATGCAGAATACAAGTGAAGTTTACTTACTGACTTTCCTGATCTGATGAGGAAGCATTTCTTCCACTATCCATTCCAGATTTATATTCAAAAGACTGATATTTATTCCCATTAGCAGCTAGGGACTCCTGATGCTTCAAGTCATTTAAAAGTCAAAGATGTATGTGATCAGTAGGTGGAAATGACAAGACTTGATCATACATACATGTCAAAGTTTTTCTTGAGATAAAATGAACATTAAAACAATAGCTAGTAAAGATCTGGTTATACCAATAATATGAGTTTGTAAGAAAAGATACCTGATCGATAACAGATTCAATTTTTTCTTTCCAGATAAGTGCCTCTTGGATGTTAAAAGCTGCCATCTATATACAAAAGAGACAATTTATTCAACACCAAACAGTTACAAATTAAAAATGGTTCCTTTTCCTTATACATGAAGAAGAAAGGGGAAAAAGATCACATACAGTCATCCGATGGTATTTCTCTTTCTTGTTGTATATAAGCAAAACATACACCATCTGTTCCCCCAAAAAACGAGTGAAGTAAAATTAGCACAATATGCCAACAACAGGAAACAAACTACTTCATGCTCCATTACTGAAAAGACAACACTACAACATGGCATAATCCTTCTAAACTAGCAATACAACCAAGCTTCAGAAACAAGACACGTATCCTATAAGCTCCAAGATATTTAAGTTCCAATCCACATATCAATAAATACATTAAAAAGGTGGATTAAAAGAAACTTACAAGTCCTTGTTGGGTTTTTAACCCTCGGTCCTCCACTCTACAGTTGCCATCGATAACCAATGTCTTGATTGGAACCTAATGAAACCCACAGTCAAATGTAATACAAGTATAAATACATTTCATCTGCTCCAACAGGTAATGCTTCCAACTAAAATTCACTACGATTTATTAAACGCAAAAGCCTGATTACTGAAGAAACAACAAACACAAATGCAAAATTGTAAAGCATACAGCATAGTGCATGCATTCGGTAATCCAATTCAACTTCACTGTTGATTCTTACCACATTATCTTGAGGCTTCCTCTTGTAATAAGCAAGCAATCTCGATTCCAGCACAAAATACCGCATATGTATAAAAGATCTCCCGATTTTCCTCCTCCCATACCGCACCATCCACCCTTCATACACTACTTTCGAATTCGACATCTTAATCTGCGTTTCTGATCCTCAATTATCAATAACCACTAGTCATTGCCTTAAACCCTTCACCCCAAAACTTAATCAATCACTATACGTAACGTAATCATTTAAGCCCATAAACCTAAACCCCACACTCCAAAAACTCAAGAATATATCTCTTCAAAATCCAATCAACATCATCGATCTGATGAACCTAGATATTCCGGTCAAACTAAGACATAAGTCAAAATCGGCCTGCAAGGTTGGGTGAAATTGACAAAATATTTGACGTTACTATTCGGTGGCTGACGTATAGGAACAAATAATTCGTATGTATGTGTGTGTGTTGGAGTGTGTGTAACTTGAAGGAGACGAAAACATACGATCAATCTTTACTGTTCACGGCAGTTGATGATGTCGGTCTGCAAGCAGTATGTAGTGTGGGGAATATGAGAGAGAGAGGGTCAGACCATGGGATTATCAAATGGAAAATACTTTGATTAATTTTACTTCATTTGAATTATCCAAATTTTAGTGATTTCCCTAAATAGAAAAAAAATTCTATTTAATTATTGGTTTAATATCAAAAGTCGTATTTTTATAATTTTTTTCCTGAGTAACTACTATTTTTTTTTTCAAAAAAAAAAAACCTTGTATTTTTGTATTTTTTTTGGCTCTTTTTGCATGTTTTTTATTATTTTTTAAAAACGAGTTAAATATAAGGCTTTTTTTTGGAGGGGGGTTTAATGTTTTTTATTTTTTTTATAAAGAATCAAGAGTTTTTTTGGAAAAAAATAAAAAAAGTTGAAGGTTTTTTTTTTAGAAAAAAAAATGTAAAGTCTTTTTTTTGGATTTGAATTATCTAAATTTTAGTGATTTGTATAGATAGAGAAAAATATATTTAAATATTTGTTAAAAAATAAAAACTATTAGTAAACAAAAAAAAGGATATATGAAAAACTTATTATCATAGTTTTACAAGTTTTGTGTAACTTCGTCATAATTTTTTATCATTAATATAATTTGTGTAACAAGATAACATGAAATCCAATCGGTATTTGTTTCAAATACTTGTATTTAGAATATTATTTATATGTTTCATTAACTTATGATGCCACTTAGAGAAAAAGCTGAAATTTTATGAGCAATTATTTGTATAACAAGATAACATGGAATCAAATAAGTATTTTATTTTTTTGTAGAAAATGCAACGGTTTTTTGTCCATAACCTATAATCAATTTTAGTTTATACACAACATCAATTAAGATATAATTATACTTCAACTATATACAATGTTAGAACTTTGAACCTCATCTCCACACTAAAGTTCGCTACATGTAGGATGGTTAACTTTCATGCACATTGGTGTTGGTGATTCACATTCACTAATATTGAGCATACATTATGAAGGTCTTTTTGTTCCAAACCCCCCTACCATAGACATACCATACAATCTTAAATTTTAATGTTATTGATTATGTGAATATGGCCTACAATGACTTTGTTGGTTTTCTTCATGAAATAGTAAATGATGGAATCTACAGTGTGTATTAATGTAATCCAAGCAAGCCATTGTGTAAAAGGCTTAGGTCCTGTTTGATTTGGGTCTGACCAGGTCTGGTCAGACAAAAATAGATGACTCGGTCAACTCAATGTAGGTCAGTGTGTTTGATATGTGCAATAAAAGCATGAGACTCGGTCAACACCCTCTGACCCAGTACGTGATCTGAAAGTAGCTGACTCGGTCCTATTTGTTTTCTTTACGTTTTTGCCCTTTGCATTACAGATCCATTAACATTCGGCACCATAAAACCAGTCATATACATGCCACGGATACAAGAACTAGGAAACCCACCACAAACACTGCAACCCTTTTCATCCATTTAACCCCAAACAAAAAATTGTGTCTTCGTGAGAGAGAAAGAGAGGGAAGCATCCTTTTACCTGTTGATTGAGTCTAGGAGGAATGAAAATTGTGATCAATCGAATAGAACAAGGATAAGAAGAGGGTGGGGTATTTTGGTAATAATGTTGGATTCCACCATTGCCATCCTTGGAGGAAGCTCCAGACATTTGTTCACGGTGGTTAACTGGTTGTTCTTCCCATAGGAACGAAACATAAGCTGAGATTTGGAGCGATGGTGTTATCATGGTCGATGATTTAGGAGGAAGGCATGGAACTTCTTTGAAAAAGAGTCGTAACTTTTTTTAGAGATTGGGTTGGATCCCATTCTCTCTCTACAATTTTGAACGAAATGAAAAGAGATAGAAGAATATAAGGTGTATTAATTTATTATTTGAGGTTGTTGCGTGTCCTTTTACTCATGGTTCTTGACATAATGACATGGCCATTTATATTTGGTTATTATTGTTTTTAAAATAAATAAAACTTAGTTTTGTATTTATTACTCAAAACTTTTAATTTTTTTTTTTAAATTAAAACTTAGCTTTGTATTAAACTATTAATTTAATAATGTTCGGCGAAATTAAATTCGTACGAAAACAGATATATTTTAGCCGACACAGATACAAAAATGTAAATAATCATTTTCCTCATTCAGCATAGCTAGTCAAAGAAATAATCAAACAACATAAACTTGGTCGAATATAGATTCAGTCAGAATTTCTAACCCAGTCAGCTCTTAACTAGGTCAGCTCTAACTCAGTCAGTAATTATCAAACAACCCCTTAGACTCTTGCAGTGTTGTGATTTTATTGTGATTTCACAAATGTTAAATGCTTAGAATGACAACATGATTTCTTATGTGAACATGTCAAAGTTTATATTGTTATATTATAGTTCTATGCAATAACATATGATTATATTCAATATATTCAAGTTTATGTTTACACAAGAACATACCATGACTTTTGTGTGTGATTGACTTGCATAAAAAAATGGTGTTCATAAATACATTGGTGTGATGTACATGCATAATGTCTAAACACATAATATCCTAAATATGGGATAAAGACTTTCACGGGCTACTACCTCGCTTCACAAAGTAGAGGTCTAAGATACCTTCATAGGTTGATTTGTTCTCCATATTTGGTAAGGATGATAGAGCGACACTATTTGAGTAATGCATATGTGCTCATATCGGTATAATATATAATTGATTGACCGTATATCAATACATAAGTAAGATCTTATATCAATACGGATGCATGATGCGAATACACGTAAGGTATCATTTGTGTGTGATCATACATTACATATCTAATATATTGCATGAAGTTTTTTTTTTTTTTTGAACAAAAATTTTTATCAATTGTTTTGATAGACTTATTATGTTTAAGCCCATGTAGCTAATGAGCTATTATTGTCTTACATATTATATGTTTATTTCATGCATCTCGGATTCAGGTTCCAAAAATTTGAAGACTTAATCATATGGAAAGAATATGTTGATCATAACTTGAAGAAAGATTTTTTATAAGTAAGAGTGAAGCCTTATATATGGACTTCGTTGTGGACTTAATTTTTGTATTTATGTAACTTTATTATGATTGTGTATATGAAGTTGTAACATCCAAACTTGGATTATTATTATCGGGAGTCGGGAGAAAAGGTTTTTGTTACACCCCATTACTTAAAAAACCAATAAAAACAAGGTGGTAAAGACAAGTTCCTAAAAACTATCCTACTAACCCAACACTAAATTGGAATGAATTGATAAAAAATAATTAGCATACACTTAATTGGAATGAATTGATAAAAATAATTAGCATGAGATTTGAAAATCAAATGGAATTGAAATACATGTTTGTTAATTATTAAGTTGTAAATGGATATGATCTTTGGTATGTATGAAAAAATGACTTTGATAATTTATATATATTTATAACTTATATTTTTAAAAATAAATATTTTAAAATATAGCTTACAAGATAAAAAATAATAATGACGTATAATAATCTAAACTGCACTAGTGTTATAAGTTGATATTTTTGTAAAAAAAAAGTGTAAAAAATAGGATATGATGCTTCCTTTAAAGTCAGCCCAAGCCCAACCAAAGCCCAAGCTTCCCCATATGATCTCGTCCCCCTCCCTCTACCTCCACCTCCACCTCCGCCTCCGCCCCCTAAAGAGTAAGTACAGAGCCTGGAGTTGAACTCACCACCTCCAATGGGAGGTTCAGATAGAAGAAGAAAATATATATGGGTTCTCTCATCGCACACATCACAATGGTCATCATTGCCTCATCGATTGATCCACGTGTCCCAGTTCTGGTCATCACCGACCGATTCGATTATTCACTCTTTGACCGTTGATCCAATACGACAAAAGTAGGTAACTGTCACGATTTGTCGGCTACATACATAATGTAGTCATTTTTTGGCTGCCTTTTAAATCGTTGACAAATTCAATTCCATGGGATAAAAGGAGCTACGGATGCACGTGATTGTCTTTGCATTATCTAAATGTGTGTTCATGACCCTCATCAACAGACAACAGTCTCTTCACTTTAGTTTATCCACAACACAACTTCACTTTTACTTACAAATTACAATACCTTCTGTAATTTGGCTACCAATTTGAATCGTCATGTCGATCCTCCAAAAACCAGATGACATCAGAATCCTCCAAAAACTAGATCAATTTAGAATTCCATTTGAAGGTATAAAACAGGCAACCAACAATTTTGGTCCAGAAAATGTCATCGGACTGGGTGGTTACGGGATGGTGTATATGGGAGAACTTGTACACTCAAGAACGCGTATAAAGATTGCAGCAAAGCGGGTTGATCGGAGATTTAACCATGGAGTAACCCATTTCTTAAACGAGATCAAAGTGCTTTCTTCATATAAACATGTAAATATCGTCTCTTTTATTGGCTTCTGTGATGAACATGATGAGAAGATCCTTGTTGAGAAGTTTGTGGCATACGGAAGCTTGGATAACTATCTAAGTAGTGCAAAGCTGAATTGGATGAATCGCATCCAAATTTGCCTTGGTGCAGCTCATGGGTTGAATTATCTTCACAATGGTCTTGAAGGCCATACTGTTCTTCACCGTGACATTAGGAGCAGAACCATTCTGTTAGACACAAATTGGCAACCAAAGATAGGTGGTTTGGGCCTCTCCATGATGGATCCGATGCTTCAGATCATTAGTGATGGTTTTGGTGCAAATGGGTATGTGGATCCGATGTTCTTGAAAACTGGGATTATAACAAAAGAATCAGATGTATACTCCTTTGGGGTGGTGTTGTTTGAAGTCTTATGTGGAAGATTAGTATATGAGACAAGTGAAGATGAGAAACAATTTCTGGGTCCATTGGCTCATCAGCTCTATGAAGAGGGGAAATTGAATGAGATCATAGATCCCATTCTAAGGGAACAGATGAATCCGGATTCCTTGGAGACCTTTTCAGCTATTGCATATCAATGTGTGGAAAAAAGTCGATGGCAACGCCCATCAATGATTCAGATTGTGCAAAAACTTGAACAAGTCTTGAGACTTCAACAGGGATTTGAGAATGCATTGGCTCTTCAACAAGTAAGTTAATTTTGCATTTATTCATCATAATAAATGAATAAATTCACATCTTTAATTAAAGAATACTACAATTTCACATTGATCTTATTTGTGTATGGCTGGTGTAAATGTTAGGTTGCACAAAGTTTGAAAGGAAAACAAGAAGACGAAGACTGCTACAAGGTAAAGAAACTTATCATTCTATATACAATGGCAGGAACTAATTTCTTCCTGGAAATTTTGTTCGAATGTTGTATGTATGATACATACACACATGCATACATACATACAAGAGCATATGACTTCTTTATGATGACTTTTCAATCGTGCAGGTGAAAAACTTGGAACACATGAAAATTCCATTAGAACAGATAAAGCTAGCAACTCGTGATTTTCATGATGATTTTCTAATAGGACGTGGTGGATATGGGAAAGTGTATAAAGCAGATCTCTTCCATTTTGATGTACAAAAATACATCAAAGAAAACGTATATCGAGAAGTTTCTATGATTGAACTCTCAGGCTTCGAAAGAAGAAAAAGCACAGTTGCCATTAAGCGATTAGATCGTAGATATGGACAAGGAACTGCAGAGTTCCTACAAGAAATCTCAGTGCTTCCTTATTTTAAGCACCAAAATCTTGTCAAACTTGTTGGCTTCTGTGATGAAGGTCATGAGCGTATTCTTATCTCAGAGTATGCCTCAAATGGAAGCCTTGATAAGTATGTTTGTAAGAACAATCATACATGGGCACAACGTCTACAAATTTGTCTTGATGCTGCACATGGACTTGAATTTCTTCATAATGGTGTTGGAGAGTATCATAGGATTATACACCGTGATATAAAGAGCTCAAACATTTTGTTGGATCGAAATTGGGTGGGGAAGATCAGTGACTTTGGGTTATCAAGAATCGGGCCTGCAAATTTACAAGCCACCTTTGTAATGACTCAAGTTGCAGGAACACTTGAGTATGTTGATCCACAATATCACAAGACAGGTATGTTAACAAAGGGGTCGGATGTGTATTCATTTGGAGTGGTTTTAGTTGAAATATTAAGTGGAAGGTTGGCTTATTTTCCAAGGTCCAAAGATGACCCTGAGTTTTTACCCTACATGGCTAAACGTTGCTTCGAAGAGAATAAGATCATTGAGATTCTTGATCCTAAGTTAAAGAAAGAATTCGAAAAAGGTTCTTCTTCCACTTTTGATGACGAAATTTGTCCGGATTCAGTAATTATATTTGCAATAATTGCATATAAATGCTTGCAAGAAAATCGAGATGATCGCCCAGCAATGCCAGAAGTGGTGGAAGAACTTGAAAAAGCATTAAAATCCCATGTAAAAGGGGTGGAGAGGCTAAGAACTTCTCTTGATGCAA
The DNA here is from genome assembly GCF_002870075.4 of Lactuca sativa. Classification (NCBI taxonomy): domain Eukaryota; kingdom Viridiplantae; phylum Streptophyta; class Magnoliopsida; order Asterales; family Asteraceae; genus Lactuca; species Lactuca sativa. The sequence goes on from NC_056628.2 coordinate 23,983,738, forward strand.
TTAGATTTGCTACAAATGACTTTAGTGATGTAATGGAGCAAGGAGTACATCACACTGAGTATAGAGGAGAACTTTCTCATTCCAAGGGACACCATGATGTTATTGTAAAGCGGCTTAATCCTATAGTTACTTCAAATGGAAACAAATTTTATAAAGAGATCACAATGCTTTATAGTTATAGCCACAAGAATATCATTCCTCTTTTAGGATTTTGTGAAGAGGCACACGAGAGGATTGTTGTTTTTGAGCATATGGTTAATGGAAGTCTGAAAAGGCATGTGAAAAACACAAGTCTAACATGGAAACAACGCCTAAAGATATGCATTGATGTTGCACATGGGCTAGCTCACATTCATAGTGGTGCTGATACCCAATATTCAGTTCATGGAGACATAAAAAGCAGTATCATTCTACTAAATCATGACTGGAAAGCTGTTATTTCTGATTTTATCATACCCAAAGGTGTAGGGACATTAGGTTATTATGATCCACTCTATGCAACCACAGGAAATTTAACCCAGAAATCGGATGTCTATTCGTTTGGTGTGGTTTTATTTGAAATCTTATCAGGGAGATTGGCAATTGAAACACAAAATATTGATGAGAAACAGTCAATCCATGGAGGTGAAGATGATCGAGTGATATTTCTTTCACAGTTGGCTGTACAATGCTTCCAAAACAATCAATTGGAAGATATTATCTTTCATGATATGAAGGGAAAAATTGATGCAAAATCTTTAGTTGTTTTTTCAACAATTGCCTATCAATGTTTGCAAGAAAGGCTAGAGGAACGTCCAACAATGGCAGAGGTTGTAAAAGAACTTGAGAAAGCCTTTGTATGTCAAGTAAGTTCCTTCATTTTCATGATGAAATGTTGTTCATGATTAAGTAATGCTCATAACCATAGGAAGTAAATTTGTGTGATTCTCCAAGCATTAACTACTTGTAGTTCTAATGTTTTAATGTTTCACCTGTACACAGGATGAGTGGGAATGGGAGCAAAAGCTGCCTAGAGATTATGAGAAAATAATTCATGTGTCAAATTATCCGATATCAAATCTAAGCTCCAAGAAGGATCTCCATTCCCTCCTTTCTTCAGGAATTCTCATTCCCAAAGAAAAACTGGTAATTCAATCTTAACCTTTTTTTCTCTCTCTCACTCTTTTACCACTTTTGATGTTCTTATTTTGTAACAGTGGTTTTCAATAAGCATGAATGGAGTGAACAATGTAGTGATCTCAGCAACAAAGTTTTCTTACAAAAATGTGAAGTGGAGATCTATACGAAAATCAAGGTCTCTCTCTTTCTCATTCATTAGGTTCCGACTTTGTTTCTTTAAAACATGTGATCAGTATACTAATTATAATATAGGGTCTTTAATGTTATAATATATCTGTGTAGGTTTGCAAAGGTTGCAAAGATACCAGATCTCTCAAATCTCAACATCCAAATCAACATAAAAACTCAATTTTTAACCCCTGGGGTCATGTATAGAGCTTACCTAGTATTCAAGTTTTGTGATCGAAGAAAGGTTTCTAGTAGACCATTATACGTGAATCTAAAATACAAGAAGTCAGACGAAACCTTAAATGCATATTTTGCAGAGTGGAAAACTGGAAGCAATTGGCTTACAATTGAACTGTTTCGATTTTGGAATAATGATAAGGAAAGTGCTATTGAATTTGATGTTCTTTTAGAGAGCTTTTCTCGTTATTATTGTGGAAGTGGGGGAATCTTTGTTGAAGGCATAGAGTTTCAGGCCATTCACCATGTAAGTCAAAGAAGGCATGCATCGTGATTCGTGCATGTATGTATGTATGTATATGTATGTAAGGAGAAGATGAACAAAATATATGCTATATTGACATAGTCATGCCATTGTATGCAGGTGGATGCTAATAGTAATGAAGAATTAAATAATGAAAGAAACATAGGACCCTTGAAACCAATGTCAAACATGGATTTGGTTGAACAAATGACAATTGATCATTGTCAAGAAATAATCAACCGGTCTGAAATTGAAAATAATATCCGAAGCTCCTCCAAAGAGGAGCTTCACAACCTTCTTTTCAAAGGAATTCTTATTGACAAGGGTGAAAAGGTTTGATTCTTTTTTGTTTTTAATTTATCGAAATTAGGTATCATCACAGATTTTGATCATATATATGTATTATATATAAAATTCTTTTGGTTTGATAATGCAAATTTGAAACTCTATGATGAACAGATATTTTCACTAAGCAAAGAGAACTGGAAGAAATGCCATATGCTACCCGCAAAAGCTGTTATATATGACCATTCAGATGTGAAGTCATACAAAATAAAACTTCAATCCCAATTGAGGTTTGCTTTTTGAGTCAAATATCATAAACTCATCTTTATTTGATCTTTGTTGGAATGATGTAATTACATGATGACTTAATATATATATATATATATATATATATATATATATATATATATATATATATATATATATATATATATATATATATATAGGTGCAGATTTGGAGAATATGTTGAGATTCTCTCTCGCCATGAATTACGTATCAAATGTGACATTGAAACACAAATGCTCTCATCAGATACAGCGTATGCTTGTTTCCTTATGTTCAAGCTTTCAGAAAATTGTGGTGGGCTCAAATGTCCGGTGAAAGCAAGGGATTTACTACCTTACAAAAAGGAAAGAACCAAAATTATTTCTTTCAGATCCCCAAACATAGTGGACTTGGATAAAATTAAATGGATTCCAAAACAGAGGGAAGATGGGTGGATGGAGGTCATAGTGTGGGAAACCATCTCTTCTGATGATTCTGGTTCTATTTCTATGGATTTGAAACTCATAAGTTTTGAAGGAACTATGTCTGGTCTCATGGTTTGTGGCATTGAGTTTCGTCCAATATAGAACACAATTTATGTAACAGCATTTTTTTATTACTATTGTATCAACCAACACTCTAATTGCTCTAATTGTGCATGGATCTTTAAGAGATCATTTTTTTGTCGTTTGAATTTGATTACTTATCAAAGAATGAAATGAGTATACCAACGTTTCCTAACATAAAAAGTAGGAAAAAGTTAATTTTGCCCACCAACTTTCCATATTTTTCCAGAATGGTTAAGAAAATATTGTTCTTGCAGTAAAATTGGTTCAAAAACTCCATTCATGGAAAGCTATTCAGATTTGTGATTTGTCATAAAATGGTTCACTCAGGCGTGATTCTGGGTGATGATCCCTAATTATGGATGAATCACCTACATACTAGTCCCTCAAAGCTCACTGATTTTCACATTTTGTACTGATTGAAGTGGTGTAACAAATATATTTTTAAGATTAAATACAAGGATAGGATAGGCACAGATTGAGTTCCAATAAGCCACAAATATATTTATCAGGTTCCAATTTAAACAAACAAACAACAATGATCTGTTTGTAAGAAACTATGAAAAACTGACTTGATTAAACAAACAACAAACAGTGGCTTATAGCATATAATTAAACCAGTGAACCGATGTATGACTCATGAAAGAGGATTGCAGCCATAAGCAATTGAAATTTCACAAATTAAAATCATTCAAAAGATCTCTACAAGCATGAAGGATTTCCAGAGTTTGACATAAGCACACAACTTAGCTTAGCTTACAACTTTTAATTAAGCTGCTGAGGGAAGAATATCCAAAGCAACCTCCTTGAGGGTTGGCATCTCTTCCTGCTGATGCACACACACATATCGACTTCCCAATCTCCTTAGCACCTTCCATGGGCCCGGGTAACACCTAATTGAATTTTTATAAAAAAGAAATGTGCTTCAGGGTGATGAAAAACAACAAGTAATCAACTATATATAATTTGAAGGTTTTGTAAGGAATCTCTATTATTATCATTTGCTGCAAACCTGAAAAGGGCTCCCCCATTGCGACCTTTGAAATTATGGATGTAATACACAGTTTCCATCACGGGAAAAAGAGTCTTGGAAAGTTGAGCAAGTTTTGGATAGAAGAATGATGGGTAATCTTGTTTTTAAACTCAAGGACAACAACAAGAAAAAAAATAGTTATCAATCTTCTAAGCTAGAAAGCTTTTAAGAAATAACCCTAAGAATTAGAAAGCCAAGGATACAGCCTGATCTGATACGATCAAGTTCCCCATTAAATATGATCATCTGCCTAGCAGTGGATGCCACTGCTTCCCTGTAAAGCTCTTCCACAACAAGCATTTCTGTGTTCAAAAATTATGGCAGCTTAAAATACCTTCTGCTAAATTTACAATGGAAGAAAAATAAAATACCATTGACATTGAAATAAGGATAGCCGACTATGAACAGCTCATCTTCTTCCTTAACACGATCAACCATTTTAACCTTTTCAACAATACCAAAATCTTGAAAAAATGAGGGCTTTGTTAGATAATCCAATTTGAAAGAAGCACCTCCGAATACTGATTTTCTTGCAAATTGAACTTCATTAGCCTCTGGGAAAAACTGCAAGTTTTGGTGCATCAGTTTCCAACATATATATAATATAATATGGTGAAACAGATATTAGAATTACATAGACTGTTTATTTACATACTATTCTGGTTTTTGTAGCCTTTTCTGGTACTACAAGAAGGTCACAAAATTCACGAATCAATTGCATACTTCCAGTCATTTCAATACCACCTTCACCATCGCCTAACATTATATAATTTAAGCTCAATAGTCACACTAATGGACATGAATTGAAAATTAAATAAAAAAAAATACAAAGAGGAGCTGTTGAATAAGAAAAAACCTGGCACAGATTCCAGCCCAGCAGTTGGAAACTCAATCTCCTGAGGTTGAAAGTTGTGGAGTACAAACTCTATAGAAACTATAGACATGTAATTTTTTGCATCTTCCATCCATAAATAAGAATAAGTAAAGAACTAACTCACCATCAACTGTATTCCATCATTCAAAGCTATCTGAGTTGCTTCTTTTGCCTGTTAATCGCAGATTTAAATTCAAATTCTAGATACTAAATTGTTGTTATGGATCTATGTCAAACAAACAAACAAATTTCAAGCACTATTGTTCAAATCCAACATTCCAACCTGATCAAGAAGTTCTTCATAATCACCAGGAAACGGCACATCAAACGGAATCGAAGAAGAAACTGACCTAACACCAAACTCAACATCTCTACCAATCTTGTTCATCGCCACTCTTCTTGAGCCCCCGAAGTTCGAATTCAAATTCACCTGCAAGTTAGCGTTCTAAAGTTTAGATTTTTTATCCAACATTCTCCAATATCGACAATCTATAAAACAAAAAGCGGAGATGAAAATGCCCTAGACTGGCTAAGTTAGTAGATAAAATCGCTTGGTTTTGTGAATTATGGGGAAATTGGGAACCGATCAAGAGGATATGTGGACAGGATGAACATTGACTTACCTGCTTGTGTTGAAGAACAGAAGGGGCAGCAGTTGGTAAGCTGAATGCAGTTGGGATAGTGGATAACGGCATTTTGAAACCAAGAAAATTTGTGGGTAAGGGAGAGGTCCGCTGAACCAAGTTTTTCCAGCTCAGTTGTTCAAATACGAACGGTCCGGAAACCTATTAAACCGGATGTTTGCTCGAGTCTTCGGACATTACAAAAGAAATTAAATATCTTCTTAATTATTCTCAATATTTATTCTTCATTGAATATGTTACAATTTATTTTTCTATTACATTTTTAGATTAAGGCAAATATAATAAACTTTATATTAAATTTATTAAATATGATAAGATAAAAAGGATGGTAAGAGAAAAAAAATAAAAGGATATTTAATTTCTCTTATCACAAATAAGTGTGTGTTTATTTGTAGTTAATAAACTTGATTATATATATATATATATATATATATATATATATATATATATATATATATATTAAGATGTATGTTTAAATGAGAACATTTTTAAGATTGAAAGAGAACAAATTTGGATCATTAATTTTTAAATATTAAAACCACCAGACAACTGTTGGAATCTTATAACCAAAGAACCGCCTACACTTGTCTCCACATTGGAAACCACTCGGCTACCTCTGTCTCTTCATGCTTCTCGATTTGCTTGCCACCACCTCCCCATGCCTCACTCGTCCCCTCACCGGACAAAAGTTTCCATTAGGACAAGCAGTTCACGTTCGAGCTCTCAACTCGATCCGATACACTTCATCGCAGATTCAGAGAAAGAGATGGAAGACTGGATCAATTCGATCGAAATCTCAATTGTTCAGTTGTCGAGGTTTGTCACGATCTCTATCTCTTAACAATTTTATTTGTAAAATTTGATACAATGCTCGTTCCTTCAATTGCTTAGCGACATGGATTTCGACATCTGATCATCAGAACTGGATCAGTAAACAGCAAAATAGAAGAAATTAAAATCGAAATTGGTATTATCTAGTTGAATCGAAATCAATTTGACTCCAACTTGGAGTCAATTGATGGAAACTCAAGTGGGGTGGTGATTTGAAGAAATTAACGGCCTTTTGTAGATGAGATTGTTTCAATTAACCAAAGAGGAACAACAGTTCATAAGGAATAAACAAGATCGTGCCTAAATCAAACAAGTTAACACCATCTGGATGGGAATTCCGTCAACGACCACCGCCAAAATCGGGGAAGCAAACTAGAACGTCAAAGGAGGGTGAGCATAACAATAACGAGGTCAGACAGTAAAATCTGTTAAAGGTATAACCATAGAATTATGGATCGTAGTTATTCCTTTCTATTAAGGATAATGTTTTTGAATTGAAAATTACTGATCCTCCTGATAAGAATCGAGCTAATTTGTAAGCTAATTTTCACTCTGATTAGGAAAACAGTGGACCTGATCTGACGATGAGTTGGCTTCATGATATTATCAAACCTCTTCCTATCTTGACTTCAATTACTATAGATTTGCACTTTGAAACTAGAATATTAGGCAAGGACCGTTATCATGAATCATTTACAGAAAGGAAATGACCCTCACAATTATTTTTAGTGTTTATTAGTCTTGGTCAATAATTTAACTTGGGTCTACCTGCAATTTATTTAGTACGTACTCTCCTATTTATAATTACAATCATGGATCGTTCCTTTATGCAAATTGTTGGTGTCAATGATAAATGAATATAGTAATCTTAATGGGTTGGATTGGAGTTTATTAGAGATTTGATGACCACTCTAGTATTTCATGCACATAAGGTATTTGTCATATTGCCTGAAAGAACCTAACTATAATATATGAAAATAATAACCTCTCAATCTCTGTTGTCAAGCATTCAAAGACTTTACAGTAAACATATCAAATAATTGATATTTGTTTGTGCTTTTACTAATATGTTGTTCTAGCATGCATATGCTTATTTTTGGGTGGAACTTTGTGTCTAATCTGTACATTCCTATGGCTAAAGTAGGAACACCACACCCCTAATCCTAGCCCAGATTATCTTGTACACATACTATCAAAGAACGAGCAGTAAGGGTCCTAATATTCATCGTATGATAATACCAATTAGGAAAAAAAAACTCTTGAGCTTTTTTTTTCAGTATTATTGATGATCAGGTCAGGCGCTTATGTGAATAAAATGTAAATGATTTTCTTTTCATTTCAGGTTTGCATATGATATGATAATATTTGTTATCTAGTGGAAATGTTATTAAATAATTCCAGATTGTATCTCTTTGACAACTTGGAGGGCCAATTTTTTGTCCCCTTTTAGATTTTCATTTATGTACTATTACAATTTAATTATTTATTAAGCAAACTTAACTATTTGTGAGTTATTTCAAATGCCTTATCTTGATGAATGGTCTAGTTTGGAGGAAGAATACACATGTTCATCACAGTTTCTAGCAAAAAGGGAAATCATGTTATATATATATATATATATATATATATATATATATATATATATATATATATATATATATATATATATATATATATATATATATATATATTTGTGGTTTAAAGCGTAGACATCACACGTTCTAGTAAAAAACATGGACATCAGTCACATCATTGTTTCTAGCAAAAACAAGGTAGAATTGTCGTAATTATAAAGGTCAATATTTTCTTGATCTTTACTTTTGTGAACTTTGTATTGTTTTCTTGGACTGTTACTGATAGAACTGTTTCTCCTCTTGGTATCCCTCAACATGTTCTTGATTGTTTAAACCTCTAATTGTTTTTTACTTTTGTTTTTTTTTTTTAGTTTTAATTTAATGAAATTTATTATTAATTTTGCTAATTAGTGTTTGACGCTTGTTTTGCAAATTATCTTAATCAACGGTCAATTTCTTGGCCCTAAGCTTGATGTTGTCACAAATGACAATATTATCCTCAATCTCATCAGTAATATAGATTGGTATTTCCTCTTGACATGTTGAGTTTTTTTGTCATTTCACATCTGACAAATGCATTTAACATGATATTATGAAGGAAAAAAAAGGAATAATCGCAAAAATATAATCATGTATGTTGTAATGCTTAACAAATTGGTCAATTATACAATTACAAAATTATGTTATTACTTTTTATATACAAAAGACTGCATAAAACTTCATTTTTTTACAAATAATTTCACAATTCATCAACAATTTTGCATATTTATTGCACAATATAAACAATTTTGAATTTTATCATGAAATATAAACTATTCTATGGTGGATATTATTCATAAAGAAATGTTGTAATTACGAGATCAACTATTTAATCGAAAATATGAAAATTAATACAAAGTTTAATACACTAGATCAACTATTTAATCGAAAAAATGAAAATAAATGATTATATATATCTAATCACATGTGATTATATGTGTCTAAACACATATGATTTATATGAATAAACTTTTTATAAATCATATGTGTTTAGATACATATAATCACATTTGATTATATAGACGGAAACAACTATTGAATAAAAAACGTGAAAGAAAAAAATATTTTCCACACAAATCATATAGGACTAACTACATATACTCACATGTGATTAAATACACAAGACCAACTACTAAATCATATATGATTAGATACATATAATCACATGTAATTATATATACGAGCAAAACAATTTAATCAAAAACACAAAATCATATGCGATTAGTTACATATAATCCTATGTGATTAAATACATACACACATTTGATTAAATACATGAGAACAACTATTGATCAAAAACGAGAAAATGAATATTGTCTACAAAAACCATATGTGATTAAATACATATAATCATATGTGATTAAATACATATAACCATATGTGATTATGTGTATACAATATGATTTATATGGACAAGCTTCATTTTCACGTTTTTGTTGCAATAGTTGTTCTCGTGTATTTAATCACATTTGATTATATGTATCTAATTACACATGATTTATATGGACAATATTCGTTTTCACCTTTTCGATTCGATAATTGTTTTCATGTATTTAGTCATATGTGATTATATGTATTTAATCGTATATGATTTATGCGAACATGATTCATTTTTGCGTTCTCAATTCAATAGTTGTTCATTGTCCATATTATTCATGTGGGATTAAATACATATAATCATAATAATTATTATAAATAATCACATGTGATTAAATACATGAGATCAACTATTTAATCGAAAACACGAAATAAATATTGTCCACATAAATAATATGTGATTAAATACATTTAATCATATGTGGTTATATATATCTAATCACATATGATTTATAAGGACAAGATTTATTTTCGCATTCTCATGTATTTAATCACATATGATTTGTATGGACAAAAAGGAAATATGTCCATATAAATCATGTGATTAGATATGTATAATCACATGTGATGATATACACGAAAACAACTATAGAATCAAAAACGTGAAAAAAAAAAACTTTTCCACACAAATCATATGGGTCTAACTACATATAATCACATGTTATTAAATACACAACACCAACTAGTGAATCATATGTGATTATATATATATATATATATATATATATATATATATATATATATATATATATATATATATATATATATAATCACATGTGATTGTATATATCTAATCACATATGATTTATGCGGACAAGATTCATTTTCATGTTATCGATTCAATAGTTGTTCTTTAGCAACTTTAATCATATGTGATTAATACATTTAATCACACGTGATTATATGTATCTAAACACATATGATTTATATAGACAAAATCAAATCGTGTCCATATTAATCATATGTGATTAGATATATATAATCACATGTGACTATACACATGAGAACATGTATTAAATTAAGAACATGAAAACAAATATTGTCCATATAAATCATATGTGAGTAAATACGTCTAATAACTTGTGATTAAATACATGAGACGGACTATTGAACTAAAAATGAAAAAATGAATATTATCCATATAAATCATATATGATTACATGTGATAATATGTATCCAATCACATATCATTATTAGATTTATTTTTGCTCTTTTGATTCAATAATTTTTCTCTTGTATTTAATCGCATGTGATTATATGTATCTAATCACATATGATTTATAGATAGGATTTGGTGGTGGTGGGGGTGATGGTGATAGAGGGTGGTTTTGATGGGTGGTGGTAAGTGGTGGGTGGGGTGGTGATAGTGGTGGAGGTGGGGGAAGGTAGTAAGTGGTGGTGGTTATTGGTAGGTGGTGGTGGGTGATGGTGGTCATGGCTGATAGTTGGTTTGTATTGGTTGTGGGTGGTGGTGGGTGGTGTTGGTTATTAGATGGTGGTGGGTGATGGTGGTCATGGGTGATAGTTGGTTTGTATTGGTTGTGGGTAGTGGTAGGTGGTCGGTAGTGGTGGTGTTGATGGGTTAGTAATGATGGGTGGTGATGGCGTGTGGTGATGATTGGTGGTGGTAGGTGCTAGGTGGTGATGGTGATGGTGAAAGGTAGGCAGGGTGACATATGGGGTGGTGGGTTGTGGTAGGGGAATCGATTATAATGGGTGGTGGGTGGTGGTGGTGAGTGGTGGTGATGGGTGGTGGATACGGGTGGTAGTGATAGGTGGTAGTGGGTGGGTGGGTGGTGGTGGTGGTGGTGTATGGTGGTTTTGGTGGGTGATGGGTGGGGTGGTGGTGACGGGTGATAAAGGTGGGTGGTGGTCGGTGGTCGGTGGTGTCACACCCCCAAACCGGATGACGGAAATGTCAGGGGGTGGAACGATGATCACAATATCACAATAATTATATACATTGAAACACAAGTACATAAAACAACCATCATATCATATGATTCTATCAGTTACATGACCCAAATGTTACTTAGTATCAAAATACATTCCAAGGTTTGCATGTTATCAAATAAAGTGGTTCTCGTAATGATATTTGGTGTCTTGTCTTTAAAAGTAGCTCCACTAACCTGAGCTTAATTGTTTCCTGAGACTGCATGTCGTTTTAAAAGTCAACATAAAGTTGGTGAGTTCATAAGAGTTCAGTTGTAGAAAAATCCGATATTTTTCCTTATGTAAAAATCATGTCCTTGTAAGATGTTTTGTATTTGTACGCCTTCAACGTAAAAGAAGAATGTATGTGTGTAGTATGTATCCAAAAGCATTTATAAAATAAAAGTTCTCATAACTTCTAAACTTATAAAAAGTGTGACTTGTCATGTGATTTTTATTATCCAAAAATCGATTGTATAAGTAAATAACCATACTTGTAAATGTAGTATATAAGTAAATAACTATACTTATAAATATTGTGTATAAGTAAATAACCATACTTATAAATGTTGTGTATAAGTAAATAACTATACTTATAAATGTAGTGTGTAAGTAAATAACCTTACTTATAAATGTAGTGTATAAGTAAATAACCATACTTAAAAATGTAGTGTTTGTTCCTAGAAAATCCAATATTTCCTATAAAATGAGTTGTAGTCTTAAAAACCCTCAGACCAAAAATGTATAAGTATGTCTATAAGTAGTATTATGTAGTTTTGTTCTTATATAAAACCATTTGAATGCATGTTACCCTGTAAACTAAATGTATCGTTGATTCCCCATGTGAGTTATTAAAACCAATGTAAAACCAAAGTTGGCATGTTGTCACAATAGTAGCCTTCCTCGGGTGGTAGAGTATCTCGCAATCATAATCCTTCACCACATCCAACCACAGTCGTTATCTCATGTTCAGATTTGGCTGGTCCATCAAGTACCTCAAGCTCTTGTGATCCGTGTAAAAGGTACAATGAACCCCATAGAGGTAGTGTCGCCAAATATTGAGGGAAAAAACAACCACCCCCAACTCCAGGTCGTGCGTCGAGTAATTCGCCTCGTGAGGCATCAACTGTATCGATGCGTAAAGGATGAAGTGCCCTCTCTGCATCAACACTGCGCCCAAACCTGAGATAGGCGTGTCACAATACACCACAAAATCCTCAACGCCCTCTTACAGGGCTAAGATTGGCACCTCGCACAACCTCCGCCTCAAAGTCTCGAACGTTGCCTGCTGCTTAGGCCCCCAACGAAAGACAGCAGCCTTCTTCGCCAGTCGGGTCAGGGGTATTGTTATCTTGGAGAAATCCTGAATGAATCTTTGATAATAGCCTGCTAAACCGAGGAAGCTCTGAATCTCGGATGGAGACCTAGGAACCTCCCCTTTCATCACGACCTCTGTCTTGGCCGAATCGACCAATATATCATTCTGGTTGACGAGGTGCCCCAGAAACTGCACCTCGCGCAACCAAAACTCGCACTTGGAGAACTTTGCGAAAAGTCTCTCCTTTCTCAATGTCTCCAGCACCTCCCTCAAGTGCTCCTCATGTTGCTCTTGTGTCTTGGAGTAAACCAAGATGTCATCAATAAAGACTATCACAGATCGATCCAACATCGGTCTGCATACGTGGTTCATGAGATCCATGAACGCGGCAGGAGCATTGGTGAGCCCAAATGGCATCACCACGAACTCGTAATGATCATATCGAGTCTGAACGGCTATCTTCTGTACATCCCCATATCTTACTCTCACCTGATGGTAGCCTGATCATAGATCAATCTTGGAAAACCAAGATGCTCCCTGAAGCTGGTCGAAGAGATCATAAATCCTTGGGAGTCGGTAATTGTTCTTCACCGTTACCTTATTCAACTCCCGGTAATCTATACACATCTGATGTGACCCGTCCTTCTTCTTCACAAACAGGATCGGGTCTCCCCAAGGTGAACTGCTCAGCTTGATAAATCCCTTGTCTAACAGCTCCTGCAGTTGTGTAGACAACTACTGCATCTCGGTAGGAGCCAACCGATACGGTGCCTTGACTATCGAAGCCGCACCTGGAACTAGGTCAATCCTAAACTCCACCTGTCTCTCCAGAGGTATCCCAGGTAAATCCTACGGGAACACATCCAGATACTCCCGCACAATTGGCACATCACTCACGGTCGCCTTACCTTCCTCCCGAGTATCCATAACATAGGTGACAAAACCTGTACATCACTGATGAAGGTAGCGTCTGGCTCTCGCTGCTGAACACATGACCGGTCCACGCTGCGATCTCTCACTCTGAATCACCAGCTCTCCCTCACTTGGGGTCCTAACCCGAACCAACTGTTGCTCACAGTCGATCACCGCCCCATTAGGGATCAACCAATCCATGCCTATGATGACCTTGTTCCCACGCAAAGGAATGGGAACCAAATCCACGAGGTAATGCTCGTCATACATCCTCAGGACACAATCTCTATAAACCTCTAATGCCCGGACGGATCGATCGTCTGCAACCTCAACCTCTAAAGGACAATCCAACGTGCCTAAAGACTCAACAAACCTCTTGTTGAGTGTAAGAGATATGAATGATCGGGTAGCCCCCGAGTCAAAAAATACCAGTACTGGGTTGCCGTTCACATGGAACGATCCTAAATAAAACACATAGAATATAAATATCAGAACTGACATATAATAAAAGTTAGGGAGAAGAAAACATACCCGTCACTAGATCCGATGTGGTACGCGCCTCCTTGGCGAAAGGCTCGACTCCTCACCACAGGAGCATCTGTCTTGCCCTAGCGGCCATCTGTGATCCGTAGGGTTGCTGGAGGTGGCTCCACCACTGGCGCTCCTGATACCAATCCCGGGAATTTGGCCTTTTTATGTCCCTGATGATTGCATTGAAAACATAGCATGTCTAATGTCTGAATGGTGGGGGTAGGGGCAATACAGTCCTTGCTAAAGTGCCCCAACTTGCCGCACTTATAGCAACCCGATCCCCCTAATCTGCAAACTCCCTCATGCGTCTTGCCGCATTTCCGACAGCGACTCCAGCCCTGCTAGCCCTTCGACCTCGAGTTGAATCCCTTAGGCTTCTTCACTGAAACCCCAGTCGTCTTCCCAGTCTCCGCCTTCCTCTTCCTGATGTGCTCTATATCAATCTCCCTCTCTCGTGCCCTGGCTATCATATCATCCAAGGTCGGGCACGCCAAATAGCTGACATAATTCCGAATGTCAACTCTCAACATATCATGGTACCGAGTTTTCTTCATCTCCTTATCATCGCATACTGGGGTACCAACAAGGACCTCTCCTTGAACTTGGTGGTAATCTCCGCCACCGTCTCAGTAGTCTGTATCATATCCAAGAACTCCATGGCTATATGTTGAACCTCCACCGCTGGCGCAAACTCTGCTCGGAATCTGATCACAAAATCCAACAAGTCATAGCCTCAATGGTTGGGGCTCCCAAAGTGTCACAGACTGCCTCCCACCAGTCTCTAGCTCGCTCCCTCAAACAACCAGCAGCAAACCTGACCTTCAACCCCTTAGGGCAGAAGCTCGTCAACTATGCAGACTCAATGTTTGTGATCCATCGCCTAGCCACAATGGGGCCTTTGACCTCACAAAAGTCTGGTGCTCCACATCCCCTAAAATACTTGAAGGAGAGCGTACGAGTCCCATACTAGCCAGGATCCATTTCACTCCTGAATTCCCTAAGGCAATTATCAACTCAATGATACCCTCCTTGATCGACCCGAAAATCACCGGGGTCGACTCTAGGATGCCTCTAGTAATCTCGGATGCAATGAACTCACGTAATCCATCATCAACCGGCTCGGAACCCGTACCCGAACCTGACCCAGACCCTGAACATCCTGCTCTGTGACGTGTCATCACCATTCTGAAACAAACCACACAATCTTCAGAATCATACATAATATCGAGAGACCACACGCTCACTACAAGTTCCATGGTTTAATTTGTGTTCTCCTTGACTCAAGTACGGATCCTCTACTTTCATTAGTACATGCCCATACTACATTCCACATTTATCCGTACTTTTCTCAAGGATTGTCGTGACTTCACCAAGTCCCTTTCACTATTACTGCTTTCCACACTAATCTCATCATAGGCTTGCCCTATGGTAATCTCCGACCCACTCTCCTCCATCAGTTGCATAAGAAGTCCATGCTATCCCTCCCTAACTAGCTTGCGAATACCATTACATATTACTAAGACCAAATAATTCTTCAAAGGAAAGGTATCTCCCTACAACGGTTGGACTCAAACAAGAGCTGTGAAATAAGGCTAAACCTAACCTTCTGAAATTATTTAGTCCTCGTAATATGTAACTTAGCGTATTCGTTTGCTAGTTAGTTAAAGATAACTATAACTCCTAAAAGCACAAAGAAAGCAACATTTGAGCATTAAGTAAACAAAACCAAGCATATCCTAATTAGGCCATCGTATCACTGACTAATCAGTACAAGCATGCAGTTCAATAAGCTCATACAGTAGGCATACAATGCATCCTTCTTAGGTCCTTAACCCTAATCTAGCATGCAGTTTACATATTCACATACAGTAGGCATATAAGGCATCCTTCCTAGATCCTTAGCCCTAATCTAGCATGCAGTTTACATATTCTCACTTCATATCATAATATAACATGTATGGGTATCTTGGGGAAAATTTACTTGAGCTCGGCCGATTGCACGCATCACACTCCTTATTCTTTATTAGAAACCCTTAATTTTAATTTTTGAAAAAATATTTTTCTTGTAAAAACCTCTCAAACCCTCGATTTGAGTCCAGACACCACCCCTCCCCCCCCCCCCCCCAAAAAAAAAAAGTGTTTCTGAATCCCTCAAACCAAAGCTCTGACACCAACTTATAACATCCTCAAAATCCAAGACCAAAAATTTCATTTTTAATTAAGTAATTATAAAACCAATAGTCTGAAAACATCCATAGTGTCATCCCATTTCAAACCAATATGTCAATAATCAAAACATGTCATAATAAAACAACATAAGAGTTTAACTCCCAAACATCTCATGTGCGGAAAACATGGTGTGATGCGTTGCGATCATGCCGACTCCTTTTCTTTCGAAGAAGAAGTACCTGAAACCAAAACTAAAAACCGTAAGCACGAAGCTTATGAGTTCCCCATCATACCACATACCATATAATAAACATACTGCCCAGCATATATGGGTGCTGATCTACCCCTTTGGTCTCTTTCAACTGGTACTGCCTATTGCCTAGCATATCAGGGTGTTGGCCTACCCCTTCGGTCTCTTTCAACCGATAAATGCCTAGCATATATGGGTGTTGGCCTACCCCTTCGGTGTCTTTCAACCGGTTACGGGGTCTATTTTTCCCCTACCACAACCACATAACAACATACATAATCATACATAAACATACTATCAGGCATATCTAGGTGCCCGACCTACCCCTTTAGTCTTATCAACCGGATACGAAGTCTATTTCACCCCTACCACTACCACATAATATCATAGCATACTAGCACATAAATCATAACAAATAGAGGCATACCAGACAACTATCACAAAGACAATCATCTAACTACAAACTCTTACTAGTGGGTCGGCCTTGGTGCCTTAGACCCACTACTATCGAGAAGGTAACTCACCTAAAAAACTGGAAGTAGTTGAATAATCCCCGGCTCCGGATATCAGCCCAACTCAAACCCCTACACATAAAATATTTCTTTAATTACCCTTTTATACTCATAACCCCTTAAGGGTCAACTTTGGTCAAATTCAAAGTCAAATTCAACACCTTGGTCAAATTCAAAGTTAACATTCCGAGTTGACTCAAATCGCCGAGTTTCCATAAAACACATAATCGTGATATCACGATCCAACTCTTCGAGTTTTTCCTACAACTCGTCGAGTCCCTCTTTTTCCAATAAAGTCGGGACACTTCCAGAATAACTCGTCGAGTTCTCTTATGAACTCGTCGAGTTCTTCAGTCTGCCAACCTTCTTAATGCATCAAGTCCCTATTCTTTAAATAAAGGCCCTATCTTCTGGATCCAAGCTGGAAATACATCTAGAAGGGTAAAGTTTCCAACGTTACCCATTAAGGACATGTCCCCAGGCATAAAACTCAAACCCTTACCCAAAAGGGCTTAGATCCAACTCCAAAAGCCATCAAAACTTCGACATAGACCATCAGGTCATAGATCTAGACTCTATGGAAAATTTTGTCATGTAAAGCTCACATCTTTACTCGCATGCATGACCTACAAGGTCTTTAAAAGACCAAAAAGATGGTCTAAAGTTGAATGGGACTTCCATGGCCATAAATTTGGCACCTTTATGCCATGAAGTCCCCTCAAGACCCTAGATATGAAGGGTTTACCCAAGTAGGACGTCTAAATCCCAACCATCAATATACTTGGACCAAAACATGAAGTAAAACATCCTAAGACTAAATCTAAGCATGTTTTAGACAATGTTGAAGCTTTATACCTCAGATGAACCATAAATGAAGCCCAACTTCTGGATCTACTCTCCTCTTGTACGTTCTTGCTCCTCCTTCAAGCATCTTCTTCTTTAAACCCACCAAGAATGCACAAGATTAGCTCACAATCACCAAAAATGGATTAGGGTTTCGAGACTAGGGTTTTGGGCAGTGGAGGCTGGAGATGAGGCCAACACCTTGGGGTTGAGGTGTTTAAATAGGGTGCAAAACCCCGGAATTAAGGTTTCATTTTTTCTAGCCTACTCGCCATGTTGAGGCTCCCCAACTCGTCGAGTAGGTTTCCAAAATCTGCGGTCCAATTCATCTCCAATCGACGAGTTTGGGGCCTCCAACTCGTCGAGATTCTATACAAAAGTGAATAATCATAAATTAAATATGTACCTGGAACCATGTGTTACACAGGTCATCCAAATTAATAACATCATTCATATATTCAGAACTGTCTAAATCATCATAGGAAAAAGTGTCTACAAGATTATCAAAAATAGACTATTTATCAACAGTTATTGACTTCAACTTAAAAGGAAATACAAATTCGTAAAAATTCACATCCCTAGTGTAATTCCCCGACTCTCAGGTGATAATTTTATGGCTTTAATTTTCATAAGTTGCAAGGTCTACTCGACGAGTTGGATGCTCTGACTCATCGAGTATGAGCGGCTTGGGCCACATGTTTAAGTGACCTACTCGTTGAGTCCAAGATAGGACTCTACGAGTAAGAGATGAAGGATGAAACCCTAATTTTCGGGGTTTTGCCCCTTATTTAAAGGATCATAAGCCTCCTTTATCCCCCTTTCAGCCTCTTGAGAGTCCATAAAACCCTAATCCGTGTGTGTGCTTCATTCTTGGGTGTTTTAAGCTTTGGAAGGTGGATCTTTGTAAGAAGAGCTTGGAGATTGAGTGGCTAGAAGCAATGAGCGTGTGGGGATCTGATATCTACCTCAATTAGCATCTTTTAGAAGGTATCAAGTTGTTACCTTGGCCTCATTTCATTCTAGATCTCATTTGGTTAAATATTAGGGCTTTTCAAGCATAATAAGAAGCTATTCTAGGGTATGAGCTAAGATCTGAAGTTGTGACTTCAGATCTGAACTCTCTGTAACGCCCCAAGTCAGGTATGGCTTGAACCCTCGAAGAATCCCTATTTTTACATAATTGGCCCCTTGAGTACGTTGGGCGTACTTATGAGTACGCTTAGCGTACTCTGCATGAAGGATCACGGAGGAGCCTTATGTACGCTGGGCGTACGTAAGGGTACGCCGGGCGTACATAGCAAAGGGCCAAAACCCTAAATCTCGGACTTGTCCCCTATTTAAACACCTTTTAGCCTCTTGGACCATACCCTATTAGTCTTTCTAGCCTCTTTTCGTCTACGTTCAGCTGTGATATTGTGTGTGAGGGTTTTTGAGCTTAAGGAGTGGGTTTTGTGGCCATTTTAGAGTTCTTTTAGGAAGGAGGAATTGCTAAACAAGCTTGGTTCGAGTGGGTGCTTCAAGAATCTGCATATTGGTCATCTTGCAAAGCTCCTGGAGGTAAAAAAGCTTGCACCTTTCCACTTAAGTCTCTAGATCTAGATAGGGTTTTCTAGATTGTTCCTTTTGTGGATTTTGGACCTCCATTTGTGAGTTTAGCAACTCTAGAAGATGGGAATGACAGATCTGAGGTCCCTTTGTCCTTTAGTGTCATAAAAATGGAGTATTGGTGGTAGTTTGGACCCCATGCATGGGTTAAGAGCCTTGGAAAGGTCTTAATGGGTGTGTTGGGTGCATATATGGCATGCAAAGGCATAAAATTGCCAACTTTATGCCTTAGGACGTCTTATCAAGACCCTAATACATTGCGTGTACCAGGATGGTACGCCAAGCGTACGCATCACAGTTGGGCCCAAATCTGTTTTGGGCCTTTGAGCTAATGGGCCTCATTTGGTTATTGGATATGGGTATATTCTGGGAATTTTGAGTCTTTTCATCTGTTATGGGCCATGGACATATTGATTGGGCCTTATTGGGCCAAAAGGCCCATTAATGGTCTTGGACTTGGACTTTGGGGCCCATCAACAAGGGAACGATTATTGGGCCTCATGGAAGGGTTTGGAGTTTGGGTTTCCTTCGATTAATTAAAATCCTAACATTGAGTAATGCTATCTTTCAACATGGGAGGTTACGAACTGTTAGGAGAGCAGCTTTTGTATTCAGCAGACCGAGGTGATTTTTCTCACCATACCCATGGGTCTAAGGCACCAAGGGTGGCCCATTATGTGATTATGATTTATGTATTGGTCATTGTGTGATTGGACATGATATGTGATGGTGTGTTTTGGATGTAAGACCATGTGGGGTAGCCCATGGTAGTCCTAGGTAAAGACCATGTGGGGTAGCCCATGGCATTGGATGTAAGACCATGTAGGGTAGCCCATGGCAGTCCTAGGTAAAGACCGTGTGGGGTAGCTCATGGCATTGGATGTAAGACTATGTGGGGTAGCCCATGGTAGTCCTAGGTAAAGACCATGTGGAGTAGCCCATGACATTTTTACAAGTTTTATATATGCATGGCTTATGTGATATGTGTGTAGCTTTAATTAGCTAACATGATATGTGTATATGTATTGTGTGTGGTATGCTCTAGGGGACTTACTAAGCATTTCGCTTACAGGTTTCTGATTTGTTTCAGGTACGTCTGAGCCTAAGGTCAAGGGCAAGTCGTGATGGCGTGGCGTGCACTCTATCTCTCTTTCACTGACATATTTTGGGGACTCTCTGATGATTTTAATAAAGTGGTAATGAATGTTGATTTGAAAACAATTATGTTGGGATTTCATGGTTTATGCAATTGTTTCTAATTAATTAAAAATGAAAATTTTCTTTGAAAAAAAATTTGGGTCGTTACACTCTCTTTGGTCTCTATGTCCATAAAGCTCTCAGCTTTAGCAAGTATGAACCTCTCCTTAAGTGTGAAACTCCATTTCAAGCTTGGTTTTGACATTATAAGACTTTAGAGCCTTGCATGCACGTAAAGTTTGCAAATTTACATGATAAACATGCCTTGGGAAGTTGGATATGCATTATGGAACCTTAAAGTGGCTTAAAAAGCATCTGAATGGATAGTATACTAAAGGGACTCGGCAAGTCGTATGGTCAACTCGAAAAGTCCAATGAAGATTGTCATGCAAGGACTTCTGCATGGACTCGGAGAGTCAGTGGGGTGACTCGGGGAGTCAACTTAGGTTTTCCCGAAGTTTGGACACGCTTGAACTCGGCGAGTTGCAGGAAACTCGACGAGTCAGTGGGGGGGGGGGGGGTTCACGACTACTCGAGTTCTGGAAGGACTCGACGAGTCAGTGACTGCACTCGATGGGTCGGGTCAACATGGATTGTTGACCTTGATCGTTGACTTTCACTTTGGCCAAGGGTTGTCTATTTGACTTCTGGGGCATTTTAGGAAGTTGGAAATTTATGAGTATGGATCATTGGTGGTTATGTGTGTTGGATTTTGGGGCAGTGTTTCAGGAGCGCGATTTCGTGGTTCAGTCCGGCATTGCAAGGTGAGTTATTCTCACTATATGAACAGGGTCTAAGGCACCAATGCCGACCCTTATCGGATTTGTATCCGGGTTTATTGCATGATATGCTTTTATTGATTTACATCTTGGTAGTTAGGATGGTGATATGCTTATGCTTGGTGACCTGGTTAGGTCGGTGTCCTGGTAATAGAATGAGGCTAGGTTAGTGACCGGTTAGGTCGGTATGCCGGTTATTGGGATGTTGCTATGATTAGTGATATGTTAGATCAGTTTGACTGTTATATGATATGAGTTAGCATATGATATTTGTGCAGGATGTTGCTATGATTAGTGATATGTTAGATCAGTTTGACTGTTATATGATATGAGTTAGCGTATGATATTTATGTGCACATGTTTGTTTGGTTAGGGGTTGGGTTGAGGCGGTCCTGCTTTGTGTTGTAGGCCAACATACCCGGTGAGTGGTCCGGATAGGCTGTAGGACCTGCGAGGCGATCTAGTTAGGCTGAAGGCTCATTATGTATATTGTAGACTCAGGGAGTGGACCGGGTGGACTGAAGGCCCGGTGCGGGCGGACCAGTCATATTGTAGACTCGAGATTCATGGATGTTTTGTTTACTTATATGTTATATGTTATGGTTATATCAATATGACATTGGTATTTTTGGGGTAACTCACTAAGCCTTTGAGCTTACAATTTCAGTTTATTGTTTTAGGTTCAGCGAATGACCGCGGGAAGGCAAAGCCGTGACCGTACACTTCCTCGATTGATGATTTTGATTTCTGGGAAATCTAATGTTTAAACTATTTTGAAAACAAATTGTAATAAATGAATGGTTTTAAATGATTTAAAAAGTTTCAAATTGGCTCGAATTTTATGGATGTTACAAGTTGGTATCAGAGCCTTGGTGTGAGTGAATTGGAGGAACACTCGTGTGAATCCAGTCTCAAATCAAGGAAGGATTTTCAAAATGATTTTTAAATGGTTTTCAAATATAAGTAAAGGAGGATGCAAGTGTATGATCACCCGGAGCCAGTAAGTAGAGACCCAAATACCATACGGTTATTTGATTATTTGATATGATAGAACAACATGCTAGTATTAGGCTAGGGATCTTTAGGAATTTCATGATAGAATTGCTTGATTACATGATGCCTGCTAGCCTAGGGTTTTCCTTTATATGAGATTGACATCATTACTGTAGTTACTTGTGTATGTATCGTGGCTGTACATAATTAAGATCTTATAGCCCGAGAATGTTTGATTTGGCCTTATGTTCTGTTCTTATTGATTAGGGATTATGGTAGGATCAAATATTCGAAAGTCTATAGGGTCCAGAGTTATGTATGGTTAGCATACACTAATGCTACAGGGTTGGTGGAAGTTTCACGGATTGGTGGGTAGAGAGAGACCGGGAGGCCAGTTACAAGATATTTAGCATTCCTCTAGGAGTGAGGATTGAGCGCTCGCTATGATTATGTATATTGTTAGGGCATTGTGATGATACTTGAGACAAATATGGCTAGGTGTGGAAGGTTGTATGGGCCCGTACTATTAAAAGCACAAGACCCATACGCGTAACAAGGAAGTCACAACCCCTAGGGTTGGGTTGGGAGTTGGTCCCCTGTCATTATATGGGTTATTAGAGATCTTTCTGGTGTTTTACCATAATGGTGGTTAGGAGACGCCTTGAGACCGGATTCAGGGCAGGATCGGGAGCGGGCAGCTAGGATAGGCCAACATTTTCAGGGGATCGTGTTAGTGAGATCATCCAGGAGGAGGTGATCAAGATTGTCCGGGGCCAGTTTCCGGAGATGTCGTGTCTATTAAGATCGCCATGGTTGAGTATTTCGACGAGCACTATGCAGCCATTGTCGAGATGGTTGTCGCGGCAATTTTAGCAGCTGTAACGATGACAAGTGGAGGGGCTGGTCAAGCTTTCTAGTATTGGGACATATTCTGATGAGCGGAGGGATGCAGTTAGTTGATGTCACACCCTAAAACCGAGAAGGGCGGAAACATTCTGGGGCGGAGGACGTCATGTACAGTATCAGAACACAGTATAATAGTAAACAAGTAAACAACATCATCCATTGCATTAAATATATAATTTTAATACAAGTGTGTTCTGTAGTATATAAAACACCAAAATATGAATCAAAATAAAGATGAATCTTGAATGCGCTCCATCTTCTCAAAAGCTGGCATCGGTACCTGTCTACTGATGACCTGAGAATACAAGCTATTTTGAAAGAGTTTATCAGCATTAAAGCTAGTGAGTTCATAAGTATTTAGTGTCTATGTTTGTATCAAAATGTTTGAAACAGTGTTTGAAGTACGAGCTTTGTAAGTGTTTGTAAAAGTTTGTAACTCCAAGAAAATCCTATATTTTCTACTAAAAGTAGCCTTCTACCAAGGCACAACTGTTTTGTATGTTTGTTTCTTGTAAAAGTGCATAATTTTCCCAAGTGTAACTATCATTATCAAAATATAGTTTGTACATTAATGTTTAAGTGAAGTAATCACTAAATAAATGTAAAGGGTAAATTAATGTAGTACTGTAGTGTTGTATTATAGGAACTACTGTTGTACTGACTACCTTAAACCGGATTTATATCAAGGTATTATGTGATTAATTGTACCATACTATCGACTGAAAAACACGACAATGTAAGTCGTCAAAAGGTATGACATTTGGCACCCGCAGACCTGCAGGTCCGGCTGTAGCTAGCAGCAAGGTGTAGGATAGTCAATCCAATATAGATCTATACGCAAACTCAAGCTCTCCCTACAGGAGATTCTGGTTACAACTCGGTCCATGACAATGAAGGCATGCTCGATACAGTGGATCACATTTATGTTAAAGTATACTTGTATATGTAATGTATTGTTTCTCATCATAGTATCGTTGTATATGTTCTCATCATAGTATAGTTGTATACGTTCTCATCATAGTATAGTTGTATATGTTCTCATAGTAATAAGTAATGACTCATGAATGCACTGACTCTTGTATGCTTCATTGAACTAGAAGTAGTAAGTAGTATAACTCTAAACGATACCTATTATAATTTATTAGTAACTTGTTTGTATGATTGAATGTACTGAACTGAGATAAAAGTCTTTATATCTATACATATATACATAATATATAACTAAGGATTCAACGATAGTCGGACAAACAACCGTGTACTTTAAGACCACAACCAAACAAGGACAGGAAGTAAAGTGGGTTATCTCTCCTAAGTCCTTGAAACCTTATTTATATAACTATATAGGTAGTAGACATGGTTTTAACATTATATAAGTTTGAAAACTGCAAAAGAAAGGTTTAGTATTCAAAAGTGAATTTGATAAAGAGTTTGACATGTAAAATAGTTTGATAAACTGTTTGAAGTCATTCATTTGGTAAAACAGTTTAAAGTATGAAAAATCCATTTGTATGCTAGTTATTAATCACATGTGATTGATATAATAACTAACATGATTCAACTTGTATTCCCCCCATAAAGCCTTTTAAAACATTTAAAAAGCATTTCAAAGGTTAATTAAGGGGGTATGAACTCACCTGTAGTGAGTGGTTTGTTCAGAAGTGACAGACAAGGTGCTAGGTGTCAAGTGAGGACTTGAACACACACAATGGTCCTAGTTATCATATAATAAACACATATGTATCTAATTAGTCAATTAACAACTAATTAATCAAGTGAATACACCCTAGGTCATGAAAACACTTTGATTCAAGTGTTATAGGTACCAAAGGGTTGCATCTAAGGGTTGTATGGCATGACATTGGAGTTTATGGCCCATGGACCACTCCTTATGGATTTTACGGACCATGACCATTTCCCCATGAGTTTATGGCCGTAAACTCATGGTACTAAGTGCCAAATTGTGTTTTGAGGTCTTACAAGTCATGATTTAGCATCCGATGATCAAGTCCAAGCCTTAGGAAAGCATTAAGGGCATAATAAGACTACCTTGTGGAGTTTATGGCCAAAGGACCATATCCTTAGGTGTTCACGGCCGTAAACTCTCTTGGGGACTTGTTTTGATTGTTGTTTAAGGTCTTAAACACTTCTAGGAAGGATCAAGGTTGGCATCTAAGGCTTAGGAAGGGACTAAGGTCCATTTTACCACCTTAAGAGGGGTTTACGGCCCAAGAACATCCTTGGCCGTAAACTCCTTTGTTCTTATGATATTTGATGATTTTCAAGTGTTATCAAGTTCATATTAAGCACACAAGAAGCTAGGTCAAGTGTACTTACAAGATAGAAGCTTGATTTGGTGTTTAAGGTCCAAGAACACTAGTGTGTGTTCTTGGTGTTTTGAAGAACACTTGAAGATCTAGCTATAAAGCAATAATGAATGGATGAAATGATATATAACTACTAGATGTTAGGTTATAACAACAAATCAAGTTGAGAAACACTTACGTTTTCGGAAGATCGAGTGAAGAACGGGATGATAGTTGAGAGAGAATAGAGGGTGTTCTTTAGAATGGAAGTTAGAAATGAAGAGTTTGGGGAGTAAACTCATGCCTAAGGCATGAGTTCACGGCCATGGGAGAGTTTATGGCCCAAACTCCAAAAGTTTGGCCGTGAACTCTTTGTTAGGGTGCAATGGGTGGGTTTGCTACTTCAAGCCCCGAGACGGTACTTCCTTTCCTTCATTCGTTTAAAGAATAAACACTAAAAACACTCAAACGGACTTTTAAATTGGCTAACAATTATTAGAAATGTAATTGACTTTTAATTGAAGTGATTGACTTTAGAGTTTGTCCGAATGAAAATTTCGGGTTGTCACACTTGAGATCAGGGAGGTATTCCGTACTCATTATTTTCCACGGGCTGAGCGGGAGTGGCTATCACAGGAGTGTATAGATTCAAGGCTTCAGGAGTTTTGCTTGAGGCTGGAATGTGAGTCGCGGGGACTCTGGAAAGGAGTGATGATTATGTTCAGCCAAGGTTTTGGCAACTGGAAGTGGAATGGTCAATTCATGGTTTGGGCTGTCGTTTTATAGGGCAAGGATTGCACCCTTTCAGTTTTCAAGCTCGAATGAGCGAGCATGCTTGTGACCCTAGGATTAGGTTGTATTTCAGCTCGGGTTCAGTTGGTTACAGGGATTGGCAACACTATTTCAGCGCCAGTGAGCGCAGGTGGGTCAAGGTGGCATAAGTATTTTGTGAGGTCCGGTTTGCCTTGAATCTCTTGTATTAGGTAGTAAGGATTGATTGTGCGATCTATTGCACTTTTGGTATTGTAGACTATGTCTTGGGAGTAGTTGTATCTCGGTTTGGTGGATGCTTCAGCTACTGTAGTTCAGTTGTGGACGATTGAGCTGGTGAGTGAGTCAGGGTGCGAACCTTGAATGAAATGATTTCTAAAGCTCGAGAGTGGGGGACTTGTTTGGAGCATCTTGGGAAGAAGGTTATTATGAGGGAGGCTTGCGGACAAGGTCCCACAGGATGCTTATTCATCATTGTCAGTATTCAATGGTTTTAGTAACCGTTATTAATTGGCGGATGAAAGTGCCAAGGGAAGTAGCTCGTTGTCGAGGTATTAGTTGGATTATCAATACTTTGGTCTTCAAGATTTGAATGTGGGATCATTCAACCATTAGGGATTGTCAGTTTCACTGGGATTCAGAAAGTGTTCATTTGGTTCTTAGAAGTGTGTGATCATTTGGGATTGGCTAGTAATGGAGCACAAGTTGGTAAGAGTTGGTTGTTATCGGATCGATCATTGGAAAATGAGAAAGATTGGGAATTCTCTAATTTTCATGTGTTGCGAAGACTCAGTCAAATCTAAGTGGGGGGAGAATCATCCGGAGATTCGGAAGCGAGAGTGGTTGCGAAACTGAGATAAGTTTCACATCCTTGTCAGGAAGAAAGGCGGCCCAAGTGGCTGTTTGGTTGAGGGTTGTGTGAGTTGGGAGTTCGGTAAAACTTCCCAGCATGTGTATCGCGTCTTTTCGGTGCTTGATAGCAAAATTTGGGGAAATCAGTTCAGGTGTTCAGTCGAGTGTGTGATAGACTATGAGGGTAATTGGATTGACAAATTGAGGGTAAGGTATCAAACTGCGGTTGTGTTAGAGCGAAAGTGTTGTAAGACTATGGGGGAGGGGGTAGCCGTAGCATTCACTAGTGGTAAGATGGTGTGGGAAGTGTTGTGAGACTGCGAGATGATTCGTAGCATTCATGGGTTCTTTCAGATGATCAGGTCAGGGTGGGCATGTTCACAAGATTATGGGTAGACCATAGCATAATCGGAATCAGGAAAACGGAAGGTCGTTAGAGACCGGACATGACGTAAGACTACAGTATTCTGGTAGCGTTCACTTTTCATATCTGATTCGATGGTGGCAGGTTGTCAGGATGTTATTATCGAATGGATCAGAAGGATTGATGGATCCATGAGTAGCGATATAGTTAGGGCAGTTATTTCTAGTCGAAGTTTCCTTCGGGAGTCGCGTGGGGTGACTGTTAGATTACTATTGGCTTAGCTACCGGACAGGACTTCGGTATTCCAGATAAGTTGGGACCGGGGAGATCGCAGTGGAATTCTGAAGCAACCAGAAGGTAGCCTATTGTTTCAGTCAGTTTCTGGGTTTAGGGCGGTATTGATGTGTGACAACCCAAATTTTCTGTCTCACATACTTAGCCATTTCAATCAAAGTTAAACATGTTTCGTTGACTTCTGGCACTGTTTGAGGGTTCGTTTAAGCAATTTTAAGCTTGTGTATGACCAAGGGTAAGTTTAGTAATGAGTCAGCAAGTCGTATACTGTCAAAACAGGGCCATACACACCCTTAGAGGGAGTGTACGGTCGTACACATGGGTGTGCAGCCGCATACACACCTCCTGGAAGCACACTCCTTTCTAGGCAGCACAACCACCCTATATATAAAGGTTAAACCCCTCTCCTTTCATTCCTTTAACATCCTGGCAGCACACAACACCTTTTCTCTCAAGACTCTTCAACCGAAAACCCTCCCAACGCTTCAAAAACGTGAATAATCCATCCTTTAGCTTGTTATACTTGAAGAACATCTTGATCTAGGCCTTGAATCATGAAAGTCCCGTCATGTTCTTCATCTCGTTGAAGGAGTGTGACCACACAATCGTGTGTGCGGCAGCACACACATTTGTGCAACCATAAACACACACCATAGGACCACAAACTCATTTCTAAGACCCTAAACTTGTACTACAACCAAGTATGGGCCTAGGACACTTCATGGATTGCAAGTATGGACCTTGAAAACACCTTTAGAGTGGCCATACACCTCACTCATGCAACCCTCTGAGGTCCTAACACTTAGTGCAAGTAGTCCCAAGTTCTTAGAATGGTTCTTCATCCCATCTAGTGGTGAAATAGAAGGGTTTTGAGCATTCTAACACTTCCTAAGTGTACATGCAACCCTAATAACCTTGGATCTATGTTTGTCTAATTATCATGCTAAGTTGAATTCCAAGGCTATATTCCTATCTAGCTTACATGGGGAACAATTTTAACTTGAATAATAGATAGAATAACTTACCTTGTCGTTGCTTGTGTTCCTTGAAACCTTGTGAGCCTAGCACCCCAAACGTGATGCCTCAAATGCTTCACACAACACCAAATGCTCTTGGAAAAACTTATGAGAGAACACACACTTCTTGAAATCGGCCAAGCCCTCTTGTTTTCTTAGTGTAGCCCATTTTGGTGGAGAATATGATTCTTATATAGTGTTGACACATCTAGGGTTACACCATGTAAACCCTAATGTGTCATGACTCTTCATTTCCATGACCCATGGGTTTGTAACTCCCATGGAGCATCCTATGAGTAGAACCCAACTTGATAATCCATGGAGCCTCTTAGCCCACTATACAAGATATGGATGATTTACATAATCAACCCATATATTTAATTAGTTCTCTTTTGACCACTTAATTAATTCTAAATTAATTATTGATCAAACTAATCAAATATTATTATTAATATATTAGAACTTATAATATATTAATAATCTCCAAATGTTATTTCTCTCATTTAGTCTATCCAATTGCATGGTGCCATGCAACCCAAATGGACCATGCCGGGTCGGGTCAAGTACATACCAGAAATAGTTATGGACTTAGACACCTTATCCAACAGTCTCCCACTTGGATAAGTCTAATAACTATTACTGCAAGTATGACTTCAGGAACCGATTGGCAATCGTAGCTCTTTTCAAGGTTTCTCGGAACTGAGAAGATGATGGTACGCCATTTAAGATAAGTGATCATATAATCCTCTGTTCTAGATATCAGCCGGACAAATACATGGAACACAATCTTGCTTATTGTCCAACATTTGTTTCCCGATTTCTGATTTGTTTGACATAGAACTTAATTGAACACATCAACTTAGTTCTGACCGGGCCCGGTACATGGGTCAAAACAAAATCATCGAGGGGCCCAGATATCAGCTTCTAATCCAAGAAGGAACAGATAAACTTTGACTCATATGTTTGTTCTACCACTCATTGAATTACACACAAGAGTACGATTTATAACATCGAGTTACCAATGCGTTTTCGTACAATCAATGCATAACCAACTTGTAAGTAACAAATCATATCTCTAGGTTTGAAGACTTATACGATATTACCGTCTCATGATCACTCGAGATAGAATTCCAGTGAGCGTGGGTTGAGTCCAATGCTCAGAACTTATGAGCACTCATGATTGCTGTAGCCTTGTCCAAGACCTCTACAACCAAACATGACAGTCTTGATTCATACATACTTCCGACATATGACTGACTGTGGAGGTTTGAATAATATGTTATACCAAACAAAAATTATTCTGGAAGTCAAAACATGCAAAAGAAATATAGTAAACGATCGACAAGAGATAGCAACACCTTACTCATAAATAAAACATTTTTTATTCATCATCAAATGTCAATTATACTTTACAAATTTCAAGGTTATCTAACTACTAAATCTAATATCATCCTTCAGCCCTATGCTCCGAGCATGCTGAAGATGCTTAACCCGAGTCAGTCCCTTTGTGAGGGGATCTGCCGGATTCTCATCTGATGATACCCTCTTTGCCACGAGGAGTCCTTCTTCGATCCGATGTCTGATGAAATGGTATTTTCTGTCGATGTGTCTAGATCTCCCGTGATCCCTTGGTTCCTTGGCTAAGGCAACAGCACTTTCACTATCACAAAAAATTTCCATTGGCTCTTTAATAGCTGGTACAACTCCAAGGTCTCCAATGAAGTTCTTCAGCCATATCGCCTCCTTTGCTGCCTCGCTAGCTGCAATATACTCTGATTCACAAGTAGAATCTGCCACTGTCTCTTGCTTGGAACTCTTCCAAGAAATTGCTCCTCTGTTTAGGGTAAAGACCCAGCCTGACTGAGAGCGGAAATTATCCCTATCAGTCTGGAAGCTAGCATCACTATACCCTACTACTCTCAAGTCATCACTCCCACCGAGGGTAAGGACCCAGTCCTTAGTCCTTCGTAAGTACTTGAGAATATTCTTTACCGCAGTCCAGTGTGCCTTGCCAGGGTTCCCCTGAAACCTGCTAACCATGCTCAAGGCAAAGGCTACATCAGGTCGAGTACACGTCATAGCATACATGATCGATCCTACAGCCGAAGCATAAGGTATTCGACTCATTTCTGCTATCTCAGCCTCAGTGCTAGGGCTTTGTGACTTACTCAATTTGGCATTGCTCTGGATGGGCAACTCTCCTTTCTTGGAGTCCTGCATGCTGAATCTCTTCAGCACCTTATCCAAGTAGGTACTCTGACTAAGTCCAATTAGTCTTTTACTCCGATCTCTCAAGATCCTTATCCCTAAAATATAGGCAGCTTCACCAAGGTCCTTCATAGCGAAACACTTCCCAAGCCAGGACTTTACTTCCTGCAGGGTTGGAATGTCGTTTCCTATGAGTAGTATGTCATCCACATACAATACCAAAAAGCTAACTATACTCCCACTAGCCTTGACATACACACAAGATTCATCTTCACTCCTAGTAAAGCCAAATTCCTTGACCTTCTCATCAAAGCAAAGATTCCATCTGCGAGGTGCTTGCTTTAATCCATAGATGGATTTCTCAAGCTTACACACTCTATTAGGGTACTTGCTGCTGACAAACCCTTCTGGCTAACTCATGTAAACATCTTCAACCAACTTTCCATTAAGGAAAGCGGTTTTGACATCCATCTGCCATATTTCATAGTCATGAAATGCAGCTATGGCTAACCGAACCCGAATAGACTTAATCTTGGCTACTGGAGAAAAGGTCTCATCATAGTCCACTCCAGGAATTTGAGAGAAGCCCTTTGCAACTAGTCTAGCCTTATAAGTGTGTACTTTACCATCCATGTCGGTCTTCTTCTTGAAGACCCATTTGCACCCTACTGTCTTACGACCTGGTACATTTTCAACCAAGTTCCAAACTTGATTGTCATACATGGATTGTATCTCGCTATCCATAGCCTCTTTCCATTTAGCAGACTCGGGGCCTGCCATGGCTTCCTCGTAGCTGTTAGGGTCATCTTGACTTACTAGTGTCCCATCACTAATAAGTGTCTCACCTTCTGCAGTAATATGGAATCCATAGTAATGCTCAGGTGCACTCCTAACTCTCGTGGAATGCCTTAGAGGTACAGGTTTGTCAATTGGCTCAACAGGAGTTTCCTCCTCAAGTTGAGGGCTAGAGTTTGAAGTTCCTTCACCACTTGATTCTTGAATTTCTTCAAGATCAATTTGCCTCCCACTGTCTCCTTGGCTTATAAACTCTCTTTCTCGAAAGACTCCTCTTCTTGCTACAAAGACCACATTGTCACTAGGTCTGTAGAAGATGTAACCAAAGGATGGCTGTGGGTAACCGATGAAAATACACCTCTCGCTTCGAGGTTCGAGCTTATCATGAGTCTTGCGTCTCACGAAAGCCTCGCAACCCCAAATCTTGATGTGGTCTAGTTTAGGTACTTTACTAGTCCACATCTCGTGAGGAGTTTTGGCAACTTTCTTTGTAGGGACTAGATTAAGAATATGGGCGGCAGTCTCTAAGGCATACCCCCAGAATGAGATTGGTAGCGAAGCTCGACTCATCATGGAACGAACCATATCTAACAAGGTTCGATTACGCCTCTTAGCCACACCATTCAACTGTGGTGTCCTGGGAGGTGTCAATTGTGAGACAATCCCACATTCCCTAAGATAGTCGAGGAACTCTGAACTAAGATACTCACCTCCTCGATCGGATCGAAGCATCTTAATGTTCCTGCCCAATTGATTCTCAACTTCCTGTTTAAATTCCTTAAACCTCTCGAAAGTCTCTGACTTATGCTTGATTAAGTAGACATATCCATATCTACTGTAATAACGATTAGCATCCCTTGTGGCATGTTTGAATGGTCCACACACATCTGTGTGTATAAGGTCCAACAAACCTTCACCCCTCTCACACGAGCCTGTGAAGGGTGACTTTGTCATTTTTCCAAGTAAGCATGATTCGCAACTATCATCTGACTTTAGGTCAAACGACTCTAAGACTCCATCCTTTTGGAGTTGGCCTATGCGTTTCTTGCTTATATGTCCAAGGCGACAATGCCATAATGATGCTTTATCCAAGTTATTATTAGTAGTAGAATCAATACACAAAACGTTATTTCCTAAGTTATCTACAACAGATACAGCTTCATACACACCATCACAAGGTAATGCTTTAAAATAAAGAACATTATTAAAGAAAGCATCAATAGAACCAACTTCATTATTAAACGAAAAGGTAAACCCTTGTTTGTACAAAGCATGAAAGGAAATAATATTTCTTGCCATTCCTGGCGAGTAACAACATTTATTCAAATCTAAACTAAACCCACTACTTAGCGATAAAGTATAAACTCCAATCTTGGTGACAGGTGAAGCTTTCCTATTCCCCATGATCAAGTTTATTCTTCCTTGCTCCACATCCTCACTTCTTCTTAGTCCCTGCAAGTCACAACAAATATGAATACCACAACCGGTATCAAGGACCCAAGATTTAGAATGGGGTGAGTTATTAGAAATGATAGTGTAAATACCTGCATGGTTGGGTTTAACTTTCCCATCCTTCACATCCTGCTGGTACTTTGGGCAGTTCCGCTTCCAATGAGCCTTTTCATGGCAATAGAAGCATTCAGCCTCTTTTGGGTCAGAAGAAGGAGTAATGAAACCTTTCTTGGTTCCACTTGAAGAAGAGCCATCAAGGGTCCGAGCCTTGGTACCCTTCGAAGATCTCTTTCTCTTCCTCCCTCGACTTTTCCCGATTGCCAAAACCAGAGTTGAGTTTGGAGTAGGAGTGATAGCAACCGACTTCCCCTTAAGACCTGTTTCTGCGGTCTTGAGAAGTCCCTGAAGTTTGCTGAGGGTGACTTCTTCCTTGTTCATGTGATATGTCATGCGGAATTGATCATAGCACGATGGTAAGGAGTGCAAAATGATATCTATTGCAAGATCCTCCGGGAAGTTCACATTAAGCTTCAGCAAATGATCCACATACCTTTGCATTTTCTGCATGTGGCTCGTGACGGATTCCCCGTCCTTCATCATGGTTGTTATCATGGAGCAGATGATTTCATACCTCTCTTGTCTTGCACTTTGATGGTATCTTTCCATCAAATCTTGGTGCATTTCATAAGGGTAGAAATCCTCATGAGACTTTTGGAGTTCCGCTGTCATCGTGGCCATCATGATGCAAGCCACTTTCGTAGCATCCCTTTCATGTGCCCGAAAGTCAGCGATCTCCTGAGGAGTTGCAGTGGTCTCATCAATCTCCTTAAGCTCCTTGTCAAGGACATATTCTTTGTCCTCGTAGCGGGTAATCATTCTGATGTTTCTGATTCACTCATTGAAGTTGGATCCATCAAAGGTGACTTTCCCACACAAGTTCATAAGGGTAAAGGAGCCATTAGGATTAGAGCCAGAAGCATTGTTGAAAGACATCTGAAGAAAAGAGAACAAGGTTAGTTTAGATATA
The DNA here is from genome assembly GCF_002870075.4 of Lactuca sativa. Lineage (NCBI taxonomy): Eukaryota > Viridiplantae > Streptophyta > Magnoliopsida > Asterales > Asteraceae > Lactuca > Lactuca sativa. Next base: position 24,018,023 of record NC_056628.2, read on the forward strand.
AGAGAGTCCTTAATAAAACACCCAAATGTAATATTAAGACTAGGATCCAATCACAATATAATATAACTTAGAAGAGGTATGCCGTAATCTAAGCTATATCATATTTGAAAGGTAGGTGAATGACGATTCACCAATTTCCACCACGAAAACCGCAATATTTTAGTATTAGGTTTTTTGAATGGTTCTTAGAAATTCCTAGATTCTTTGAGATTCAATGAACTTTTCAAAGGCATGTTTCAATCTCGAGTGTGTCCTCCAAGTTTTGTGACTGGGATACCGAGGATCACAAAACGAGGTGTGAAGTAACCATGCAAATCACTTGGTACCCTTAAAGTTTATCACTCAATCGATGTGCCGGTAAACCACACACGCTCCATCGATACTATAATAAACCCTAAGTCACCCTTTACCTACCTTGTTAAGTCCAAGTTAGTGTGCCGGTTAACCACACACGCTCCACCAACGACTTAATCAAAGTGTAAAGTGTAATTTCATGGAATAGCACCTTATTCACATTTTTCCTAAAGTAACTAAGATTGGGAATTTAATAAAACATTTAGTTACTTTATAATATTCATCATACTTTGAATGAGAATTTGTAAGTCCTTGTCTTACCCGTTCGGCTAACGACCCTCCACCGGTCAAGCAAGCGGTGGGTGAGAGTGGACACCCATTAAGTCACCATTTTATAGGCAACAACCTTATACCCACCTTATAGACCGGCTTCGTGAATGAGGCGTACTAGCGGTAAGACGACTTTGTTCTTATACATATATATATATATATATATATATATATATATATATATATATATATATATATATATATATATATATATAATTATTAAATCATAATAATATAAGTATAAGGGTTGAATTCTAACTTTTAAAATTCTAAGGGTTGGAACAAAAGTTTTGACTTAACTTTACTTGTTCAAAAACTTGAGGGCAAGTTTTGTAAACTTTCAAAATTTTTCATTTCTTGTAACTTATGAGTTTAATAGAGTAATAAAATGAGGACTTTTCATTTTTCCTAACTCTTGTGTTCTTTTAATGGTTTTTAATCCAAGAGACTTTTGGTTTTCCATAACTTGAGGACAAGTTTATGGACTCCATTAAAACACATTATGATCAAGAATTAAACTACCACATAGGTTACAAATAATTCCTATGATCATCTAAACATCATAAGAACAAGAATATGAATATGAACACCTTCAAGAATCAAAATCACATTTAATCTTTGTAACTTTGATAACTAGTTGTTGTAAATGAGTTAGAAAAGACATTACACCTTCTAAAACAAGTTTTTCAAGTACCAAAACAATTTAGGGTAATGTTTCTAATCCATTTCCAGCAACTGAAGTCGAAATTCTGCACTCTGTCGACCCTACTCGCCGAGTGCATAAACCTACTCGCCGAGTAGGTTGAAGATTCAAGTGAACTCGACGAGTCCCCCCATGGACTCGACGAGTCCAACAGTCAGACAGCAAGTTTTTCGACTTTCTTCAACTTTTAAGCACAAATAACAAACAAACAAGCCTAGGCTCTGATACCATTGAAGGGTTTTGAGCATTCTAACACTTCCTAAGTGTACATGCAACCCTAATAACCTTGGATCTATGTTTGTCTAATTATCATGCTAAGTTGAATTCCAAGGCTATATTCCTATCTAGCATACATGGGGAACAATTTTAACTTGAATAATAGATAGAATAACTTACCTTGTCGTTGCTTGTGTTCCTTGAAACCTTGTGAGCCTAGCACCCCAAACGTGATGCCTCAAATGCTTCACACAACACCAAATGCTCTTGGAAAAACTTATGAGAGAACACACACTTCTTGAAATCGGCCAAGCCCTCTTGTTTTCTTAGTGTAGCCCATTTTGGTGGAGAATATGATTCTTATATAGTGTTGACACATCTAGGGTTACACCATGTAAACCCTAATGTGTCATGACTCTTCATTTCCATGACCCATGGGTTTGTAACTCCCATGGAGCATCCATGGAGCATCCTATGGGTAGAACCCAACTTGATAATCCATGGAGCCTCTTAGCCCACTATACAAGATATGGATGATTTACATAATCAACCCATATATTTAATTAGTTCTCTTTTGACCACTTAATTAATTCTAAATTAATTATTGATCAAACTAATCAAATATTATTATTAATATATTAGAACTTATAATATATTAATAATCTCCAAATGTTATTTCTCTCATTTAGTCTATCCAATTGCATGGTGCCATGCAACCCAAATGGACCATGCCGGGTCGGGTCAAGTACATACCAGAAATAGTTATGGACTTAGACACCTTATCCAACAGAAATACCATCATTTGACTCCTTTATGTGTCATTACATGTTAATTAGGATCAAAGCGTGTTCAAGGCTTCACTTGAACATCCAGCATTTCATGTCGATCCTTCATTCAAATCACCCGAGGTGAGTTCATACCCCTATATTTTTCCGTATTTTTAATGTTTTCAGGGGGGATACAAGCTAAACATAAATGTTTTCAAAACTCATGAAATTCTAATGCTTTAACCCTTTTGTACTGTGTTGAGCATAAGGGTCGTTTTTCACTGAAATTTCATAGTTTTCCGGATTCGCTATTCACTACGTTACTCACACATACTATAATCGGTATAGTTTGGGATTTTTCTAAACATAACATGTATAGAAACTTTCACTACTAAACGTATGCACTAAGAACATGCAGGAATAGTTTACAGTTTGCACTGCTACTTTAGCACGTTTTCATAATTGTAATTATCACTACGAAAAGTATACATTCGGATTTTCACTACGGTAGAACGCTACTACACTACATTTAAACTAGATTGTACGATACTATGAGGCGATACTTCACTATTGTACCCTTAGGTGTATAGGGATAAATCCTATCATAGTATAACTAGAGTCTCCTGGAGGGAGAGCGTGAGATTTGTGAATAGATCTATTCGGGACTGACATTCCCACACCCGAACTGCTAGCTACAGTTGGACAGGCATGCCCAGGGTGACAAATGTCATTTAAATCGACGCCTGAAGAACGTTGGAAAAGTCTCTAGTCATATCAAGTACGGTTATACGACTCACATTATGTATAAATCACCTTTAGTTTACAATTTGACTCTCTTCAGCAGTTTTATTTATACTAAATAGAACTAAAACACACTACGTATACTGGCCAAAGCCAGGGTTTTCAAACAGAACCAATTATGCAATGACTTCACATACAAAATACTTATACTTCATGGTTAGCTGAGGTAGTATTTTCGCATACCACTACAGTTTTCAGTAACGAACATTCATAGTTTTATACGGAATCGATAACGCTAGATTTTCATTAAAGAAAATATCGGATTTTCTTGGAAACATACATATATTCATGGTTTACTACAGAACTGATAACACTACATTTTTCATTAAAGAAAATATCGGATTTTCTTAAAACAAATACAAACATTTCTGCTAGCTCATCAATGACTTTTCATTACAAACTACCGCTTATGAACTCACCAGCTTTATGCTAATATATTTTCAAAACTGCTTGTATTCTCATGGAATTAGTAAACAGGTACTTCTAGGAGTTCGGAGAAGACGAGGAGTTAGAGTCGCGTCTGTCTATTTACTTTTACTCAGAATAAAAACTATGTATTAAACATTGTAAACCTTTTCACATATGTATTCAATGTCTGGTTGTGTTTACTATGCTTGCTATGATACAATTGTTGTGATACTATGCATGACGTCCTCCACCCCCGAATGTTTCCGCCGTTCCGGTTTGGGGGTGTGACATGACGACTTGGGTTTTCAGATGTGCGAAAAGTATATGTATGTGTTTGTAGATCTATGTGCGGGTATTGAGCATGCTGCTATGCTATAGCAATCAGTAGGTTTGTCCCCAAGTTTTGAGCACGTTGATGGAGTATGCTGAAGACATTGAGTGGGTTTTGTTAGTTATATGATCAGGTTCTGAGTATATATGTGTTATGGGCTAGCAACTTGTCCTACAAGTGGACAGTGTAGGGTGAGGTTTCAATATCGTGACTCTTGTTGGTGTTGTGAAGGACATTGTTTAGGACCTCTTGGACAATGGAGGAGGTGAGAGCCTCCATGATGGAGCGTTGGGACAAATGAAGTGACGACAATAGTGTCGATAGGTTATCAAGAGCATGCCAGTCATGAGCTGAGGGCTGGAGTGGGCATGCCAGACTTATGCTGTGGGCTCAGAGGCAATCCAGACCTATGCTGAGGTCCATGTAAGGGTATTACAGTCATAGGCTGTGGGCATAGAGATTGTGTTGATTATGTCTTTTGTAGGAGCGCGTTCGGGTTGATCTTTCTCCGGATAGTCTATGGCGACACATTATATTTTCGGTTAGGGTTGAGGCGGTCCTGATGTATGCAGTAGGCCAAGATACCCGGTGCGGGCTGACTGAAAGTCGTAGGCACGGAGGCTCAATAGGAGCGGTAGGGTTGAGGCGGTAAGCCAACAAACCCTGAGAATGTTAACTCGATGGTTGAACTGATTCGACATGTTGGATCCCAATCTAGGGTATTCCGTCCCGAGGATGACCAGACGCTATGATCAATTGGATTTGGCATATTGGTATTCCAACTCGAAGGGTGAGATAGGCTAGATATGAGTCTCGTGCTGGTTGACCGGAAGTGGTAGGTATGTTGTTGGTGGTAATCGCTTGCGGGACTATATTCTATGGATGTGGTGGGTGACAAGGAACGACATGTTAGATTATTGTTGGTGTTATGTGGATATATTATCCTGATGGTCTATTATATGGCATGTTGTGTTTGATCGGGCTGAGGTGGTCCTGCTTTATGTAGTAGGCCAAGATACCTAGTGCGGGCCGACTGAAAGTCGTAGGCACAAGGGTTCAGTAGAAGAGTAGGACTGGGGAAGGAGGTTAGCTGACCAGAGTGGTCGGATTGATCGAAGGCCTAGCAGGGCAGCCCAGTCAGGTCAAGCGCTCGGTGAGTGGTCCGGGGAGACTGTAGGCCCCGAGTGGGCGGTCCAGCCATACCGAAGGCTCAGTATAAGTTAATTTGTTAAGCTATGAAGGTGCATATTGGATGAGTAGACGGTTGTATCATTGGGTGATGTTCAGGTCGAAGAGCACTTGATGTAGGGAAACCAGTAGCAACATCGGAAAGGATCCTAGTAGACGTGGGAGCCGGAGGCAGAAATGCGGGAGCATTATCCAGGGTTGTTCACCGCAGCAGACTTTGAGGACAAATTCTAGTTCAAGTGGGGGAGAATTGTAACGCCCCGACTCCCAGGTGATAATTTTATGGCTTTGATTATCATAAGTTGCAAGGCCACGTGTTTAAGTGACCTACTCTTCGAGTCCAAGATAGGACTCGACGAGTAGGAGCTAAAGGATGAAACCCTAATTTTCAGGGTTTTGCACCCTATTTAAAGGATCATAAGCCTCCTTCAGCCCCCTTGCAACCTCTTGAGAGTCCAGCAAACCCTGATTTGTGTGTGTGCTTCATTCTTGGGTGTTTTAAGCTTTAAAAGGTGGATCTTTTTAAGAAGATCTTGGAGAGCAAGTGGCTAGAAGTAAGGAGCGTGTGGGGATCTGATATCTACCTCAGTTAGCATCTTTTGGAAGGTATCAAGCCATTACCTTGGCCTCATTTCATTCTAGATCTCATTTGGTTAAAGATTAGGGCTTTTCTAGCATAATAAGAAGCTATTCTTGGGTATGAGCTAAGATCTGAAGTTGTAACTTCATATCTGAACCCTCTTTGGTCTTTATGTCCATTAAGCTCTCAACTTTAGCAAGTATGAACCTCTCCTTAAGTGTGAAACTCCATTTCAAGCTTGGTTTTGACATTATAAGACTTTAGAGCCTTGCATGCACGTAAAGTTTGTAACTTTACGTGATAAACATGCCTCGGGAAGCTAGATCTGCATTATGAAACCTTAAAGTGGCTTAAAATGTATCTGAATGGATAGTGGATTGAAGGGACTCGACGATTTTCATGGTCAACTCGGCGAGTCAATGGGGGGTTTTCACGACTACCCGAGTTCTAGAAGGACTCGACGAGTCAGTGACTGCACTCGACGAGTTGGGTCAACATGGATTGTTGACCTTGATCGTTGACATTGACTTTAGCCAAGGGTTGTCTATTTGACTTTTGGGGAATTTTAGGAAGTTGGAAATTTATGAGTATAGATCATTGGTTACTTTTTATAGGTGTTGGATTTTGGGGCAGTGTTTCGGGAGCGCGATTTTGTGGTTCAGTTCGACATTACAAGGTGAGTTATTCTCACTATATCAACAGGGTCTAAGGCACCAATGCCGACCCTTATCGGATTTGTATTCGGGTTTATTGCATGATATGCTTTTATTGATTTACATCTTGGTAGTTAGGATGGTGATATGCTTATGCTTGGTGACTTGGTTAGGTCGGTGTCCTGGTAATATAATGAGGCCATGTTAGTGACCGGTTAGGTCGGTATCCCGATTATTGGGATGTTGCTATGATTAGTGATATGTTAGATCAGTTTGACTGTTATATGATATGAGCTAGCGTATGATATTTGTGCAGGATGTTGCTATGATTAGTGATCTGTTAGATCAATTTGACTGTTATATGATATCAATTAGTGTATGATATTTATGTGCACATGTTTGTTTGGTTGGGGGTTGAGTTGAGGCGGTCCTCCTTTGTGTTGTAGGCCAACATACTTGGCGAGCGGTCCGGATAGGTTGTAGGACCTGCGAGGCGGTCTAATCATTCCGAAGGCTCGGGAGCGGTTCAGATAGGCTATAGGCCCTGCGAGGTGGTCCAGTCAGGATGAATGCTCATTATGCATACTGTAGACTTAGGGAGTGGACCAGGTGGACTGAAGGCCCGTTGCAGGCGGACCAGTCACATTGTATACTCGAGATACATGGTTGTTCTGTTTACTTATATGTTATGGTTATATCGGTATGGCGTTAGTATTTTGGGGGTAACTCACTAAGCCTTCGAGCTTACAATATCAGTTTATTGTTTCAGGACTTAGTAATTTGTATCCCTTTTTTTAGATGAATAACCCAACAAAACACATTTTTCAGCCCTTTTAGAAAACTTATATTGATTATTTAGTTTGGTAGCAAAGCACATGCTACCAAATACTCTTAAATGTTCAAACCCAAGTGTTTTTTATAAATATAGTTCATAAGGAGACAAGCCTTTTAAAATAGAAGTAGGCATTCTATTTATTAAAAAAACAGAAGTACGAACAACTTCTCCCCAGTAAATAACTAGAAGAACAGATTGAAATAACAAAGACCTAGCAACATTTAAAATATGTATGTGTTTCCTTTTAACCACCCCATTCTGGTGTGGTGTATAGACACAATATGTTTGATGCAGAATTCCATTAAGTTCAAAAAAAGACTTCATCTTAGAATTTAGAAACTCAGTTCCATTATCTGACCGAACAACTTTAACCTTTGAATCAAATTGATTTAACAAGATACTAAAGAAAGACGTAAAACAATTATAAACTTCATCGTTAATTTTCAAAAGATAGACCCACGTAGCCCTTATGAAATCATCCACAATAGTAAAAAAAAAACCTAAAGCCTTCCCTAGTAGTCACTCTATAGGGACCCTATACATCAAGATGAATTAACTCTCCAAGACTATATGAGCTATGAACACCAAGAGAAAAGGGTTCATGAGTTTGCTTAGCCTTGTGACAGACATCACAAGGATGAAGATCAGTATTAGCAAAATTAAGTTGATCTTTTAAACAGTTTAAATCTTGTTCAGCTGGATGACCCAATCTACTATGCCAAGTTAGTTTATACACAAAACACTTAGCAAAGTTAGTAAAATTAAGTTTATCTTTGCACAATTTATGTACAGAAAGTAAATTCACATTAAAATCAGGAACAACAAAGACATCAAATAGTGTTAAGTTAAAAAAAAAAAACAGTAAATTTTCAATTTTGCTAATTTTGGTACAAGATACATTAGGATGACTCACAAGAAGATTCAATTTTGAAACATCAATAGTATCATGAAGAAGTGACCCAGTTGAAGTTATATGTTGATTTGCCTGAGTCAACTACCCATTTTTTATGGTTAAAAGTAGAATTATATGACCTAAAAAAAGGAATACCTGCCATATTAGCACTCACAGAAGTATCCTCAGAGACAGAAGACTTCTCATTAATGAGACTCAACAACTTGTTGTATTGCTCACTTGTAAGATAGTGAGCACTACTACTCCCAGTGACATCTGAAGCAACACTAAAAGAAAAAGAACTACTAGAAGGAACAAATGAGGAGTTACTAGAAAAAGATTTACTTTGACTCTTCATGATATCACTATTAGTTTCATTCCTGAATTTAAAATCTTTTGGATATCCAATTAGTTTATAACATCTTTCAGTAAGATGTCCCTTAAGTCCATAGGTTTTACATTGCAAGTTCTAATTTCTTCCTCTGTTTGAGTTATTATTTTGACTTCTCTTATCATTGAATCTAATGTTAAATGCAGATACTGAGTTTTAGAGACACTAGAGGAAGAGGAAAGAGCCCATTCTTTTGATGAGACTCCTCTCTAGAGACAACAGAAAAGCAGATTTAACATTAAGGAGAGGATCCATCAAAAGTATGTGACTCTTTACTTGATTAAAGGACTCATCAAGACCACTTAAAAACTACATTAGCTTCATTTGCTTAGAATTATCATTATATTTAGCAACAGCCTCACAAGTACATTTAGCAAGATTTGTAAGACCATAGAATTCCTTCCAGAGAGCATCAAGTTTATTAAAGTATTCAAACAAGGAATACCCATTTTGACTAAGAGAATTAATACGTTGATGAACATTAAAGATAACCGACCCATTTTCTTTATTACAAGTTTCAAACTGTTCATCCCAAATTTCTTTAGCAGATTCATAACATGCATGACAAGAGTAAATGGACTCAGATAAAGAACCAAGGATCCAGGAGCAAACAACTACATTGGCATGCTCCAACTTCTACGACCAAAGTTCATCATTGGAATCCTTAGTCACTTTACCTTCAACAAACCCTAATTTATTTATAGTTTTAAGACTTCTAGTCATAGAACTACGCCATACACATAAATTTTCGGTCCCAGATAGTTTTAAGTTTACAGTTGTAGTAACAATATTATCAGAAGGATGAATGAACAAAGGATCATCTTAGTTCACATATTCAATCTTAGAATCACTACCAGATTCAGAACCAGGTGCAGGTCCAGTTATGATGCACAAACAAGGAAACTAACAAAACACAAACAATTGTGATTCTTATAAGTTCAGATGGTCACCATAGTATGTCGGGGCCCAAGATAAGAATCACAGAGCCACACAAAAGAAACAATCAAGACAAGAATCACAGAATCACACAAAGAGACTATATAATAACTGGTGTACACAAGACAACCAAGATCTCCCAGAATCTACAGCTAAAAACAGAGATAAAACGGAACAAGAAGGCTCACAAAACAACCGTGAAGAGAAGAAGCAGATCGATTCTTGTTACTCAATTCCCTACAAGAGTTAACGGTGATGAAATTCGTTCTCAAGAGAGCTATTTCAGAGAACAAGATTAATCGATCTTATAAGACGACGTTCTACAACCAAGGATCTCCACTCGTAGACAATCAGTCAAACAAGGATCTCCACGTGACGACAGATCTGCAAGAATACAAAGAAACTCGCAATACCAAGATCTTAAAAAACAAAGAACACAGAAAAAAATTTACGAACGAAAACCTAGATCGTAAAAGAACAACCAAACCCAAGACGATCACAAAAAGGTTCAACCACTAGAGAATCGAACAGAGACCTCTAGGATAACCAACTATGAAGATCTAAACGAGATGAATAAAAAACACAAGATCTAAACAAAAAATATGAACAGAAAAAGAAGTACCTCAAACGAGTTGACGATGATTGTCGGAAACCAAGATCGGAGCCTCACTGCTCTGATACCATCTTAAAAAACACACAAACATATTTTCCCAACATTATCATCCATTATATCATTTGAAGACAAACATACATATGGTTTTGATCATACTTACATTCAAAAACTTCACTACAATATTCCTAATCTACTCTCTGTATTTCACTCAACCTAATCTACAACAAGAACTAAGAACAGAAACAAAAATGAAAAACCCTAGTTCTTTATCTGAAGAGAGAACGAGAGAGAAAAAGTCTGATAGTGTGTGTGAAAAATGAATCAACTGAAGTGCAACATCCCTCACCTAATCCTTAAGTACCCGGGTAAACGGACTCTTTCAACCCGTGTGCAAACCCGAACTTAAACAAAATAAAATGCATTGCAACCCACAAGAATCACTCATAATACACAAACTACCCACAACTTAACCAAATAACAAATTTAGTAATAAATTAACTTACCTTTCAAACCTTGCAAAACAAAGAATGTTAAGTTTGTATACCAACATATATATTTTTAACACTTCACCTTAACAGTGCGGAAAATAAAATGTTCCCCTGAACGCGTAGGGATGGTTCTATGTGTAAAAATGTCACCACAAGTTCCATACATATGAGATTATGATGTTATGATCTAAATAAGTTTTAAACAAATATAGTTCAATACAAATTACATAAATATATATACTTAACTCATATCTCAATCTGATATAATTCGTTTACAAAAAAAATTGATAACACATTTCTTTTTCATAGAATTTTGAGAACATTGCAATGTATATACTTGGTTAGAAACTACAATTATTTCAGACACCAAAAATAATGGTTATGACACATTACGCTATATAACAACGTTAGATGGTCTCCACAAACCCCATCATCCATACCATCAAGGCATCAACCATCACCTCCCCTCTTTCTCTTTCACACACACAACACACAACAACCCAAAAACACACAGATTTGTATGTATATGTAGGTTATAGATTGTAGCCTGTAGCCTCCAATGGAAGTGTGTCGGGGTTGTTCCCTAGAAAGCTTTTCCCTACAAGCACCAGTAGTACCCATTTGATTTCTTTTCAGTTTTCAGAGGCCCAAAAGGTTAAAAAAGTAAATAGCTTTCAGATTCATCTTCCCTTTGCTTGTCACTTTCTCAGTTAAAATATTTTTTTATCTTCCACAGTGTACCCGCACGCCCCTCATCCTTTTTCTCGCCTTTCCTTGATGCCCTTTACTCTTTTCTTTTCTAAAAGCCAGATACTTGCTCCAAAGTAAGTCTTTTTATTCTTTTTTTGCCTTCTTTGTTGCTGACAAAATCTTTATCCTGTTGATGCTCCTGCCATATAGTTGCATTTGTTTAAGAAATCTGTCATCTTCAATTAGTTTAGATTTGAATCGTTCAAATCATGTGAATTTGGATTTCAAACTTGTTAGGTTTTGACAGATTCAAAGGGGTTTCTTCATTCGGGTCGTCTGTTGTTTCGTTGATTAGTTGTTCTAATCTTTTTGTTCAAAATTGAAGGCTTTTGAAGATCGAAAAAGTTAGACTTTGACTGCGATGATGAAGACTTTGACTTTAGTTTGTGCGATGTGTTCCAGAATTGGTTGATTCTTTTTGAGGTGTGTGGTGGGGCCTTGTTTTGGATTGGTTGCAACCATTTCCCCCTTTTTGGCTGTTGAATATGAGGAGATATTGACTTCACCAAACTCATCGGGGAATTTCTCGTAAATTGAGGTATTTTTCTTCTTTAATCTGATTTGGGTACTTTAAGAGCTAGTTGAATCTATGCTTCTCTGAATTGGGTAGTCAAATTTTACTTCTGTGATGACCTAATTTGACTCAAAAATCGTTTCTTGAGATCCTTTAGTTCCGAAAAGTACATCTGGGTTGTTTCTCTTCTTTAATCTGATTTGGGTATTTTTACAGATTAGTCGAATCTATGCTTCTCTGAACTGGATTATTGATATTTGGTGACATGAAGACCCAATTTGATTAAAAAAAAATCGTTTCTTGAAGATCTATTAGTTTCCAAAGAAATTGGTATGAGAGATATGGAGGAAAACGGGGCAGAAGATTGGAAGGAGCTTGTGAAGAAGATGCTACCTCCTGGAGCTGCAGTACCTGAAGAAAGTGATGAACTTGATTACTCAATTGCTATGGAATACATGGGTCCTAATGTTTCTTATCAGGTTCCAAGGGTTGAACCATTAGAAGTAAATTCCCGTTCTATCCCTACAGCATCTGTAGCTGAATCATTTTCAGATTCAAGAAGATCCATCACTCGTGAAGCCCCCCCTGTAATCGAGCCTATACCTTTGCCAGTTTCTTATATTGCACATGTGACAGATTCCCCAAATCAAAGTCCAAGATTATCAAGGAGTTCTGAATCTGTAGTTTCCGTTTTGCATAATGGTGATTCATTTTCAGCTTCCCCTTCAGGGTCTCCTAGTTCTTCTCAAAACCTACAAATTGATGCTAATGGAAACGAAGTGAGACGAGGTCGAGCTCCTGTGGTCACTTTCAACACAATCGATAGATCCGAGAGGAAAGACGTGGGGCCCGGATACCCCGAATACGTTGCGGTTTCTAAAGAAAAGAAAAAGAAGAAGACAACAAAAAGACGAGTTTGTTACAGGTGTGGGAAAGGGAAGTGGGAAACGAAAGAATCTTGTTTGGTTTGTGATGCAAAATATTGTAGTAATTGTGTTCTTAGAGCAATGGGATCGATGCCCGAGGGTAGAAAGTGTGTTACTTGTATTGGTGAAGCGATTGATGAGTCAAAACGTCTTACTTTAGGGAAGAATTCGAGGTTGTTATCTCGGTTGCTTAGTCCTTTGGAAGTGAAACAGATTATGAAAGCAGAAAAAGAATGTTCTGCTAATCAGCTAAGACCTGAGCAATTGATTGTTAATGGGTATCCACTTAAACCTGAAGAAATGGCTGAACTTTTGGGATGCCCATTGCCTCCACGAAAGTTAAAACCTGGAATGTATTGGTATGACAAAGAATCCGGTCTTTGGGGAAAGGTAAAACCATGTTCTTTCTGTATGTGTAGTGAGTTTTCTGTATGTTTGGTTGTAAAGATTGTAATATTTTTGTTTTTAATGTTTCAGGAGGGAGAGAAACCCGATAGAGTTGTGAGTTCAAACTTGAATTTCACTGGGAAACTTAGTCCGACTGCAAGCAATGGAAACACAGAAGTTTACATGAATGGAAGAGAAATCACAAAACTTGAGCTGAAAGTGCTGAAGGTTAGTTAGTATTTTGATGTTGTTACAGATGTTTGGTGAGTGATATAGAAATTTGAAATCTGTTATAATCTGTTGTATTGATTTGTTTCAGATGGCAAGTGTGCAATGTCCTCGAGACACGCATTTTTGGGTTTATGATGATGGGCGTTATGAGGAAGAAGGTCAGAATAACATCAAGGGAAATATTTGGGAAAAGGTATGTATTGTATTATTATCTATTATCTATTATTATTATGTAATGTATGATATTTTCATGTGTTGTAAATAAAGTATGGTGGATAAAATGTTTTTTTTGTTATTTTGTTGGGAAAAGGCTTCAACACGGTTTCTTTGTACGTTGTTCTCGTTGCCTGTGCCACAAGGTCAGCCACAAAGAGAGAGGGATGAAGCCAGCAATTACACAACTGTTCCAAATTACTTTGAGCCCAAAAAGATTCAGAAGCTTTTATTACTTGGACTTGAGGGTTCTGGAACAAGCACCATCTTTAAGCAGGTATGCCCCCTCTATTTCATTTCCATTTTCATTTTCATTTCAAAAAAGTTGAAAAAAAAAAAAACACTTTATGATTACAGAGATTATCGATTGTAATTAGTACTGGTTAATGAGCACGTATAAAGATCATTTCCCTTGTGGTTACTGTGGATGCAGGCAAAATTCTTATATGGGAACAGATTTAGTGATGAAGAGCTGCAAAATATAAAGCTGATGATCCAGAGCAACATGTATAGATACCTGAGCATTCTACTTGATGGACGTGAGCGCTTTGAGGAAGAAGCAATGATGATGAAGAAAAACTCCCTCTCCATAGAATCACATGATCAGTCCACCGAAACAGGTAGTTTGACTTTATTTTTTTTACCTTTTGAACTCAAAAATCAACATAAACTTAAATCGAATGGTTTGATTTCAATTCAGGTAATGAGGAAGAAGCAAGCCACTGTATCTACTCCCTGAACCCAAGATTGAAACATTTTTCGGATTGGCTCCTTGACATCATTGCGACTGGAGATTTGGATGCATTTTTCCCTGCAGCAACACGTGAGTATGCCCCACTAGTCGAAGAGGTCTGGAAGGATCCAGCCATCCAGGAAACATACAAGAGGAGAAATGAGCTACACTTCCTTCCCGATGTTGCAGACTACTTCTTAAGTCGGGTGGGTATATTCATTCATTCATTTCATCATTTCTCAAAACAAACTTATTAAGGTGCCTTTGATAGTTGTTGATTAAGTCTAGACACAACCCTGAATGAATCTTACCGAGTCAGAGGCTTCTAAGTATGATATCAAACAGTCTGGATCTGACCGAGTCACACCCAGTAATAAAAATAATAATAATAATAATTTTGAGTGGGTTTCAGGCGGTTGAGGTATCTAGCAACGAATATGAACCTTCAGAGCATGACATATTGTATGCTGAAGGTGTGACTCAAGGAAATGGCTTGGCTTTTATAGAATTCTCCCTTGATGATCGTAGTCCCATGTCAGAGACATACACCGATAATCTCGATGCCCAATCTCAACCTCTTACCAGGTAATCTTACATTTTGTATATCAGCATTTTTTCAAAGTGATTAATCTTTTATATACGTGTTGTTACTTGTTAGATATCAACTGATCAGAGTAAATGCTAAGGGAATGAATGAAGGGTGTCGATGGGTGGAAATGTTTGAGGATGTGCGTGTAGTCGTGTTTTGTGTTGCCCTAAGCGACTATGATCAAATGTGGTTGTCACCCGACAACACAGGAAGCGGGTCCCTACTTCAAAACAAAATGGTTCAAAGCAAAGAGCTTTTTGAGGCGATGGTGAAACACCCTTGTTTTAAAGACACTCCTTTTGTCTTGATTTTAAATAAATATGATCTTTTTGAGGAGAAGCTTAAGCATACCCCGTTAAGTGCGTGTGAGTGGTTCACTGATTTCAGCCCGGTTCGACCCTACACCAACAACCAAAACCTGGCCCACCAAGCTTACTATTATGTGGCGATGAGATTTAAGGATTTGTATGCGTCTTTGACTACAAGAAAGCTGTTTGTTTGGCAAGCGCGGGCCCGGGACAGGGTGACGGTTGATGAGGCGTTTAAGTACATACGGGAGATTGTGAAATGGGATGATGAGAAGGAAGAGACGTATTATGGTGGGGCTGAGGACTCGTTTTATAGTACAACTGATGTCAGCTCGCCACCTTTTGTCAGGCAAGAGTAGAAAGAAGAGTGGAAATTGAAGTATGTTTTGTTTTTAATTTATATGTTTGTTGTTTGTTGTTTGTAGATAAGAATATGGTTGGTGAATAATAAGAAGTTGTTTTATTTGGATTTTTTACAAGTTAGTAGTTGGGAGGGACTTAAGTAAGTTATATGGTTGGTAAAGCTCCCTGTCCTGTCATGTTTTGTTTTTGTCCTGTAAGTTGATATGCGAAGGGTTGTTAAGATCCGATTTTCAAATGTAAACCAAGTCCATAAGTATTTTTTTTTTCATGTTGCTTAGTTCTTACTTCTTAATGCAGTTTTATATAACTTTATGGTGTTTGGCAAGAAAAGAAGGCACCATAGGAGAGGCGAATTTGGAGTGTCAAAATGGATCTAGAGTGGAGGTGCACAAATACTGATTTTCCATAAACTGGTTTTCGGCTTTTGGCTATAATTGGTCTTTTTGTTTTTTTGAAAGTGAAATTGCTTTAAAAAATCGGCTTTTCGGTTGAAAAAATGGTTCGTTTGCTTTTATAAAATCCTTTTCATCAGTTTTCGCTTAACGGGTTCTAAAAATACCAGCCCGTTTTATTATGGTTTAAAAAACACAACTCTTGATGTGCACCTAGTCTAAAGTAGAGGTGCACATGGATTGGGTTGGGCCAAAAAGACTAGTATGGTAAAGGATGAGTCTGAAGTAAACCCATGTTTGTTGTCTACTCCTCTAGTGCCACTAAATGATGACCTCCTAAACTACATATGCTTGTCTTTAGTTTTCAAGGTTGGGTGGCTTGGCTTGGTCAAATGAAGGACTTGGGTTCGAGTCGGCATTGCGTAATGCGTGCGTGGGACTGGGAGTACCATTAATTTAGTCTCACTCCTCTAGGCTGTAGAGGTGGGCTTCTCTGGGTGAGTAGGTTGATGCCTTAGGTAGAAATTCGGTTATAATTGGTTCGTTTTTTCGGTTATTTGAAAGTGAAATTACGTTAAAACCAGTTTTTTCCGATTAAAATCTGGTGTGGTTCAGTTTTTTAGAAAAAAATCAGTGAAAACCGATTTCAGCTTTCTATAAAAACCTATATCAAACCACCAGCTCAGTTTTAGTTGAACGGGTTATATCGGTTATTAAGATTGTTAAGAAAAAACAGTTTTACATGGACTGGATTATTAGGCCATCCAAAGTATCCATTACTAATCACTAATGTGAAAGAGTGTTACCTCATCACCACACACAACCATTAGATGTGGTATACCCATCATTATATCCTTCTTACTTTTAATTTTATATATATATATATATATATATATATATATATATATATATATATATATATATATATATATATATATATATATATATATATATATATATATATATATATATATATATATATATATTACTTAAAATATAGAGAGAAAAAGAGAAAAAGAAAATAATTGGTTGTGGTGATTCGTGCTTTCCACCACAAATGACCACGAAAACTTCAACCACTAGACACCACTAAACACCCAAGGTAGTGTTCACATTTGTGGTTCGTGGCCAACTAGACACATGGCATAGCCGAAATTTTATTTTAGGGTAGGCCAAATAATATACAAAATATGAACCAGTGGTAAAATTCTTCAAACGATAACAAAATGTAACTATATATATATATATATATATATATATATATATATATATATATATATATATATATATATATATATATATATATATATATATATGTATATGTATTCTTAACTAAATTTTTTATTTTAAGTTGCAAACGATGTTGCCTTACATTATTAAAATAATCTAAAATTGAGTCTAATCGACATAGACAACAATGTATTCTCTTCTACAAATTTCAAGTTTGAATGGAAAACGCCATATCACAACCCTAATTCCTTATATATATATATATATATATATATATATATATATATATATATATATATATATATATATATATATATATATATATATATATATAGGATTAGGTTATTTTGTTTTTAGTAACTATTGTGTGCCAGAATGCACAGATCTGGACCATTGGATGAAATATAATCAAAGGTCATGATCTGAGGGTCTATGATAGTAGAATAGGATAATATGTACCATATAATCACACAAATTTGAGCATAAGAGCATTCTAGTCAATTAACCTATATTAAAAAAGGAAATTTTCGGATTTTTAGGGATAATTAATTCCTTTATTTTTAAAAATCTAAATATTTTAAATTAATTTAAAATTAAAAATCCGATTTTTATTCTGTCAGAATGATAGAATTTTAACCATAAAGTAGTAAACATATTTTTCGATTTTATTCTGTCAGAATGACAGAATGTCAACCATAAACTAGTAAATATATTCTGAAAGAATACACAAAATCGATTCTTGAACTAATAATATACCAAATAATTACATTGTACGATTGTGATTAATTGAATTATAACAAACATTCTAAAAGAATAACAAGTATAATTCTTAAAAAATAACAACATTCTAGATGTCTTGTGTATGTTTGACCTTTAAGCCAATTCAAAATATGCTAGCATTCTATGAGATTGACATTTTGTGACATTGACATTTTGTCAGAATTGTATTGCATGAGAATGATTTTATACAAGGAGCCTTTCCCATCAGGTCTTCAAGCCATTTCTATCACAAATTCATTGTCAAATACTTTGTAGTGATACACTTGTAATAGCTGCACATTAAACATATAATCAATTAACTACAAATTCTATCATAATAAAGCAATAATATTCTTATATAATAAACTATTCTTTCAGAATGGAAATATTATAAAAAGGTAATACTGTATCTTTCATCATCTGTAGCAATTGAAGCTTAATTAGAATATATAGAATATTCAACACAGAACATAAAACATAAGTAAAAGTAGTTAGAATAACTAGTATACAACATACATTAGAATAAGTAGAATAATTTGAAGTGAACATTTTATCAAACCACCATGCATAAAATAAATATACGTAAACCATAATGCTTAAAATATTTAAGGTATACATAACTTACAATATCTAGAATAAATCAAAAGAAATCATTATCACATAAGAATATGTAGAATGTTTAAGGAAGAATGATGTAATGTTGGCATTATGTCAAACACCTGGTGGGTGGAAGTTACACTTTCACATTACACATAGCAAATTAACATGTCAAGATCAACATCAGATTCAACAACAAGGTAAACATCATGTGCAATTTCAGATAGCAATTAGATTCAAGGTGCAAAATCAGAAATCAATTTCAAAACCAATCAATCGATACATACTCAATCAGAATCATAAATCAATTTTGACTCAAAGTGAACAAGTCTCGATTCTTCAAAGATGAAACTTCCAACGAATCAGAAATTAAGGTAGAAGAAATCGATTAAGTTGAATAAGAAATAGAGGAAATATAACTAACCTTTTGGCGTCTTGAGAAATAGAATTCGTTTGAATTCGTTGCTACTAGTGCTGGTATTTTGATTATCATTCACTCCCTCAGTCTTGTAACATTTGTTGGTTGTAGCAGGGTTATGGTCGACATGTTCATCAAAACTCAACTGATGCGGCCGAAGGTCAATGGAAGGGGGAGGATACGATTTTATGGTTGCCGATGGAAGAGGCAATAGGGAGGAGGCATAAGTAGAATACATATGATATGAGAAGCTAGGGTTTAATAGTTGGTCAAAGAGATTTTTATGGTAATTTCCATGAATTAATGGATTTTATTTTAATTATCATGCTAAAGTTACATAATTACCCTTATTACAATTTTTAGTTATTTAATTATTCCTAAATTCCTATTGGTGCATTTATGCACACAATAGTTGCTAGAAACATTTGAACCTAGCTATATATATATATATATATATATATATATATATATATATATATATATATATATATATATATATATATATATATATATACACACACACACACACGTGTGTATGTAACCTTAATTTTGTGTGGGTGGACCAAAACCCACTCTTGCACTATATTGGCTACACCCCTAAGCTAGACCACGAGCATCTTCATTGCATGTACTCCGGTAGATCTGAGATAACTTGTGAACTGCATGGTCCGGTTGGTCCCCTTCTTTTTATATGCATATACAATTATTAATATACTTAAGACTTACTTGATAAAAGGTAAAAAGAAAATGAGACAAGGCGCACAACAATAAAACATAAAAGTAAGCGTGTCGGGGTTTCCGCTAAGAAAGAGACACATGTTAATTTCTTGACTGACCCGACAGAAGGAAGGTCAACCCTCAGACCGGCTGACATTTTGATTTTTGGATGGGTCGGAGGGAAACATGCATGTGTGGATCTTACAGGGGTATCCCCTCTCGTGGGCCTGAGGGCTGGGGGGTTCACAGCGGGACATGTTGCTTTAAAAGCAGCCACATGTAAAGTCACCAAACATGAGAGATCGTGCCTGGAAAATCAACATGTGTTCATACCATTTGCATTTGATACTTTTGGTTTCCTCGCACCGGATGCAGTAGAGCTTCTTAAAAGAGTACAACGAATCTTGCATAGTAATGTTATATCCCCTAGATCTTCGGATGTAGTCTTTAAAAGAATTAGCTTTACCATTCAAAAAAGCTTAGCGACACAACTTGTTGTCCGTTTGTCATCTCACTCATTGTATGATGACTTTTAATTTGGAATTAAAAAGTCGATAGATATCGATGAAATAATAATAATAATAATAATAATAATAATAATAATAATAATAATAATAATAATAATAATAATCTATCGGGTCCTTGACCAGTCCGATCCAACAAAATAGTCTAGGCAACTTATTATTATTATTCTGGTGCTATTAATAAACTACATATCAAACCCAACACTGCACTTTTTATGCAAATTACAAATGAAACACAACACATGCTTTTAACCAACTTTTATTTTTATATTATAAGTTTATAATCTTAAAAAATAATCTGGTTATCAAATAAGATACCCAAGATTACGTCATAAGAATCTATTTAGATCCTTGATGAATTCAAACTCAAGCGTCACGATTGTTGAAGGATATTTATTGGTTTACTCATTAATATTCACCATTCACATGCCAAGAATCATATTGTACAACTAGAAATCTCTAAATATTGTATGTTCCCAGTAGACAATGATCATTCACATAAGAATTTAATATGATCATCGTTAATATTCATCATTCATATAAAAATGATCATAGTTACAATGATAAATTATTCGATATTGCAAATTTAGAATAGATGGATGGATCGATTGGATAGATTCACCATTCAATAGGGTTGTTATGTATAATTTGGTAAACTGAATTCAAAGAAAAAACCGTTACAGATGTGCAAAGACATTTCTCTCATCATCATATAAATCAACAAAAGAATATCTTAAGACATCACTAATCTCTAAAAGACATTCAACTCAAGGTAAACAAGTCTTATGTTATCACATAGATGATGGATTATGGAATGCTCCTTTGACTAACTCAAGAGGCTGAGTACCTTCAGAGTTCACCCTTTTGACATCACGGGTTCTGTGAATCAAAATACAATACAACAAAAATAAGCAATAGTAATAGTAGCATGAGAGGATAGAAGGTGAAATCCATATATAACAATCAGCTAAAAACGTCTAAAAGGAATTTGGAGGACCTTGAAGAAGCTTCCAATTGTAATCCAAGCCATTTTTCCCAGTTACACCACCACCTTGATAGGAACCATGTTCAGAATCTTCAAAATGAAAGTGTATGTAAATGCATCCTCTTGGAGCTTCTCAAACCTAAATTAAACACAAACAGGAAGAAGATGGTTAAAGATTTGAACCAAAAATATGTTTTTGGTATATTTTTAACAAAAGGAAAGAATATTAAATCATTATTACCTTCCTGACTTGGAGAAGTGTCCTGCTCCCATCTCACATTTAAACAACAAAACATTCTCATCTGTTTTCATCTCTCTCAACTTTGCAACAAACTTAGCAGGTTCTGAATAAAGTACACGTGGATCTGCCAAAACATGTCATACATACCTCCAGTTAAACAATACATTAGATATAATCAAGAAAACGATATTGGCACAAATTACCAAATAAAATAAAAAAGTAAACACTACAATATGTCACTCTTGTCATCTTCTTGAAAAGATAGCCTACCATTTAATCCAGCAGTAACAAGTATTGCTGGATAATCCTGAGCTTTTACCTGGTCAAAACAGACACCCATCAGTAACTAACTTTAACATTTGATGATCTATCAGATGGATTTAAACTGAAACAAGACACACTGACACTCACATTATCAACTGGTGAATATGATTTCATGTAAAAGTAGAACTCTTCTTTCCGAGGATCACCCCATTCCTGCAATAAAACAAGTCATTCACATTTTGAAAGAAACATACTAATATTATCATAGCATCCTACTTTGAGTTTCCAAAGAAAAAAAAAGATTATATATAAATCACCTCCCATTCTGCAGTTGTAAGAGGAATAGTTGGATCAAGCATTGTAGTCACAACATCTACAAATGGTACTCCAGCTACAGCAGCCTTAAATAAATCAGGCCTCATGTTTACAACAGCACCAATAAGCAACCCTCCTGCACTTCTTCCATTAATGCACAGTTTTTCTTTCGTACAATATTTCTTTTGTATCAGATACTCTGCACAATCGATAAAATCTGTGAATGTATTCTTCTTATGAAGATATTTCCCATTTTCATACCACTTCCTCCCCATTTCTCCACCCCCACGGATGTGAGCAATTGCATATATAAAACCACGATCCAATAAAGACAATCTTGATGCTTTGAAACTAGGATCCACACATATCTGCATAACAAGACAAATGGAAATTGCTTCAGTGACAATGTAGTAACGTACAAGTTCCAATTTATTTCTTGCATGCAAATCCATTACCTCATAGGATCCATATCCATATAGCAACATTGGATCCGACCCATCAAGCTTCACCAAATCCTTTCGGTAGACAATTGATATAGGAACATGAGTGCCATCTTGAGCAACTGCCCACTCCCTTTTGGTTACATAGTTTGAGATATCAAAACCACCCAATACCTGATTCCACCAAAAAAGAAACTCATTAGACCTAACGAGGAGTTTTTTTTTTTTTTTACTAAAATCAATCATCATGTATGTAACTTACTGTTTCGATTTTCTTCAGAACTGAAACTCCTGTATTCATGTCATAATCATATGTAGAAGGGGGTGTTCTCAGAGAGCT
The DNA here is from genome assembly GCF_002870075.4 of Lactuca sativa. NCBI lineage: Eukaryota > Viridiplantae > Streptophyta > Magnoliopsida > Asterales > Asteraceae > Lactuca > Lactuca sativa. Next base: position 24,040,685 of record NC_056628.2, read on the forward strand.
ATAATCAAATCTCAATATACTTGAAGAAAATTGCGACTCTGCTGGTTCCACTGAATAAACAGGGTCAATAAATTCAACAGATTGGCCACCATGGAGACTTTGAAGTGGTTCACCAATAGGTGGAAGAGGGTAAAAGGTTACCCGAGGTAAACCCTTTTCACGCTCATACACAACAAGGTGATCACTAAAAGTTCTTACATCCTGTATTTTTACAGTTTCCCTATGAGGAAGAAGAATTGTGGTTGCATTTACATTGTCCAATGGACATGCTAGTAGTTCTGAATTGAAAGCCTCATCACTCCTCCTTTTGATGAAAAAATGATTGCCACGATGGCTGACTGATGTATCAATGCCCTCTGTGCGAGGTGTTAGAATTGTAAGATTGTTCTCAGGCTTTGAGATATCAAAATAGAAGATAGACCTTGTAGTTTTACTCTCTGATCCAACAAACAGGTACTTTTTGCTCTCAGAAGCTTCAAGATCTAGGGAAAACATATCATCTTTTTCATCATAAAGACATGAATCTGTCGATTGATTTGTACCCAACTTATGAAACCACACCTTATCTGGCCTGAGAATCGCATCCATGGTGATGTATAGCAAAGCCTCATCACCTGCCCATTCAAGATAACTTGTTACACCAACCAAGGGGTCACCAACAAGTGTGCAAGTCTCAGCATCCATGACATAAATGGTATAGATCTCATCTCCTTTAGTGTCTTCTGCGTATGCTACCAATTTGTGATTTGGACTGACATTAAAAGCACCAATGCTGTAATATGCATGCTCTTTAGCCTTAACATTTTCATCCAAAATCACATGCTCAGGAGGAGCTTCTGGTCCTGTTGGCATGGAATCATGAACAGATGGTGCATCCCCATTGTTTTCTACAAGGCGCCGACAATGCTGTACGTACTCCTTGCCCTCCAAAGTCCGCTCGTAATAGTAGTAAGGGCCTTTTCGAACAGGTGCAGATATATCATCTTCTTTAATCCGGCTTCTTAACTCAGCATAAATCCGATCTTCCAAATGTTTGGTTCCTGATATTTAAAATACAATAACTCTTTCAATTACTAAGAAAAAAGTTTCATATGAGAGAGTACAAGCAGCAAAAAACCAATCTACATCGACTTCAGATTGAGAGAGTACAGGTAGAAGGGAGTTGGTTACCTGACATGATGAAATCAGTATAAGCATTTTCTTGTTGAAGGTGGGAAAGGATTTCAGGATTGGAACGAGAATCGTCACGGAGCCAGTAGTAATTATCAACCCTAACGTCTCCAAACATTTCCATTTCGTGCTTCACCTTTTTAGCTACAGGAGGCTGCAGATTTTTCGTATCGGTAGCAGCCATGGCTGATGTTTGGGAGGAGCAGGTGGTGCTTGTTGTTGTTGTGTAGAATCGTTGAGACAGTCGAGTGAAACCGGAGGCAGAAGCAGAAGAGATCGGCCGTAATCCAAGTTTAATTTGGGCCAACGGGAATAACGAGACCATTTTTCGGCCTTTCCAGCCTTTTATCTTCACAGGCACGCAAATGTACAACTCTCTATTTGTTTTATTCCATAAAAAATAATAAATAATAAATAATAATACATGTCTGTATCTTTTATAAATGATTGGAATATATTTATACTAGGTGTAAAATCCGTGGGAATCACGGGTAAAATAAATTTTATTTTTCAATCATATTTATTTTTAAATAAAATTCTCAAGCTTTCATCTATCATTTCTAATTAATACTCAACCTCATACCACACAATCACAAAAGTTTTGATGAAACTGAGATCAAAAGAAAACTTTTCTAAAAAAAAAACTAAAAAAATGACTATTTAAGTTCAAGCACATAAAAAATACCCAAATTATATAAAATCATTATAATCAATTTTGATTTTTGAATATGTGGTACTATGAGAGTCAAATGCCCCCCTTTCTTCCTAAAAATGTTAAAGCTAACTTGAACTTCAAACAAAAAAAATCCTAAATCATTCTAGTTTAAATACATACCAAATTATGTCACTTAAAAATAAAATTTCCACTTCTAAAAATCATAATAGCAAACTATAATGCTATTACGCTTATAATTTCAAACCAAATTCTTCTATCTTTTAGCCCTTGAATATCAAAAATTCCAGTTTTAGTATCATTTTATTCAAATAAATCAAAATTTTGAGAAATATCATGAATATTGAATTCTTTTTTCATGTATTTTTACTTTATGACCAAAATACCCTTATCCTTCAAAAACACCAAAACCATCCCAAGACTATTCACATTCTTTTGCTCCAACATGTGCATCCATTTCGAATGGCTCGTAAAATTTTCTCATCTGATTAGTAACATGGAGTTAGCAACTAAGAAATGCGCATTCTATAGACAAATATTTGATAATTGCAAATCTTATGTCCATATTAGATAGATAACTTACTTTAAAAAATAGAACCTTATCCATATGTTGCGACTTGAACTTCCACCATTGTCTCTATATTCAACACCGTTTCAATTACTTGTAGATTGTAATACAATTTAATCACTTGTGACAAAAAAGGACCAATTACCTGGCCACCTAATAAACTCTCCAAAAAGTCAAGAGGCAAGTGTAAAGTTCTTGGATCATAATTTTCATTACCATGGGATCTCTTCTTGGCATCCTTTCGGGTTCTACTCAACAAAAAGTTTTCATCAATACAATATAATACCAAAAGACCAACATAAAAATCAATTAAACTGCATTTTTTGTAGAAACTACAAAGAGAGAGGAAGAAAGCGATATTATTGAAACGATCATAAACCTTAAGGTATTTACTTAAAAAACTGAAACTGAATAAACCAATAGAAAATAATAAAATTACAAGCATTAGTTTTAATCTTTTGCAAATAAAAAAGAAAATACAAGCTTACCTCTTTAGGTCATTTTATTAAAATACATCCAGCCAAAACACCAATCTTCTTATTGAATTTGTTATGAAGACGATATTTCCTCAAAGTCATTGTTGTAACCTTTAGCTCTAAGCGTATGGTTTGGAACCTAATGGACCAAAATCACTACCATTAAGGATAACCATCCACAAACTAGTATAAACAATAAATGAAAATTGTAAAAAAACCACTGACAAAACCATTACCTCCAAACACTACAAGCTGATAAAAACAAGATTGTAAAAAAATAAAATTTAAACGATATAAATATAAGAAAACAAAAGCTAAACGAAATAAATCCTTAAAAGAGCATATGTTTACCCTCTTAGGAAGATAATCCTGATAAATATTAAAGAAGTGAGATTCTTCATGACTCTCTTTTATTAATGAAAATCTCATTTATTCAAAAACTTATGTTTTCTCAATAAAACAAAAATATTAATTTTATAACTTGGTAGGGCAATTACCTAAGCACCGACAAGATGCAATGAAGCTCCCAAAAGGGGAAAATGTATCCTAAAGCACCATGGGACAATATAGTCAAATTCTAGAACCAAGAGTGTCCCCTGAAATGAAAATTGTATCTATTAATTTATTCCTTTATAACGACATAAAAAATTTTCTAGACTAACATGCATTTCTTTATTCGATGTAGTTTGTAAAAAATACAATATTAAGTTTAAAACATAGAAGAGAGGTTGGACAATTTATGTGTAAAGACACTTAGTGAAATAGAAAGAAATAAACTCACAAGGTTACTTCTAGTCTATGTATCTTTTTTAGCATTTCGTTTATGGATACATTATAAGGGAAATAACAATTTGTTTGTATCTTAACCAAAAACTGAAATGAAAAGTAAATTTTCATGATCAGAACTTAGTTTAGTAGATAAAAAATATTTTATTAGAACAGTACATAATTTATACATATATCATTTCCCACACTCACCATTCACATATTTTTTTTCCACCGCAATTTAGCTCCATATGCAAAAGATGAGGCTGAAATGATAGCGTATTCTCATAGTTGTTATTGTGTCCAAGTATTCTGGAATGTACTTATATAAGCATCACTTTTTTATTGTTAAAATGTCAACTTTATTGTAGGGACAAAAATGTCAAACTTGATTTTGCATGGACAAAAATGTTAAAATCTGTCGAGGACAAACATGTTAAAACAGAAGGAGAATTTTCAATCTTTCAACTAAAACCAATCCATGACAATTGAATGAGATTTACTTAGTCAAAACTTAAAAATATGTTTCTAGTTATCAGGGACAAAAATGCCCAACCGTCTTTCAATTAACAGTGATCCAATATACTATTTTCTTGGTAAGTTTTGGAAAAAAAAATTGTGAGCGCATACAACTGCACACATTTGATGATCATTTTTTTTTAGTTTTGGGACAAAAAAAGAAGTTTGTAGTTGTTTCTTCTCCACCCACCCCCTAAAATCGCCTCAACAAAAAATAATCACAAATTTGAACAACTGTAATTTACAAAAAAATTAAACATTAAAAAATTAAAAATTAAATTAAATTTTGAATTAAACTCATTTAAATTTTATGTTTACTCTAATTTCTCTTTCCAATCTATTTCAATATGCAAATGCTTTCGAAAATTTTCAATGTTCGATTTAAACTCATTAAATCATTTGTATGCTCTATCCCACCATACATCTCTCCATACCTCTCCCCTTGTTTCTATTTTGTGACCAACTATTCAACATTCTTCAATATTTACTAGGACTATTATAATAAAAGGTTTTGATGTATGGCCTCATTACATGGATTTACAACCAATAATCTGAAATCAGATTATAGATAAATAGAACGTGAATCTTCATTGAGGCATTTTGTCAAACAGTTGGTGCTCATGGAAACTAAAAAACCCAAAAAACGAAATCCAAAAATTATGTTCAACAACCTAATTCGACAATGTTGAGATGGGTTTTGGAGATGAAGCTAACCTGATATCAATGCTTTCATTATTCATTATTCACGTTTTTTTCGCTCCGGCTCTTCAAAATATCATCGATTCATGATTTTGGAGGCTAGATTTTTGGTAGCAAAGAACACAATAACAAACTGTATGAAAAGAAAAATTAGGAAACTTTTGAACGATTCCTGAATGACATCTAGAATTTAAGCGGTAAAAGAAAAAATTGTAGCCTAAGAAGATGACATTTCCATACGGTGAGGAATTTCTCTTGACCGGAGTGTCGAAATCCCTGTGTCCCCTCTGTATGCGTTCCTAAAGTACTTCTCCTTTGAGGTATGTGGTGGTTTATGATCGTAAACCAGCGAGAGAGAAACCTATTGTGTGTGTAAGTCTTTAGTCGTCATAAATGGTGTTCTTTTCGTTGAGATGCTACCATTTTCTTGAGTAAAGAAACAGGTAGCAATGGTGGTTTTGACCAGAGAGAGAGGGAGCCAGCGATTGATGAGCGACTGGATTAGGGTTTCAAATTGATGAGCTGTTGTCTCCCGATGATAACGAATGAATAAGAGGCACAAGGGTAGTTTGGGAAAATCACTTAAGTAATTTAGGCGGGATAAATTGCTTGGGGCGGGCTAATACAATGTCACGTGGAAAAATTGCTCGTATTTATTAGAATAGGGGATTTATTATCCATGAAAAAACCCATCAAATATTTGTAATCATTTTAAATGTTGTATATTCTATATAGTTATTATAGGTAGATATATAGACACTGTTTGTTTTTTTTTTCAAGTAAAGAAATATAAGTGTACTTTTATCATTGATAAAGAAAAATAATGTTGCATATAATGCAAGCAAAAGTAAAATATGTTGTTATTTTACAATGTCCTACAATAAGTTATGGATGGAGTGTGACGCCCAAATCTCGGGTTATGATGTGTGGAGAATTGTCAGTCATACTCATCAATACTTAGCCTTGCATTTACGGTCGGGAGAAAGTATACATTGTTGTCGTCACTCCACCCATAAAAATTAAGGTCTCAATGTAGGATATTTTGAGACCACTAATAAATGTATATAAATAATGTTATCATCAATTTTATATTATTATGAAAATTATATAAAATTGTTGATGGACCAATTTTATTAATAAATAAAGATATACACTTATGTTGTGAATTGTTATCGAGAATTAAGATGTAAAACAATAGATTTGAATAATGAATGATAAAGAACACATGAAGTAAATATTAATCAGATCTCGTTTTATTAAGACTGATTACAGAATAAGCTGAAGAGAGTTTTTGTGTTTTGATCTCTGTTCTCTACTTCAAGCCTAAGTCCCTATTTATAGGGAACTTACAAAAAGTATACTAAGTCTAATACACTGAAACTTCGCATGTTACACTTCACATTTAAAATTGACTTAGTAAAATACATACAAAATGCGAATCATTACAAGACACTATTCGACTTTTACAACTTAACACCTACATTCTCCCCCTTTGTAAACAGTCGATACAATTAAACTTAAAAGCATTTGAATTGAAGAGTGAATAGTTCTTCGCACTTCTCCATACCAGGAGATCACCTTCTTCAAGTCCTTCTTGTCACCTTCGTTGTTTTTCTTGCAATTATTCATACGTACAATGAAGTGCGTATATTGCGAAGAATTGTATCTTTCGATCTCTGAAGCTTTGAACAAGAACTTCTTCGGTTTGCCCTTAGTGTCTCTTCCCGAAAACACCATGCCGAATGGTTTAAGGCAAATCTCACCCACTACATACTTCGACAATGCTGATTGTGTCAAAGTATCTTCCCATGGAACCTTCACTTCTCTTCCAAGCACATTCGCCAACTCCTCATCAGTCAGTGCAAGACAATCGAAGTAGTTGTCGATGTAAGTCTTCACATGTGCGAACCCGACTTTGAAAACATCAGTCTCTGAGCCTTTAAGTTTGTTCTCTTCCATGTGCTTCAGAATCAAAGCTACTTGAATAAGATCATTGCAGTTCATCAATGGGAAGTCAGCAATAGTGAAGTCATATTGTTTGTTGTCTGCCCTGATGACAAAATATCGAAAGTTCTGAAGCATGTCTTCGAACAGAACATCTTTCTTTATCGTGAGCACCTTCTTGATCTTCATCAGGGACCAGACTTCGTCAGGATTCTTCGCAAGAACAACATGAAATCTGATTTTCATGTGAGTGTAGTCATCCGGATTATCAAATTTCTCACTGATCTTGTACTGTGTTGTGATGAACAACATTTCTTTGATAGGGAAGTCCAGCTGACAGTGATCTGAGTTCGCAATGTCGTAACTTCATTTCGGCTTCTTCTCGAACTCGTACATCTCCCTTCCTACTACTTTAGACTCTATCGTTTCGTAAGAGTAAAGCTTCGCAGGATCGCCTTTGTTCATTGAGGGAGGATCACTTGCACGTTGTCGCATTATGCTTTGGACCTGTCTCATCCTTTCTAGTTCAGCTTCAGCATCAGCTTTTATCTCCTCTTTTGATTTTCCATAAAGGATGCCCTTTCCCTTCCCTGATACATCCTTCTGAGGTTGAGAACTCGAACCTCCTTCGTTTCTTCCAATAACAATTCTCTTAGAAATTGTTTTTGTAGTTATTGTTGTTGAAGAAATCGGTTTGGTAGGGATTGGAAGAGTTGCAACCAGTTGAGTCGAAATGACCTTCCCCACTGTTTTCGCATCAACTTCCTTACTTCGACTCTTCTCTCCCCCTTGCGCCCCTGTGAAAACAGGTGGAGCACCCTTCGGAAGTAAAGAACTAAAGTTCGATATCGGAGCTAGAGCCTTCTGAATGGCTTGTTCTAAAGTGTTAATCTTTAGAGACAAGAATTCTGGAGTAAGGATTTGCGAAGTAGAAGACTGCGAAACTGCAGATTTGAGCTCCGTGACCAATTTGATCAGGATATCAAACTTCTCCATGGTAGCCGCGTTTTGATCATCAGCAACAGGAATGTTGTTGAGTTTGTGTAGTTGAGACGAGATTTCCACAACCTGCTTGTGAAGATCTTCCTGTCGTGTATTTACTGCTTGCAGATCTTTCGCAATGTCAGACTTCAACTCTTGAATTTTGAAGTTGACGTCTTCACGAACTTTCTTTACATCTTGGATAAAGAGAAGATGTCTTTCTTTGTTTGCAGCTTTAAGATCTTTAAGGTTAGTCGTGAAATTATTCCCTTGAGCTTGCACTCGGAGTTCGTTATTTTTGTCAGACTGATCAACTTTCTCCAAAATGCGTTTCTCAGCCCCTTTAATCATTATATCCACCTCCATTGCTGAAATCGAAGACATTCTCCCTGAATCGGCTTGTGATTGAATAATGGCCTTCAATTTTTGATTAAGAATTTTGAACTGTTTTCCTGTCATCAGCATATGATCAGGAATTTCGTCTTCATCAGAATCAAAAGAGATGTCATCAAGGACACCACCAAAAGCACCTCCTTCGACTTCTGGATCTGACATTTGTTGCGAAGGTATAGGATTTTCAGGTGATTGGGATGGGAAAAGGGTGGTGAATGGGTTCTGAAGGGCATGGTCGAATATGGATGAAGTGGTGGTGATGGGTAGTGTGGATGCAACACTCGGGATAGGTGCCTCCGTATCAGATACGTTGACAACCGTATCCGAAATAGGTACCTCCTCAGTAATTGATTTGGTAAGATCTATTTCGAGTAGTTGGGTTTGAGAAATAATTGGTGAAATTTGCGAAGGTTGAGAAATAGGTAGAGAAACAGTTACCATGGTTGTGATAGGTAGAGAAATATGTGGAGTTTCAGGGACAACTTCGTCGTCTGATGATTCATTGCGAATCACCATCTTCCTCTTCTTTCCCAGTGTTCGTTGCATATTCTTCGCAACATCTTCCGCCCTTTGTCTTTTCTTCCCAGGAGAAACGGGTGCAGGAATGCTGCGAATAATAACTCCCTTACTACTCACCTCCGCCTTGCGAATTTGTTTTAACACTCCAGATTTGGAGGGTAAAACATCTTTCTTCACCTCTTCTTTTTGAACAGTTGGTGAAGGTGAACCCTTCGCAGTTTTCTTGCTCCCCTTCTTCTTCTTTGATGGAGAAGCAACATCAGGTAAGACACCCGTCTGATCAGCTGTGTCTATGTTTCGCAAATACCTCACCAACACTTTGTGAGTGGGAGACACTTTGCGAAGCATCGCATCCGGAATGCGAGCTACCCTGGTGAATATGGCCTCATCATCTTCTACCACTTTTGGAAATTGGTAAAGTGAAAACTCAGCCACTTCGACATCTGCTACGACCGGAATTGCTTCTTTTTCGTAGACTTTCTCCAGGATCAGACTCCAGTACCTGGCACAGGATATGCCCTTCTCTGAATTCGTATTTTCAAGACTTTTTACGAATTCCTTCCACAGTTGAGTCGCGTAGTCAACGTTGATGTCATAGTATATACCCATTACCATGGCATACACTTCGACTCTTCCTCTGTCTAGACCAACAGATCTTCCTGTAAGACACCTGAGGAAAATTCCAAATAGAAAATTCCAAATACAGGGCAATCCCGACTTCCGGAAATCACTGATCTTCTCCAACTCCGGTTGATGGCCCATCTCGTTAAACATGTGGATAATCTGGGAGTTGACCGGTTTCACAAAAGGTGGGTTGTTGGGAATCTCCAAGAACTCCACGAACAAGTTCTTGGACAGTTTCACCCTCTTGTTGTTGACGAGGTTGAAGGTAATCACATCCGCCGTGTGATTGTAGGAAGCCATGGATGCAGCACGGGATAACCAGATCATCGGAACTGGGAAGGATCGGAACATGGCAGTTGACAACGATGATCGTTTCAAAGCCACAATGAGCATCTTCAATTCTTCTGGGTAAGCGGATACATTGGGATCAACCTGATAGTTTGTGCTCTGAATCTTCATAAGGGATTGAGAAAGGACCTCATCAGTGTTTGAGTTTGTGACTGCCATTGTAGGGTTTGAAAGAAATTTGAAGTATAGAATCAAGATGAAAGCTTTGAAGGTTTGTGAGAATTCTTGTTTGCGTAACCGTACACAGTGTTCTTCATGCCCCTTTTATAGGTTACTCAAACTTTGATTTGAAATTAAAGCGGGATGCATTTAATGTAATCCGATGTGGCACCTTGAATCTCGGATCATCACTGTAAAAGAGTAATATGCTGCAAAAAGTAACTGTCACATCTCCTCGAAAACCGGATAGAATACCAACCATTTTTAGTAGACAGCCTGTCAAGTAACCGTTATAGAATGCAAACCGATAAAACCCTTCGCATGGAAGCAAGACTCTTTCACTTTTGGGATTTAAAGCGAAGTCATATGCCAGTCTTGCGAAATCATCAGCCTGAGTTGGGTTTACTCAGAACCTCAAGGATTTCATGTGTGCATTGTGCCAATGAAATAAGATAAGAAGCAAGAAATTTTTGGAATGTAGTGATGTCAAAAAGTTAATTTGACATGAATGCAGTAAAACCCCAGGCAAAGGTTGCTTCGTTAATTTTCAAGAGAGATAATCAACAGCTTGTGTAGTTTCCCGTGAATTACAATCGAATACTTGTAAAGAAGTTTCGAGGGGCTTCTTTTAAAGTTCATTTTGGGTTGTTTTGAAATTTCATTATATATCAGCCTTAACATAAGGTGAGAAACTATAAATGAAATTACTTGTTTGACCAGTGTAGTCAGTGACAAGTTGGCTTGTGAAATTATTTATCATGACAAGAATTTGCGAATGAAACTTACACTGAAATCATATTCAAGAAAAAATTTGTTTTGGATCTTGTTGTGTAACAAATAATCTTGGTTGTAAATATTTGATCAAGACCACGCATGCGAATTGAATATGATTTGAAGTTTCGAAATTTTTTAATACTGAAACAAAGGTTTCGTAAAAATCTGGAACAAAGTTCCCCGTCAATTCCTTAAAGATGTATGATTTTTGGGTTTCACTTCCATCACGGTCTCATGATGTTAGATCTTAAACACAGAGTTTTGATTTGTCTAGGTTTTGATTGGTTTTACCAAAGACTTCAAGGACAAATCTTTTTCAAAATTTTTTTTGGATTTGAAGAACATTTTGGTTTAAAAAGATTGTTTAAGAATCGAATTGTACCTCTGTTATTGTGTGGACAAAACAGAAAACTCTTAACTCATTTTGAGAAGAGTAAGGTAGCTCTTGTTGATTTATGCGAATACAAGCCTTGTTGGATAGAAATGTTCATGAGATAATTTCATCAAGGCTTTCATTTGTCACACATAGAATCATTCGAGGCTTGAGGTCTACATACAACAGCATGCTTCTAGGGACATCCTAACTAGTTTGTAAAAAAAATTGAATTCCTTCCCATAGAAACATAAATGTATGACCTCTTCGCATTGTATCCCTGTATCAAATTCTCAACACACAGTTTAAAGAACAAAAAATATTTTTGTGATTTTGAAATTTTTCAAAAAAAACGAAAGAACAAAACAAATAAACTCTTTTTGTATTTTTGATTTTTCAAATTTAAAGAAAAAAAAATATTTTTGTATTTTCGATTTTTCATAACTAAAACAGTAAGTGTAAACCTTACCATAGTAATTTGGAACCAGATGCGAAAAACTATGGTTGCGAAGCCATGCGAAGCGTTCTGAATGAACAGTAACCTCTGAATGATTTCGATTCTTAGCTGCTGAACAAAGCTTTTACTCTTGTTTTGACAAAATTGAATTCGCATTAATCATCCCCAAACCGGCTAAAATTCGAACAAAGGATTTTTCATCAAGAGGTTTTGTAAAAATATCAGCAAGTTGTTCAATTGTTTTGACAAAATGAATTTCAATATTCCCATCTTCCACATGATCTTTAATAAAATGATATCGAAGAGCAATGTGTTTTGTCTTTGAATGTTGTACTGGATTGTGACAAATGCGAATTGCACTTTGCGAATCACAATACAAAGGAATCTTTTTCATGTTTATTGCATAATCACGAAGTTGACTCTGAATCCAGATAATTTGCGAAGTACAAGCAGCTGCAGATATGTATTCTGCCTCAGCGGTTGATATAGCCACACAAGTTTGTTTCTTTGATTGCCAACTCACTAACTTTCCATCCAAAAGTTGACATCCACCAGTTGTACTTTTTCTGTCCAAAGTACATCCTCCTAGATCTGAGTCTGAAAAAGCTTGAATGAAAAATCCTGTTTGAGCAGGATACCATAGTCCTAAAGAAACAGTTCCCTTGAGATATCGAAAAATATTTTTCACTGCAATCAAATGAGGCTCTCTTGGATTAGCCTGAAATCTAGCACAACAACAAACCGAAAACATAATATCAGGTCTACTTGCAGTTAAGTACAATAAAGACCCTATCATGCTACGATACATTGTCAGATCAACAGCAGGAGCATCTAACGAAGGAGTTAGTCTTGTTCCTACTGCCATAGGTACTCTGAGCTTTGTGCTATTTAGCATTCCAAACTTTTCAAGCAAGTTCTTCGTATATTTTTCTTGAGTGATTAAGATTCCTTCTCTATTCTGCCTTATATTTAAACCAAGAAAATTATTAATTTTTCCCATCATGCTCATTTCAAACTGATTTTTCATTAAATCTTCAAATTCAATTGACAATGTTGGATCAGTTGAACTAAATATAATATCATCAACATAAATTTGAACAAGCATTAGATGACACCCAACTTTCTTGCGAAGTAATGTGGGGTCAACTGATCCTTGTTTAAATTTAGATTGTTTCAAGAAATTTGTAAGTGTTGCGTACCAGGCCCTTGGTGCTTGTTTTAACCCATATACAGCTTTGTCAAGGACATATACATGATCAGGAAACTCACTGTTTACAAACCCTGGTGGTTGTTCAACATACACTGTTTCTTCGAGTTTTCCATTTAAGAATGCACATTTAACATCCATTTGATAAACATCAAAATCTTTGTGAGCTGCATAGGCTAAAAATATGCGAACTGCTTCAAGTCTTGCAACAGGTGCAAATGTTTCTTCATAGTCAATACCTTCTTGTTGCGAATAACCTTTTACCACTAATCTTGCTTTATTTCGAATAATATTGCCATCTTTGTCGGTTTTGTTTTTAAAAATCCATTTTAAACCAACAATTGAAACATCAGAGGGTTTAGAAACTAATCTCCAAACCTTGTTTCGTTCAAATTCTGCCAATTCAGATTGCATAGCAACAACCCAATCTGAGTGTTCAATAGCATTCTTGACAGTTTTTGGTTCTATTTTCGAAATAAAAACATTAAACATGCAAAGTTCTTGGTTCGCATTCAGTACCTCATTTTTCACACGAAGTTGAGCCCTAGTCAACACACCTTCTTGTAGATTTCCAATTACCTGTTCTTTTGGATGATTTCTTGTCCATTTCTCGAGTGGTGGAAAATTTGGATCAAATTCTAATGGTGCATCTTCAAACATATTTTCATTTTCAGATCCTGCAACAGAAAAATTATCATTAACTTCATGAAATTCGTCATTATTATCAAGATTAATTGTCTCTGTTTCATCATGCTCCCCCTTAACATGATCTATATTTTGATATTATTTTCGATTTTGTAAATGCTCCCCCTCAACTTGATGTTCTATTTGATTTTGTAAATGATCCCCCTCAACTTGATGTTCTATTTGAGTTTGTAAATGCTCCCCCTCAACTTGATGTTCTATTTGATTTTGCGAAGGCTCCCCCTCAACTTGATGTTCTAGTTGATTTTGCGAAGGCTCCTCCTCAACTGGATGTTCTTGTTCCTTGTGAATATCTGATGTGCTTTCACAAGTTATCGTTGATTCATCAGTATGTTTTGAAGATTCTGATGTTTGATTATCAGGAGCATTACTTTCTGCATCAATGGCCCTGTCAGGAATCCCAAAAATCAAGTCATAATCAAAATCATTAATTTCAGAATTATCAATTGGATTATGTGAATCTACAAGTATTGATTTATTCTCAAATGTACTATCAATCTGTTTAAGATAGTAATCATCAAATGTTAAATTGAACGTTTCTTCAATTTTTCTTGTTCGTTTGTTTAGCACTCTGTATGCAACTGAATTCTGTGAATATCCTAAAAAGATGCCTTCATCAGCTTTAGCTTGAAACTTGGACAAATTATCTTTTAGATTCATGATAAAGCACCTGCAACCAAAAACATGAAAGAATTTTACATTAGGTTTCCGATTATTGATTATTTCATATGGAGTAACATTAAATCTTCGATGAATGAATGATCGATTTTGAGTAAAACATGTTGTGGACACAGCTTCTGCCCAAAGATATTGAGGTAGATTCGCATATGTCAACATTGTTCTGGCAGCTTCGCATAGAGATCGATTTCTTCTTTCAACTACACCATTTTGTTGTGGTGTATAGGGTGATGAGAAATTATGCGAAATGCCTTTGCTTGTGAGAAAACTGTCAAGAGTTTGATTTTTAAACTCAGAACCATTATCACTTTTAATTTTCCGCACATTCTTCTTCAGATTAACTTCAATCTTTTTGATAAAATCAATCATCGTCTGAGCAACTTCAGATTTCAACCTGAGAAAAAACACCCACGTGAATCTAGAGAAATCATCTACAACAACTAAAATATACCGCTTTTTGTTTATTGTTGCAACAGTTAATGGTCCACATAGATCAATGTGAAGAAGTTCTAATGGCTCTACTATTTTTGAATCTATCACAATCGGATGACCCTTTCGATGTTGTTTTCCTTGTTCGCAAGCTGCACACAAAGTATCATTATCAAATTTCAGTACTGGCAATCCTCGAACTAAATCTTCAGTTACTACTTTATTTATATTTCGAAAGTTCAAGTGTGACAATCTTCTAGGCCAAAGCCAACTAAGATCGTTTGATGCTTTTGATAGTAAACACACAGTTGGTTTTCCCACAATCGGTTTGATGTCCAGTGTAAACATATCACCATATCTTTTGGATTTGAGGAGTATTTCATTCGTCTTGACATTTGAAATGATACTACCTTCTTCATTGAATACAACTTGATTTCCAGTACCCACAACAAGTTGTGATACACTTATCAAATTATGTTGAAGTCCTTCAACATATGCCACTCTGTTGACTGTGAAGTTTCCATTTGTGACTTTCCCATATCCTTTCACTTGACACTTGTGATTATTTCCAAATTTGACAACTCCAGCATTTTCCAAGCTTCTGTAATCTCACAAATTTTCTTTCCTTCCAGTCATGTGACGAGAGCAACCACTATCAATGTACCATTTCATGCCATATTGCTCGTCACATATCACCTGCATTTATTGAAAAAATTTAGGAACCCAAAACTTTTTGGGTCCATCATTAGTAGAATGAAACAAATTTTTGGAATTTAAGAACCATGTTTTCACTTTGTTTGTAACTGAATCAATAATATCAACATCATTAGTTCTAGAATTTGAAATATAATCATTCAATAACTTTGGATTTCCATTAATTGTAATCTTATCCTTCTCAACATTCGCATTTTTGATAACTGGTTTCCATTTTTGAACTGGAACTTGCGAATTATTAGATGATGTACTCTCAGTTGAAGAATTATTTGTATACTTCTCAAATGCACTTTTGATTTGTTCTTCTGAAAATTTTCCATTTTGATATTTCTGTCCTTTTCCTTCAAACCAATGATTGAACGTTCTAACATCAGATTTTCCTTTTGTATATGAAACTTTGTTTGGTTTTGAGATTGAAGGATTTGGAAATTTTGGTTGTTTTGGTGAAAATTTCTTTTTGACTTGAGTTGAGTTCTTCAAACTTGATGAAGTATTCGTGAATTTGACAACATTGTGAAACTTTTGATTATTTGCAGATTTTTGTGAATTCTCAAATTTCCGTTTGTTGTCATATTTGCGAACATATAGAACCTTGTCAACAGAGTTGATTTGTTTATGAAAACTTGATGATGTTTTTGAAATTTGCTCTTTTTCATCTTTTGATTTTTCATTAGACACAACTTGCCAGAATATTGCTTTTCTTGCTTTTCTTTTTGAAACATTATTTTCTGTTGAAAAATTTTCAACCATCAATTTGAATTCATGAGAATTTAGTTTCACTTCAACCTTTGATTTTTCATCTTTTTCAAAAACTTTGTTTGAGTTTTCACCTTTAACCACCCATTTTTGTTTTGATTTTTGTTTTTGAAACACATAAGGATTTTTGGTTAAATTGTTTTCTTCTGTGCTTTGATTTGCAAAAAAACCTTCAGTTGTGGACTTTTGATTATCTTTTTCAATCATTTTATTAAAATCAGGATGAACTTTCTCAGCATTTCCAGTAGTGACAAAAATTTGATTTGGGAAAATTTTGTTATCAGTACATACAAAATTTGGATATACCACAGTGTTGGTTTCCAAATAATGTGCACCTTTATCATTTAAAATTTTATCAAATTCTTTTGTATCTTCAAACACTTGATCAACAACAATCCTTTGAGGTGTTTCAGTTGAAACTTTCGTTTCTTCTTTATTTACATCTGTGTCATCAGATTTCCAGCTTTCAACTTCCACATTATCAAACATACAATGTTGCAAAGTTGAAGGTTTATCAATTTCATCCTCTACTATTGAATCAACTATTATTTCTTTACCTTTGATCTTAGATGTGATATTAATGATTGACAATTGAGAACAATCAACCTCTTCTTCCTCTTCTATCTCACTGATTTCACTCACATTATCAAAATTTTCATCAATATCAGCATAATTCAATTGTGAGACAAACTTTGAATTTTCAGTTTTCTTTATGATTTTCACTTGTTCACTCTTTGTCAAACTTTCATTGACAATGTTAACTAATTCATCAACATTCAGAAATTCATCAATTTTGACAATACCATATGCATATCTATCATCAGGTATTTTGTCAAATTGAGCAATTGTGCTTTCGCAATCATAAGAAACAACATCAACTTTTTCGCGTTCATACTCAAGAAAAGGTAAAAGTTTTCTATGTTGTTCTTTGCTAATATCAGAAGAGTGATGTAAAGCTGTTAATTTTGCATACAAGCGTTTTGCAGAATTACAATAGATGTTTCTCTGTGCTAGTAATAACCTAACATCATTAGTAAGATTATTCCTATCACAGTCTATATTTTTGACTTGCAATTCTAATTTTTCAACTCTGCTCTTTTTTATTTCTAACTCTCTTCGTGTCTCACTAAGTTGCACATTTAATTTCTTAGCTTCATTACTAGCAGACACAATAACAGAATCAAAATAAGCCACAGTATCATCAAATGAAACAATTTCAGCATCATAAGCAGATAAAGGAATATTAAAAGATTCAAGAATTGTACGTACCTTGGTTGTCATGGGTGATTTGTCAGTGGATTTTGACACAAAGCATTTCCCTGAAATGTTCCCTTCGCATTCCTCAAAGCTTGCGAACATTGCTCCATGTGTGGGATGCCTCATTTCTTCATCATCAGATCCTGAAGACCAGATCTGATAAGTTCCACTCTCTTCTTCAGTAGTTTCTCCTTTCGCAACCAATGACACTCCTTTGGTCTTTGCACGTAACTCTTCAATCTTCTCAGAATAGTATGCCTCATCTTTGACTTTTTCTTTCTTCTCTTCTCTCTTTCGCAACATGCAGTCAGCCGCGAAGTGGTTAGCACCATTGCAATAATGACAATAGATTCCTGAATCACCTTTCAACTTTTTCTCTTCATTCGCATTTTTCGGTTTTTCCTCAATTTTCTCCATCTTCTTCCTCTCATCCCCTCCAGTCCTTGTGGTAACATTCTTCGCATCATTCATCTTCCCTTTTGGATTAAAAGGCTTTTTGAAAAACTTTTTAACTCTGTTGTTTGAATAGAATGTCACAGCTTCATCATCGGAATTCATCAAAAATCCTTCATCATCTGATCCATCTTTTTCATCATTTTCAGATACCTTTGAAACTAGAGCCAAAGGACCACCAATAACGAGTTTTGATTCTTCATACATTTCTGAGACCTCAGATTCATGTGTTTTCAGTTGATTGTAGAGATCATTCAATTTGGTTGAATCAAAACTTTGTTGATTCTTAATCATCATGCTCACACTTCGCCACTCCTTACGAAGTCCCATTATGAAAGTTAAATTGAATTCCATGATAGATCTAGTGATGCCGTACCTATTGCAGCAAAACACAAGCTCATTCAGACGATCATAGTAACTTTCGAGAGTTTCTGCATCCTTCTGTCTGAATTCCTTCAGTTCAATCAAACATTGCTTCACAGAATTGATCTTCGTCTTTTCGCTACCTTGGTACTTCTCTTTTAGAGTATTCCAGATGTCTTTTGCTGTTTTACAACTACGAATGTAATTGTAAACCATAGGAGGAAGAGCACCTCTTAGTTCCCTCATGCATCTCTTTTCATTATCCTTCAGACGTTTTCGTTGATCTTCAACATCAGGAGATCCAGTGGATGAACCAATTTGTTGAACATTTGCAGGAGCTTGAACTGTTCCATCGATACAATTCCAAAGTTCTTCATCAATTCCATTTAAGTAATCTTCCATTCTATCAGCCCACTGATCATAGTATTCTGGAATCAACATCGGAATTTTGGTTGAAGAACCAAGCAAATGAGAGAAAGAAGTCATCGTGTTCATGTTGAAGTTCGCCATTGATGAACAAACAAAAATTTCAGAAAACTTGAGAATTTGATGAATTTCAGAAATCGATCAAGTGAATTGATCAAAAATCGCTAATCGAATACTCGACTTAACAATTCAAATGCAGAATCAATTCAAATCTGAAGATCAAAAGTGATTTTCAAAACCAAAATTGCGCGGAAAATTTTGAGTAAAATTTGTAACTCAAAAAGCAATTGATTCTTATATGAAAATCAGATCTAAGCAGTTTGAATCCTGCTCTGATACCAATTGTTGTGAATTGTTATCGAGAATTAAGATGTGAAACAATAGATTTGAATAATGAATGATAAAGAACACATGAAGTAAATATTAATCAGATCTCGTTTTATTAAGACTGATTACAGAATAAGCTGAAGAGAGTTTTTGTGTTTTGATCTCTGTTCTCTACTTCAAGCCTAAGTCCCTATTTATAGGGAACTTACAAAAAGTATACTAAGTCTAATACACTGAAACTTCGCATGCTACACTTCGCATTTAAAATTGACTTAGTAAAATACATACAAAATGCGAATCATTACAAGACACTATTCGACTTTTACAACTTAACACCTACAACTTATCATGTTTATCTTTTGGGTTAAGTTTCATATTTGACTCAAGATCTCTTAAATTCATAATATATCTCATATTCGGTTAGATCTTAATCTATATAAATACTTGATGAGAAACAGATTTACAATATACGAAAATACATACAAGAATTTCGTTTTAGGGTTTGTTGTGGGATTTAGAGAGTTCTTGAGATCAATTGGAAAGTTCAACCTAGTTATTTAGATCCGAAGATCATAATAAAATTAGGTGTGTAATCGTTCTTTCAGGTTTAAGGTTTTCTTTTGATAGATTCGAGAATCAGGATCTAAAGTTGTCTTTTTCCGTGTCTTATGTTTTTGTTATCAAAATAAACAACACAACAAATATAAATCTCTTGAATTTGTGTCTATAAAATTTGTTTCCTAAGATCAAATTTTGTTGCATACTAGTTGGCTAAAACATTAAGATTTTACCAAAAGACCCAAATTCAAGTCTCAAGTCACAAATGCCAATTTCCCTTTTCCAAATATAAATGAAATTCATTTAGATTCATTTATAAAAATTTAGTTAAAAAATAATATTTTTGTAGGAGTCCGGTAGTTAAAAAATGGTAGTTAAAAAATGAAATTCTATAACGGAGGTCTTGACTTCAAAACTAAAGCATGTTCTCTTTAACATTGGTATCCCATAATTGTCCCCTCATATGTGATACCATTTATCAACTTTTTTTTGTTCATATTTAATGATAATGTATCGTAGTTTAGTTGTTTAACAAGTTTGACTTGCATACACCTAAGTTCATGTCCCATGACAATCTATTTTTAATACAAGTTATCTTTTGGTATTATGGAAGTTATATAACTTAAATTACTTTTAGGTAAAAAGAATGTTATACTTTCAAAAAAAATGTTGTACTTTAAAAACGTAAATATGTTGGTCTTAAGCCTTAATAATAAATAGTGGTGTATGTAAAAGGTTCAGTGAGGATGTGGGATACTGATACATCCCTAAAACATATTATGTATTGTATATTAAATTGTAACTTATAAGCCTTGCATCTTGTACTTTTGTCTTTACATGAGTGCTGATTACATGTGCCAAAAAAAGTTTTTGTTTTGAAATATGTTTACGATGCGATCTGAACCATTTTAGAAATCGGTCTGATAGAAACCAGTATGATTTACAGTTGAAGCGTGGTTTATACCAGTTTGAGGATTTTATCATTGGAATCGATTTGGGTGAAATAGGTATTCAAACCTATAAAAAGGATTGTCATATAGTAAATATGTTATTTTCGTCCATTGTATCTTCAATTTATTGTTAATACAAATTTTTGAAGGTTTTCGAAGACAAATTTTCACTCATTAAGCTATCTTGGATGCCCGACAAACACTTTTTCTAAAAGTTAAAATTTGAAAATTTTCATTTGAACCCCCTAAATGCTTGAAAAACATCTTACACCTTTGCTTATTCGTATGTTTATGATTAACTAAAGAATTTTCATTAAATTTCAACACCATAATCAAAATTGGTAAAATACAGAAAAATAATAAAAACATAAGTTATTTCAAACCGGTTTCACCCAAATTGGTTTAAACCAATCCTAACCGGCTTCTATAAGTTTAGATATTTTTGCTCAAAACTAGTTTGAATCCGACTCGATTTTTTCAAACTAGTTTTTGTTAGTCATATTGTTTCCGTCTTTCTCCTCTGTTGACAAAAACTTAGTAAATAAATATTGACAATAATTTAATATAGCATATGTCAATTTGGGTCTTTTTTAATCCATCTAAATTATTTTAGTTAACTCATAGTTCTAGCTTCTAGGGTTAACCATTTAATATCAGTAAACATAAAATGGGTAGTTCTTATCATAAAATGATATCTTTCACAAAATAAACTTTTTAAAATGCTTTATTCTCGCAAAGTTGATATCTTTCAATGAAAGGACATGTCATTTTTCAAATAAAAAATAATAATTTTTTTATAAAAAGAATCTTTCATAGAGCAATTTCATAAACAAATACATTTAGTCATTTTAGTGATTTTAGTGATAGAACCAATACTGTGATCCGTACACATCACTTTTTCTTAGTACATAACAAATTATACTTTACAAGATTAATCACTTTTTCTTAATACATAACAAATTATACTTTACAAGATTATATTGTACAACATTTTAAAGCATGAACTGTATGGAAAAATATTTTTATATACCGATGAACTCCCTTATATAAACCAAACAAATTTAAGCTCAAAATCCCTTCCATGGCATGGCATTACAAACCGGCTATACAATTTATCTGTATTTGTTATATATAAATATATTATTAATTGTAGCACATGCAACTTATACTATTTTAATGAAATACTAATTGTTAATTGTATACAATATTAATTTGGAACTTCAATATAACATGGGAAATATACATACAAAACTGGTCTTTGTGTGCTTGTGTATGTTCAAAACGATACAAAATGAAGTAAATGACCAAAATGCCCCTGATAACTGATACTAATGACACCAGGGAAAATAAATAGCAGGTCTTCCAACCTATACGTGTGTTGAACAAGTGAAAGAAATTGCAAAATTACATCCCAGATTCTTCTAGCAGCTTAAGAATGTTATGTTCAGGTGCACTGATCGATGGCAATATCACACGGTTGGTTCTTCTTTGAGATTTTGCTGCAGCTGGCTGCGGTTCTGGTGGCGGTATGGGTAGGCTTGGGGGTGAGGGTGTGGGTGTGGGCCCCACTCCTTCCTGCACTATGGACAAGTCTGTCCTCCTCTGCACCCCTGCACTTACACGTTCTTTCCATATTCTTCCGTCCTTTTATGTCAAAACCAAAAAACAAAACAACATTTATGATTCATGAATAATCATTGTAGTCGCATGAACACCATAAATGCGTACTTATCAACCAAATGCCTCCATATATAAGCTAAAATAAGGTTTCTATTACACCATTGTATTTTCATTTTTTTTTTCTTATCAGGACACTGTAATTCGAAATATGTACCCAATTATAGCAATGGGAATTGCTTTGTATTTCGATGATATTACTATTATAATTGGGTAAAGTTTCCAAAGTATGATAGTATGATACTGTGATAGGAAGAAATTAAAGTAGGATGCCATAATAAACAAATAAAAAAAGTTTATTGCGGCATTCTTGCCTTTAACCCTATTATGTAACATGAAAGCCCAATCCACAATATAACTCCCCGTTATTCCCATTATTGCTGCATGTTCAAAACACAAAGCTTAGAGGTTTATGATGTCAGATGTGGAAGAAAAGATACACTAAAACTACTAAATGCAAAAATTGATTATTTGGTGAAATTACAAAAACCAAAGTTACATATTTACCCATTATTAATCACTATAAAATACTAATAGCACAAATTTTGGTCAAAAGAGTTCTTGTACTCTTTTAATATTTGAGGCCTAGTCCACAAATCTAATTAACAACCAATCAGTTTGAGTTTCCTTAACTATGTGCATGATACGATGTAGGATTTATTTTGTAACAAGTGGAGAATAATTGATGTTGACACTATCCATGAAATTTCGGAGCTTAGTAACATGACAAAGCAACCTGACTTACATTGAGAATTGAAGGTTCGGGTAATGGGCAGTGAACAGGTTGATCATGGTCAAGAGGCTCGGTGGGGTGGTCAACGGGCTTAAACTCAATGACAACCTCGATACCATGATTAGTTGTAGCCGTCGCTCCAACAACTGTGGAAGATTCTGCTACTTCCGTGTCTGGGGGTAACACTTCCCTCTCATCCTGAAAAGAAATTAAGCAGCCAAGAAATAAAAATAGTTTAAGTCGACATAATTTATCAAGAAAGGAGCATAATCACAATCACTTTGCAATGAAATCAAGAAGCACCATGAAAAACATCAACGCAAATCACTCTAAATGTTCATACTTAGTTATAACAAATTCGCAAGCATTTACACTTTAGGATTCAGACAAAATCACAATAAGTCATTGTTCTAGGAAATCATACTGTTTCACAACCTAATTACAGAAATCCTATCTTATCAAAATGAAAGCCAACAGATCTGGCAATACCAAGAAGCCATGATCGATTACTTAAGAAGCACCAATACGATAGTCTGAAATTAAGAAGCACCAAAAACTCCCATGAATGAAAATCCAAGAATCCCAGACCAGGGAACAAGCAAGGGAAACAATCAATCGATTAAAAACCAAAAGAGGTGAAGGAATCAAACAGTGATGGATGTCATTTGCTTACAAGTGTAGTCTGGGAGCGACGATGACCGTTTCTGCTTACAGAAAACCTCGAAAAAAGGCTCACCATGTTGCTTAGCTTCTTTTGGTTTAAATTACAAACAAAGAGCTCCAAATCTGATCTGGGATTTTGTCAAGTGTCTCTCAGGGCCAAAGATTATAAAAGTCTTAAAGGGTTGTGGGTGGATAGATGGACAGTGACCGAAATGGTAGCTTAGCTTTGGATTCTGTTCTCCGATCACAGAAAAATACCGCAATCTATGACAAACATCATCTAAATATAAAGAGTAAATTACACGAATGGTCCTTTGGTTTAAGTTAATTTATGTGTTTGGTCCTAACTTATTTTTTTAATTTGGAAGGTCTTTATTGTTTGCTTTTGTTACGTTCTTGGTACTTGTCTTACCTAAAAGGACTATTTTGTCATTGATATTTTAATTTATTTAAATAAACACGCCTCCAACCCCACCCCCTCACCTTAACTTACCCACCCTATCATTTTTCCCTATTTAAATAATAGTTTTTTAGGTAAGACATGGACCAAGTGCGTAACAAAAACAAACAATAGGGACCAAACGCGTAATAAAAACAATCATTAAGGACCTTCCGAGTTAAAAAAAAATAAGTTAGGGACCAAACGCGCAAATTATCCCAAACCATAGGGATCATTCGTGTAATTTACTAAAATATAAACAAATGATTTTTTAGTAAATTAGATGTCTAGTCCTAAGGTTTATGTTTCATTACATCTTTCATCCAATTATGAAAAACATTGCAAGCTTAGTCCTTGACACTTAACACCGGTCTCCTTCTTCCCCTCGCATCCATCGCGTGTAAGGTACATGAGGGCATTTTAGTCTTTTTACCACACTCTCTTCCTTTCATTTTATTTAAGAAAAAACGGCTCAGTGGGTTTTCATTTCTCGTTTTAGGGTCGAACGATAAAACCCCCCTTTTAATATTATGGCACATAATTTATTACTTTTCCATTTTTCTTTACAAAAAGCTATAATATGTGTAAATTGTGAACGTTACATGTTTTTTTTTCAAAGTTTGATGTTTATTGTTGTAAGGATTTCTCCAAGTTTGATGTTTCTTTGACTCGTTTTGACATAGAAGAAGGTTACTTTTCACTGAGGGCTTGAGCAGTAGACAATGTTCGAGGTATTAAGGCATAAATTATGTGAGGCACTGATTCTAACCCTTCCTGAATGTGTTGAGGATTTTGTGGTTTATTGCAATGTATCGATTTTGGGTTTTCCTGTTGTGCTTATGTAGAGGGTTCATGTGATTGTGTATGCTTTTGTGTGTTCTTAGCCATTGGAGAGCATTTGGTATAGTTTTGGGGCATTGGAAGAAAAAGGAACTTGAAGAAGGAGCAAAGGTCCACCAAGAGCTTGTAGATCAAGAGGAGTAGCACCATATCTAAGCTATTTGAGGTACCAAGTTCCAACCATGGCCATTATCTTCTTAGATTTGTTGTTAGGAGTTTTTAAAGTACCTTTTGGACTCCATTGTTGAGAGTTCTTGCATCTTGAAGACTCCAGACCATAATCCCTGTCCTTTTGGACTCTTAGCGGCACTAGGAGTCATAAAAATCGGACCTTGGTGGTTAAGCAACCACAATGCAAGAGTTAGAGAGATTTGGGGCTAGTTAGATGGACAAAAGTCATGTTTTGACCCCAACCTTGTATGTAAGCACATAAAGTTCGTGACTTTATGGGGTTAGGATGTTCTAGAAGACCTGGATCTACAGTTTGGACGAAAGGACTTACTGGATTAAGTCAAAAATTAAGCCCTTGGGGAATTGGCCAGTACATTGGGCGTACTCCCCGTTACGCATCGCGTACTGGGTCAAACTCCCCGATTTTGGTCAAGGTAGCGTACGCTGGGCGTACATGCCCGTTACGCCGCGCGTACTCCTACAGTTGAGAATTATTGGACTTTTGGGCCTAAAGAAAATGGTCCTAGACTTTTGGGCCTCATGGCCTACTATGAAGCAGAATTTCAGATATTGGGGCTTAGGGTTCGAGTAGCGGGCCTTCTTGGGCCAAGTTGGGCCCTTAGGAAGTATTATGATGGACTTGGACATATTGGGCCCATTTGGGGAATGAGGCCCAATTTGGCAAATGACCAGTTAGTGGGCCCTTGGGAAATCCTTACATGGCCATAGGAGGGTTGGGTTTGATAAACTAGAATTTGGGACTTCCGTATGTCCATTTGGGTCAAAGGGGTAAAATGGTCATTTTACCTTTCGATTAGTTACCAGTCTCTGATTAAGTATCTTATTGGAAATTATAGTCGGAGAGTTTCCGAGGCCGCAACAGACATAGACTTCTTATCCAGTTTATCAACAACCACTTGTACGAGGTGAGTTACCTTCCAGTAGCGGTGGGTCTACGACCACAATGCTGACCCATCAGTAGGAGTTGTATGATTAGATGCTTGTCTCTGTGATATTCATCTAGGTTTGCTACTACCTGATATGTTTATGTGCTAGTATTATATGATGCTATGTGCTAGTGACAGTAGGGGAGATAGTCCCCAAATTATCGGTCGATAGGGCCGAAGGGGTAGTCATACCCAACCATGCTAGATAGACTATGTGATATGAGTTATGTGGTAGTAGTAGGGGTGAAATAGTCCCCAGTATCCGGTCGAGAGAACTGAAGGGGAGACCAGCACCCAGATATGCTAGTCAGTATCCGGTCGAGAGGACCGAATGGGAGGCCAGCACCCAGGTATGCTAGGCAGTATCCGGTCGAGATGACCGAAGGGTCAGGTCGGGCACCCAGATATGCCCGAAAATATATGTATGTTATGTGATTGTATGGCATGTGGTACGGTGGGGGAACTCACTAAACTTCGTGCTTACAGTTTTCAGTATTGTTTCAGGCACCTCTTCATCGAAGGGGAAGGAGCTGGCGTGGTAGCTGTACATCACACTCACACCATATTTTTCGCATTATTGATTCATGGGATTGTACTCTGATTATACTATTATCGTGTTTTGATTCGAGACATGTTCTGGATACTTTATGATTTGTCATGATATTATCAAGTTTTTAGTAAATGTTTTATAAATCATTTAATTAAAAAAATGAAATTTTTGGACTTGAATTTTGGGACATTACACAAGTCTCAAACCTGCTTAGTAATTTCTTAGATCTCTTTATTATCATTTTATTAGGCTTTTGGTCCAAAAAGCTTGATCTTTGGGGTATGGACGTCCCAAGTGTGTATACCATCAGATCTGGAACCATGGAGGGCTTTCATGGCATAAAGATGCAAACTTTATGGTTTGTCCCGATTCTAAATAGGGTGGAACTCGACGAGTCTGAGAAGGGACTCGACGATTTAACTCGCTTTATCACGACTACGAGTAGCAAGGGAACACAGGGAGTCAGGAGGATGACTTGACGAGTTGAGTCAACTCGGAGTGTTGACTTTGACTTTGACAAAGCGTTGACTTTGACTAAGGTTGACCCCTGAAGGGGTCTTGAGTAAGGAATTGTATCTAAGGCGTTGTTTGTATATGGGCGTGAGTAGAGCTGGTTGCAAGAGTACAAATGTTCAGTTACTTCAACCAACATTTGAGGTGAGTTATCTCTGGTAGGAACGGGTCGAAGGCACCAATGCCGACCAATTTATGTATGTTAGTAAGTTCCAGACTAAGGCTCGATGTCGGGCGGGGCCCGATGTAGGTTTATATGTTTTCCGGGTTTTGATCCGATGCTGGGGCGGTACCCGATGAATGTCTGTATGCTTGATGTCTTTATGATTCTTGCATGTGTTTGTATCTGTATGGTTCCGGACTATGGTCCGATGCCGGGGAGGTTCCTGAGGAATGTTTGTAAGCTTTCCGGATCTCGGTCTGATGTCGGGCGGGGCCCGAGGAATGTTACATGTCTATGATTATGTGATTATGCTTATGTTTATGCGTAATAGTATATATGCTCATACGTATGCCGAGCTTTGATCGATGCTGGGCAAAGCCCGATGTAACAGGTCAAGGTCAAATGTATGTTATATAAGATTATGTGATTATGTGTATGGTATATGGTAGCTTGGGGAGACTCACTAAGCTTCGTGCTTACATTTTTCAGTTTCGGTTTCAGGTACTTACGCTAGTAAGGGGAAGAGCTCAGGATGACTGCATTGCACACACCACATCGTTTAGTTTGGGACGATTTACTCTGATATTTGGTCATGTGATTTTGATACAATGTTTTGATATGATGTTTTGAGATACTATCACTTATGTTTTTATGAGATGATTTGGGTTACTATGGTTTTATTCATAAATTAAAAATTATTTTTTTGGACCGTATTTTTGGGATGTTTCACTTCTGGGTATGAGTGTTTTGGGCTGATTTGAAAGTTGGATCTTAGGATAAGGCCTAATACGGAGTTGGGACCAATTTGGGAAATTGGACCAATTATGGGCCTTGAAGTAATATAGGCCTTTTGGATCAAGATTTGGACTTGGGCCTTGGCCCAATTAGGGAAAGGGTAAAATGGAAAATTACCATATGTTTGGGCCTTTAGTCATGAAGGGTATTCTAGTAGTTAATTGGATGTTTGTTTGAGTGATAGTTCGGGATTTTTTGTGGGTTAGCAGTCGGAGGTTTCAACACAGTTCAACATTGTGAGGTGAGTCTTCCTCACTATACATTCGGGTCGAAGGCACCAAGGCCGACCCATTGGCTTGATAACCTGACATCGCTGATATACTGAGTATGATATAAACATGCATGCTAGTCTGGTAGATCTGTAGGACTACCTGTGAAATTGCCTGTTTATCTATATATGATATTATCTGTTATATGTCGACATATTGTGTGGATGGGTTGAGGTAGTACTGCTTTGTGTTGTAGCTAACAAACCCTGAAGTATGCCAGATATGAGCTGCGAACCATGGAGGGCATGCCAGACTCATACTAAGGACTCATGAGCATTCCATATACGAGCTGAGGGTCGGACATGGCATGCCATACTCGGACCGATGGATTAGCGATATTCTGTTTGTTGACTGATCAGGCCGGGGAGCAGGCCATACATAAGCTGTGGGCCCGTAGGGCAAGCCAGACTTATGTTGTGGGATCAGGGGTAATCCAATCTGTAAAGTTGTGGACCCATTACATGCTGTTATTATATTTGTGCTATTTGCTATGTATTGGTATTTTGGGGAAACTCACTATGCTTTGGGCTTATAGTTTGGATTATGTTTCAGGTACCTCAAAAGATGCGGGAAGACGAAAGTGTAATCGTGCACATTCTCATGTTTTGTTTTACGATTTTTGGATTTCTTTGACGTGAAACTTATTTTGAAAACAAATTGTAATAAATGATGGTTTTGTGGTTGTTTAAAAAGTTTAAAATTTTCAAGAATTTTATGAATGTTACACTTACAATTGTGGTTTATGATTTCAAGTACTTCCGGTTCGAAAGGGAAGGATCCGAATTGATCGCAGCGCATACACCTGTGTTTTTCGTAACTCGTGCTTTTGAGATTTATTCTGTTTATTCTGAAATACTTTTAAATGTTTGAATAAAGGATAAATAAGTGTTTTGATTATATTAAAATGAATTTTTTACCTTCTAAAATTTGGGGTGTTGCACAACATGTAGAAGCTATTGAGACAATTTAGATTATATAGTTTTAGATGTCTACTTTATCATATAATTCAAAATAATTAATGTTTTATATCAACTTAGTATAAATTAATTTATCGAAGTTAACTTTACTGTCATTGTTATATATAAAAACTAGTTTATAATCCGTGGTTACTACGGGTTATAAAATTAATTAAACTTTTATAATAAAAGTTTATAATTATTAATCAATTATTTTAAATAAATAATTTTTAATAAATTATTAATTAAGAGATATATCAAAAATTTAAAGTTATTATAACCTCAAATTTAACATATAATTAGAAAATATAAATTTGAATTTTGAAACGAGTTGTCTAATATATCTACATGACACATCTACCCTAATAAATAAGAATGATTTGCCACATGTCCTCCTCTCATTCAATTTGCCACATGTCATTTTGTCATAATTTAGAGATATATTTATTTTTCACTTGTCATTTATTTCATTTTCCATTTCTAATATATTATTAATTAGTTTCCATAACTTAAACCTACCATAATGATATTAATTTCAAATTTTAATTTTTAAATTTCAATTTCAATTTTAAATAAATTTACAGTTTAAACCTCTGTGTTTAACATTTTGTTATAATTAACCTGTTTAGTATACAAGTCTGATAACTAAACAATAATTTTAATTAATTTATTTTTTGCATGTTTTTTTTTCTCATAATTTTTATTTATTTCAAATTTCAAATTCAAATAAACTTCTCATTTAATCGTTTGTATTTAACATTTTGTTTTAATCAACCCATATAATATACAGGTCTCACAACTAGTAACATAATATTAATGAGGAGTTGTATTAGAATGACACTTGACAAAAAGGAAATTAAAATTATTTATTTATTAGAACAGTGATATATATTTAAAAATATTTCAAATATATAGTTGTAACTACACAACGCGTGAGTATTTGTCTAGTTTCAATTAAAAAAATAATTAACTATAATTAACCAGCATAAGATGAAAATGTTTTCAATTGTCAAACTTGAAACTTCCATTTTATTCAGCTTCCTCTCCTTCCGGTCAGAAGAGTTTAGGATACGAATCATACCATACGAACATTACAATTTACAAATTGAAGAATGGTTTGGTGGGCCATTATCGGTAACGTCTTGTTCCCAAGTTCTATTTAATGAGAGAAATGTGAGGATACTGAGAGAACGTGAGGTGTGTTGAAGGAAAATCGTGTTCCCGAATTTCATTAATGGAAGGAAAGCGAGGGGAGAGAAATGATTTTGAAGCTATATTTTCCTTCAAAATTTTCATAAAAAATTAGACGGATTTGAAAAGAAAGTGATGAAAGGAAAATTTTAAGTTTTATTTTTTTTCTCATAATTCGGAAACATAAAAACTTAAAAATTTATTTTCATTTTCTTCGAACCCAAAAACATAAAATGATGAATATTTTTCTTTATCTCATTTTTTCTTTCTGTCAAAATTTTCCTTTATTTTCTTTTAAAGAATTAAAAAAAAAAACAACTCCTGGAACCAGGTAATCACTCGTGCACGATAGCAAAAAAGATTAATAGAAATAGAGTGAGTAGATCTTCCAAATTCTATACTATCTGTTCGTTTCCCCCCAAAAGCTTCCCCAATTACGATACGCTCTCATGAGAGTATAGTCTGCTTTCAAATCAATCACTCCTATCACCAACAATGGCGGGCGAGCATGATTTTGAAGAGTGGGATGAAGAATTCTTGAAAGAAGCTATCCAATCCACCGAAGCCGCCGTTTGTTCTTCTTCCTTAAACCCTATCCAACCGCCACCAAAGTTATTCCTGCCGCCTCCGCCACCCCATTATGCCCCTCACATCAGTTATTCTCCTCCTAGAGAGTTGTCTCAGAGAGTCAAAGAAGATAATTACAGAAACATTCCGGTTATGGGTTTCGATTGGCCAGTCTCGTTGAATGGAATCAATCGAGGTCTCGATACTGCGCCTTCGTTTCCTCATTCTTCTCGATTGCACGACGAGGATAAATGTTCCAAACAGCTGGAAATCAATCATTTGAAGGTTTCTTCTCCTAGAGAGTTGTCTCAGAGAGTGAAAGAAGATAATCACAGAAACTTTCCAGTTAAGGGTTTCGATTGCCCAGTCTCGATGAACGGAATTAATCGAGGT
The DNA here is from genome assembly GCF_002870075.4 of Lactuca sativa. Taxonomy (NCBI): domain Eukaryota; kingdom Viridiplantae; phylum Streptophyta; class Magnoliopsida; order Asterales; family Asteraceae; genus Lactuca; species Lactuca sativa. Next base: position 24,071,817 of record NC_056628.2, read on the forward strand.
CTCAACAGTGCGCCTCCGTTTCCTCATTCTTCTCTACTGCATGACGAGGATAAATGTTCCAAACAGCAGGAAATCAACCGGTTGAAGGTTTGAATCACACGCACACACTTGATTGTTTCTTTCATGTCAGTTTCACTCTAGTTTTGTGGATGAAGCATTACTGTATTACATACACCATTGTATGATGGAGCATTTATCAATGAAGTTGCTTGTGCAGAATCTTCATAACCTCCACCCTGGCTAGAGATACAATTACCAGTTTTAAGTATTTTTAATTAGCTGTTTTTTTGCAGGAAGAGTTGGGAAGAGTATCGAAGGTGCTTACTAACCTGGTATGTTCCGTTGTATTACTATCCACAAATTTGTATTAAAGGATGTGCTTTTAAGGGAAGTTAACTCATCACAGATTAATTAACAAACTTTCCAACATATAAAAAATTGAAATCATTTGGTAACACACCAGAAATAAAGCCTGCTCACGAGCCTTGTTAAGCATGATCTAGTAATGAACTAATGATTGTTGATTCACTTCCAGGAACAAGAGTGTTTGGAGCTCAGGAAAGATAGAGAAAAGAATGAGAAGCATCTTAGATCTGTACTTCCAGTAAATGGATCTAAAGATCCTGAAGCTTTATGTACAAATAAGTCAAATCTGTGAGTAATATTTTCCTTCAGCTGTGTTATAACTGTCTTCAAATAGGTCTTACATTGCTGTATGTCTGCTTTTATGTGGCAGGAAAAATAAAGATCCTTTTGAAGACCACACTATCATTCATCCGGGAACTAGAGGTACTCAGATCAAGTTATCATTTTAGCTCTATGGAATTGTTGCATTGAGGTTTTGTTGGAAATACACACAAAAACTGTAATTTGTAGAGTTTATAACGTGCTTTCAACTTTTATTGTTTTTTGGGTCTTAATTTGAATTTGTGATTAGGTGTAATACCCTGCAAGGCTGTGGGTGTTCAGACTGATGATCAAGAGTTGATGATAAAGAAGAGTTTATCAGTTACCAACCATTCAAGAAAGTTAGCAGACATTTGGGAACCAGGAAATGATCAACAACCAAGAAATAACCTCGTTTCCAAGTTGTTTGTGGCATGTGGAGCAGATCTACAGGTCTTATTTGGTTGCTTAGGTTTGAAAATTCCATCTAAAAAGACCACAACCAAAATGGAATCTTTTAATCATGATCTTTTAGACATGGCTCCAAACCACCGTATTCAGTCTGTTGAAGCTGCAAAAGTATCTCATCTCTACTTAACATTGACAAAGGTAGGTATTAACCATTAAGTTACATCGAAAGTGCCATTTTCTTTTATATTCTTTAGTGAAATATGAGCATGTCGTTAATTATTCTCACAAGTTCTGTAAATGTGAAATATGTTTCATTACTGATTATCTCTGATGATTGTCACCTGTGCAGATTAGTTATGATATAGGAAGATTGGACGATTTGTTAGAAGCATTGGTTACTCTTTGTCATGTTCAACATGTGAGTTTCATAATTTGATCACATTTGGTTTTAACTTTTATGTTGCTTAAAAACTTTTTTCTTTTTTCAACAGAAGACGATTGTTCACAGATCTCTTTGTGTGCTTCATGTGGTTTTGAAACACATTTTAGTTATGGAAAACAAAGGATGCAGCAGGTATGGGTGCAATCAAAACTTGTTCCTTTTTATTCTTTGTTGGTGATGTTCTTCGCCTTATGAACTTTGATTTGATCTCTCCAGTGTACTGTGCTCAGGGACAATGTCATTGTTAATGAACAACATTCTGAAGTCAGACATCTGTTTCCTGATAATCCACATCATCCAGTCCTTTCAAGCTTGATAAATGCTAAGAAGGTTGGTGATTCTTCCTCATTCAAATGGTTTTCTTATTATCAAACGATGCATCAAATCATCATGACACATAGTGAAGAAGTTATAAGAGTGGAGGCTGTTTCTATAATGAATATTCTTCTTCTAAGAACCGATGCTTATAAAGAAAGAAAGATGTAAGTTTCATTTTCTGTCTCATGATTATTATTTTTTTGACCGTAGTACCCTTCTTCAAGTATTCTGTGTTATTTTATTTCTTCTTCTCAAGGTAGGTATGGAGAGGTGCCGGTCTTTGAAACTATTTCTCAGCTTTTAAGAAAGGAAGGTGGGGTTGCTGTGCAAAAGCAAACTGTGGATCTTCTTTACCTTCTGCTAAATTGTAATTTCACCTCTTTATCTCATTTTGATCCTAAAAGGATTTTCATGAAGTGACATAGTTGATGTTTTGTTGTAAAGGTCCAAGTTTAATGTTGATGTTCTGTTCATCTTGTAAAGAAGAGGGGACATCTTCTGACATTCCAACCACAAGTACCGAAACTGCCCCTGTATTTAAAGGGACAGGTGCTATACTAGAGGGTTTAGCTGATTGTCTAGCTTCCCGTGGAAATGGTGCACCAAAAACCTTGGTATGTTATGTTTTTTTTTTAATCCCTGATGTTATTGGATATTTAGGTACTGTTTCTTATAACTTATTGGGCTTTTTTAGATAAAGTTTTGTATATGTAGGGATGTTTCTTTTTTAGACCAGATAAAGCGTATGAACATACGAGACTAAAATACCATTTTACCCTTATTCTGTCTAGTTTTTTTGGTTAAGCCATGAAGTTATTGTGTTCAGGTGTTGAAACTGCAACGGAATGCCATCATTGTGGTGGCTTTCTTGGCATCATCAGGGAGACGTGGGTTTGAATTTTTGTTGGGACGTGATCCTTGTAGTAGAAGAAGCAATTTTCTATTTTTGATTCTACAAATTTTGGCATCTGAAATTGATGTAGAAGAAGCATCCTCCTCCTCATCCAAGGCTTGTGATGATTTCAGAGAAAGGTAGAGTATTTATTATTACTTAAACAGAAGATATGTGAGAGTTTTGTTGTTGTAATATATTTATTTGTGGGGCTGGGGGTGGGGGTGCAGGACGTTGGTGATACGTGAGGCGTTGATTCTTTTGAACAGAGTGGCATCAAATCCTCAATACTCGACACCCGTTTTGCGTCTTCTCACAAACAGAAGAGGAGACATGGCATGCCTCACCATTGACATTGCTACCAGGTTATCCAGGAAACCCCTCAGTTCCTTGTGGCATCATCAAAAATCTCTCGACACTATTTCAAAGCAGATGAGAGAATCAGAGATTCCGGATTTAGCTCGCATTTTTAAAAGGAGAGTCTTTAGTTTCTTAGGGGATCCCCTTCCCTCTGCCTCCGCCTCCACCTCTCATTAGAAAAAAAAAAACTTGCCCCAAATCGCACACTTTTTTGGAAACCAGTTTTGTGTCTTTACAGTGTTGTAAGTTTTTTTTTTTTTTTTTTTTTTTTTTTTTTTTTTTTTTTTTTTTGTATCTAGATTTTAGATCCAGGCAGGCAGGCAGGCAGGCAGGGCGTGTTGTATATATTATGGGTGAAAGCTTGCAAGTCAAGCAGTGTGTCTCTTGAGCTCTTTTTCAGATTTCACTTTTTATTTTTCATGTTTTTGTTTGGTTTCTTCATTTTGGTTGAGATTGTTAGGACAAAGTTTTCTAGGATTATTTTGACAACTGCAATTTGAATAGATGAATGACCGAGAGCCTGTATGTCTGTCTTTGACTTCCCCTATTAAAGAATAAAATGGGTGAGAGGTGAGACAAAAACAATGCACATTTTGTTAGTATTGGCTATTGTCTATTGACATTGACAATCACATATATCATTCATTTCAATCCTAATTTAGTTCACCTTCAACTTGGTGCAGGCATAGTCTGTCTTGTTTCCTTATTTCTGGAGCACTACATTCGTAGTTAATGATTTCATCCCATTTATGAATTAACTAACTTAATAGATCATGATTTTACACATCTGTTAAAGGATCATAGTTTGACCAACTTGGATTTTTTAACATACATCCTCCACCCTCGCTATTCTATTCATGAATTACGTCCTTCGTCCAAACCTGGACTTTAACTCTCAGCTTATTGTTAGATGAATACTTTCCAATAACCTGCTACCTCTCTAATGACATGTCACTTGTTAGAAAACTACTTACTATTTAGAACATTGTATGTTATACAACAGATTCACTTAAGAATATGAAACAAAACTTTTGGGAACTTAATGCATAAAACATGAATTCCCTTATAAACTACTACTCTAGCTTTTTAAACCTTGGCCATTATGAAATTACAATCAAATTTGTATTAAGACACATTTGTCGTCATCCCTATTTTATTATACAAAATAATTCATGCATTTTACAAATTGACGTAAAACGAATCATCATGTTTAAAAACCGGTATGGATATTATTATGAGAAATTAAATATAATCCTATTTTTCTTCCTTTCTATCTATTTGAAATGATGACAAGTGTTCAAACATATAATTAATTTTTTCAAAATATGGCAATTTTCACTATTTCATATGGATAGGAAAGATAAATAAGACGAAAAGATAGGAGGATATTTAATTTCTCTATTGTTATTATTAATATAAAAATATAGTTCAATATCACCATCATTCTTTAATGGGCATATTGTGTATATCATGATGCTTTATATGCTCAAAATTAATGTTTATCTTTTGGAAAGCAGAAGAAAGAGAGTATAAATCTAAAGAATCAACAAACAATAAACGTGGATCAAGTAACCAAAGTCGATTTAAAGAAATGATGGTGATGGATGGACACAAAAGGCAAAGTTGAGGACATGTGACAAAAGTCATATTTAATTTCACTTAGATATGGCTTTTTGTAACAACCATTTTGCTAGTGATAATTATCTAAGGATTTCATTATTTAAAGGTTAGCTAAAAATATGGTACAAACGTAAAAAATGTATGTAAAAAAAACTACCTAGCTATTTCGAAAAGTGATGGTTAATTAAACGGATTAACAAACACTCATGATAAAAACACCATCGCGAGAGTGTGCACCATTTGTGAGGCCGTTCATCATTCATTCGCGTTGCCGAATGTTCTCTTAGGGATACTTCAATTTAGATGATAATATATCCTAAAAAGCCTAAAACCACAATAACAATAATAACACAAAAAGGTAAAAACAAAATATTCAGCTATGTTTGTTAGGTAGGTTGTGAGACAATTTTCCTTGTTAAATTGACTAAAAAACGAAGCATCATTGATTACTTGGTGGGCAACTGGAGCACATCGTCAACCGATCATCCATATGTGCAAAAAAATAAATCCGTAGAAAGAAAGTTTTAATAAGTCAAACAAAATATGATAGTTTATCAAATACAAAAACTGGGTGAGTTACTAAATCGAAAAAAAAAAGAATTGTAATATATATTTTTTTCTATTTTATCCTACTATAAATGAACAATTATTTTTAAATATATTTTTAATGCTGGTATTCAATTTGTTTATGATAAAAACTAGTTTATAACCCGTGGTTCCCACGGTTACAAAATTAGTTAAACTTTTATAGCTAACTCAAAATTATTAATAAATTATTTTCAATAAATTATTAATTAATATATATATTTTTGGTTATATAAAATTATAATCGTTAATTTAAATAAATATGTGAAATTATATCACCTTATAATTTGTATTAATTTTATTTTAATTTTTATTCTAATGTTATTAATTTAATTTAATTAGAATGAGAAATTTAAAATTAATAATTAATAGATTGATAAATGACATGTATAAAAAATTAGGAGACCTAATAGGATGAGATATATAAAAAAAGATTAAAACTATTTTTAAAATAGGGAGATTCGAAATCGGTAGAAAATCCGGATTGAATTTTGAAAGACAAGAACAAGTTAAAACGAAATATTTGAAAACTCAAGGGGCCAAAAATCGAAATATTGGCACATCCCGCTTTATGCACCGATAAACAAACGCGATATTCATACGCACACAGTAACAGAGTGAGAGACGAAGTAGCAAACCACTCTTTACGGAATTTATTTCTGCAAAGAATTTGGGTGCAATTTTTACAGAAGAAGTTAAAATTCAGCCATGAATCGCCGCGAAGATCCGAATCCTTTTGATGAAGAAGTCAATCCATTTTCGGTAACCTCTACTCTAGATCTGCCTACTTTTTAGCTCTTAGATTGGGTTTTCAGTTGTTTTTTGGTGTAATTAAACGTTTTTTTTTTTCCCTATGTAACATTAATGTGTGCATATTCTTAGCATTTTGGGATGTGCATGTTGTTTTGTGGTAATTCGAGTATTTATTTTGTCGTAGATCTGAGGTGTAATTGATTATGGAAATTTAATCAATTATGTGTAGCATATAATGCATTTCTAAAAAAAATATTCAGAAATGAGTCCAGAAAGGTTTAATTTTATAGGGGATTAATTGGCGCATTAATGCCACATTGCAGGCCGGATATGGCTGTGCTTTTTATATTAGCGTGTACACACACATAGATTACAGATATATGTCTGGAATCAAATTAATAAAAAAAGAAGTTCCTCATTTCTCATAATATACTCAATTATAATAAACAAAATTGTTTTCTCTATCGAAAAGCAAATTCAAACTTATGACCTCCATCATATAATATTGAACGTTGTAAGGGTGTATTCGTTTAAAGGACCAAACTCCACCCCCTTTTATTTATGGATCATTAAATTTATGACCTGATTGCAGAATGGGGATGCTGCTGCTCCTGGTTCAAAATCCCGTGTTCCTCAGATGGTTGCTAGTAGTCTTGGTTTTGGTCAAAAGCATGATGCAACTGTTGATATACCCTTGGATTCAATGAATGTAATAATAAATTTATATCATGAATCATCTTACATTACTTCCTTTTAGTTTGATCTTTTAAGTCTCTGTTGGGAATGGGATGCATTGCTTATTTGCTTAATGTGTCATCATGTTCCAGGATCCAAAGAAAAAAGAGAGAGAACTTTCAAACTGGGAAGCCGACTTAAAGAGAAAGGAAAAGGTTGGTTTTACACTTGTTTTGCTAATATTTATTCAATATGTAGGCATTTGAGAATTCTTTCAAGTTACTTATTAGCATGTTACAGGACATCAAACGAAGAGAAGAAGTTGTTGCTGGTGGTGAGTATTGTTGGTTATTGTATTTTTTTTTTTTTTTTTTTTTTTTTTATTGTTGCACTGTTGTAAACATTACTCTCATTAATTTACATGTGGAAACAGCTGCTATCCCCACGGATGATAGAAACTGGCCTCCATTTTTTCCAATAATCCATCATGATATAGCCAATGAGATACCAGTTCATGCTCAAAAGTTGCAGTATTTGGCTTTTGCAAGTTGGTTAGGTACGAATTAAGATTTTTACTGCTTATCATTTATTCTAATTTATTTACAAAAGCGAATGCACTAAAATAATGTTTTATTTTGGTATGCAGGTCTAGTTCTGTGTCTTGTATTTAACATGATAGCAGTGATTGTCTGTTGGATTAAAGGCGGTGGTAAGTTACTTTATAGTTTTTACTTTTTATTTTTTATGCAGCAGATTAAACTTATATGAAATCGTAAGGCATTGTATGTGAAGTTGAAAATTTTATTGGTTTCCATTTACATTACAGGTGTGAAGATATTTTTCCTTGCAGTAATCTATGCACTTCTTGGAGTACCCCTTTCGTATGTATTATGGTACAGGCCTCTGTATCGTGCGATGAGGTATATATATTTTTTTACCTTTCCCCGTAAAAAGTAAAAAGTAAAATTACGAATAAGACTGAAGTTGGTTTGTTGATTTACAGGACTGACAGTGCTTTGAAATTCAGTTGGTTTTTCTTGTTTTACTTGGTGAGGAAGCATGTCAAGATTATTACTTTAGTGTATGTGTATGTTGATTTCAAATAAAATTTAACTTTATTTGAATCCATTGTTTTGCATGCATGCAGATCCATCTTGGGTTTTGTATATTTGCTGCTATTGCTCCTCCAATAGTCTTTGAGGGGAGGTCATTGACGTAAGTTCTGTTTCTTAACTTCAAACCCCATACACACACACACACACACTATATGCTTATAATTTCTTTCTTTCTTTTTGGCTTCTAAAAGTGTATGTAATTATACATTTACATTTTTTGGTGTATTTGTTTTTAATCACCAGGGGAATCCTAGCTGCAATTGATGTCTTTTCTGACCATGCATTAGTAGGGGTAAGTCCTAAATCAACATACATACATAATAAATACAAAGTGCCAAAGGAAACAATAATTTAAAAACCAAGTTGTGGAATTAGATTATTTTGTGTTGTTGTTGCAGATCTTCTATCTGGTAGGATTTGGATTATTTTGTGTAGAATCACTGCTAAGCTTCTGGGTACTTCAGGTTAGATACTCATTCTAGTAATTTTCAGCTTTTCTGTTAAATGCATATTTATTTATTTATTTATGCAACCATGTTCCATTTTTCACCGCTTTGTGCAACAAAAATGAACTACTTGTTAGTTGTTACCTATTCATGCAGTAATTTTTTAGCAAACTAAATAGGTGAGGTTTTTGGAACACCTTAAACATGGTTGCATAGTTGGTGTCAAAAACCATTTTATTGCATTAATTGGTAAAAGTAAAATGTATTTGTGGTGATGCTTTTTTGTTTGGTTTATGGTTTATACAGAAAGTTTACATATATTTCCGTGGCAACAAGTGAGCATCTGAGCCCGTTTTGTACCTATCCTATCCAACATTCTTGTGTGCGTCCACTTCCAACTTCCAAGAAGCAAGCATGCATGATTTATGATACTACTACTAGTATATGATGATGTATAATTGATTGATTATATTTTATATATAGAAACATAACATAATAACATAAAACATATATATGTATACTCTCTCTCCCAGCTACCTTTTGACTTTTGTTTTTATAGGCGTCTTATACACAAGTCATAAGTATATATACCTCTTTCACTTGCTTATTCAGTTTTCAGCAAAGCGACCAATACACTGTTCCTCAACTCAACTATCTATTTTTACAATGACATAAAATCCTCAACTATATCCAAATTTTCATTTTTGGTATTATGATCAGCATTAACAATTTTAATATTGTTACTAATATTGATTATATAATGTTACAATTCATTTTGAGGATTCTATTTTTCAAAACATCTATTTTTGGATTTATGGATCAACACATACACAGTATCATATAAGAAACCAAGTTTGATGACCTTTAACCCGCTAGGAATAATTTTAAAATGATGTTTTTTTTTTTAAAAAAAATGCTGACATGTAAATAATGCCTAATGATAAAGTTGAATGTCTTACTAAATATATCAAAACCCAGTAAAACAAGTTTTTCAATCCTTGTATGTGCTTTTCCAAATTGCGGCTTCATGTCCATCTTCATATTTATTAGCTTTTCAACACAATGCAAGTATGATATAAAGACTTATAATTATTTGGGTTGTCAAGGAAATTGAACCGAACTTTGGGATGGAATTAGATGAAATTTGTGATTGATGACTATGTATGCATGCATGTTTGAGGTGATCATGGACCAACGTTTCAAACCATTGTAACCTTCTATACCACATGCAAGACATGTGGATTGTTTAAGATCAGATCAGATTTACCTTTCCAAAAAAAAAAAAACTAAGGTTGACGATTAAAGAACCACATTTATTTTAATCTTTTAAAATTATTGACTTTTGCACCAACTAAGGATTCTATTCTGAAACATAATTTATTAATTTTAATATAATGACATTTAGAAACACAACCACAACAAACATATAGCAGCCAAGAAGGTACTCCCCAGATTTCTTGAGTTTAAGTTTTCAGTCATTATTTGATCCAAACATTATGAGATGCCGAATTTGGTGTTCATCCAAATACATTGACATACACCATTGCAAATTTACACGGAACTTAAGAAATATCATTTTTATGAAACAATGTTGACCAAATTAAGTCAAGTCAGAGGAAATTCCGTAGACTCTTCTTTCTTGTACATATAGCTTTTAAGCTTGTACACTAGTATACTTGATAACATAATTAATGCGTAGTACGCATTTATGAAACTGGTTTGAAATGGCAAAAAGGAAATGGAATTTTTGCAAAAATAGCCCAAAGGTTAAGTTGGTTGGCAAAATAACAACCCCAGGCTCAATAATACCCTCATCCTCAATCAACCAATACCTTGATGCCACATGTCATGCCAAATATCCAAACTGTATCAAATAACAACCAAGCTTCTCCATGCCTATTGTTATCACAAACGCCATCACCTCATCTCATCTTCAACACCCAATCTTTTCCTATTTTTATTTTATTTTTCTCATAACTTTTTTTTTTTTACCTTCTGAAATGACAAAAATACCCTCAAATATTCAAAGACACCTCCATCAGAGAGATGCACCCTCTGAAACACAAGTTGTACAATGCTTTATCCAGATTGGAATTGCTTGATTCATTTTGTATCTCACAAAAACTATCACTTGAAAGAAAACGAGCATAAAGCCAATTAGAGTGACACATTAAGAACCTATTTCTTTCTCTCTCTTTCAACTCCTGAGAAACTTAAAGAAAGAGAGAAAAAATGGCAGTGTCGACTGTAGTCTACACAGTCCAATCCTTGAACTCAACATGCTCATCAATCTCAACACCCACCACTAAAACCCACTTGGGAATCCAACAAAGACAAGTGTTGTTCTATGGTAAAAAGACACACAGGGGCAGAATGAGAAGTGGTGAGATAAGATGTTCAGGGGACACAATCGTAATTGGACTAGCAGCAGACTCAGGGTGTGGGAAAAGTACCTTCATGAGAAGGTTGACCAGTGTGTTTGGAGGTGCAGCAGAGCCACCAAAGGGAGGGAATCCTGATTCCAACACACTGATAAGTGACACAACGACAGTGATATGTTTGGATGATTATCATTCATTGGATAGAACAGGGAGGAAAGTGGAAGGGGTTACAGCATTGGATCCAAGAGCCAATAATTTTGATCTTATGTATGAACAGGTTAAGGCTCTTAAAGATGGTATCGCTGTTGATAAGCCTATTTATAACCATGTCAGTGGTCTTTTGGATCCCCCAGAGCTCATCAAGCCCCCTAAGATCCTTGTAATTGAAGGCCTTCATCCAATGTAAGTATTATGCAACTCTTTAACCACTTTACACATACATGACGGATGTTCAAATCTTTAGTTATTCATTATTATTTGTTTGGATACATGATCTGTTTTTTTCTATTATTATATATAAATATGTGTAGGTATGATCAGAGAGTACGAGACCTCTTGGACTTCAGTATCTACTTGGACATCAGCGATGATGTTAAATTTGCGTGGAAAATTCAGGTATATTGTCATTCGTCAAGTTACAGTTGTATCCTTGTATTTGTTTTATTTATCATAGATCTTTTAAAATGTAGAGGGACATGGCAGAGAGAGGACACAGCCTTGAAAGTATTAAAGCTAGTATTGAGGCTAGAAAGCCAGATTTTGATGCTTATATCGGTAAATATCATTCAGTTTCTTTACCTATTCAGTTATCTTGTACTTGTTGGTTCAAAAGTTGTAAAATTTCTTCAACTTAAAAGCAATTGTCTTTCTAGCATGTAATATGAAAAGCGTATTCTGAACATGAAAAATGGTGCAGACCCACAGAAGCAATATGCAGATGCGGTTATAGAAGTGTTGCCTACACAGCTGATCCCGGATGACAATGAAGGGAAGGTGTTGAGAGTGAAGCTGATAATGAAAGAGGGAGTGAAATACTTCAATCCTGTTTACTTATTTGATGAAGGATCCACCATCTCATGGATCCCATGTGGAAGGAAGCTCACCTGTTCTTACCCTGGTATCAAATTCGCCTATGGCCCTGATTCTTACTTTGACAATGAGGTAAAATAAAAAAGTTCACAATTCACATCATCTTCTAGTAGTTTTAATTTTAATATTATGTCCATGAGTGCTTATGAATAAATGGATGATTTTTTTTTTTTTTTTTACCTTTTATGTTGCAGGTGTCTGTGTTGGAGATGGATGGGCAATTTGACAGACTGGATGAGCTGATCTATGTTGAGAGCCATTTGAGCAACATCTCCACCAAATTCTATGGAGAAATCACCCAACAAATGTTGAAGCATTCAGACTTCCCAGGAAGCAACAATGGCACTGGTTTATTCCAAACCATTGTTGGTTTGAAAATTCGTGATCTTTTTGAACAACTCACAGCTGCCAAGGCCTCAGCTCCATTGGAAGCTACAAAAGCTTAAAGTAAAACAAACAAAACAACAAAAATCCTAAAACCTCTGTTTTCATGTAAAATTATTCCCCATTCCCATATGTGTATTTAGTTCCCTTCCTCTGTGCTATGGATATCTGTAATATAGAGAATCAAATTCTTGAATGAAATATTGAGATGATCACACACCATCTTCTCTTATCATCAAGATAATTAGTTATTACCAAACCAAGTAAGAATAAAAACCATATTGGACATACCAACAAAAGTCTGAAGCATATTTGATATTATTATTAGTACTTTTATTCACAACTAGATTTTCCCAACATCTAAGATTCATTCTAGACTAAGTTACATAGACATTATATAATATTACTTGATTGTAACAAAGTTGTTAGTGCCATGTTTGGCCCAATGTGGTTTCAAGTCAACTGGATGAGAAAGATCTTGACCTTCACTTGCAAGCTTACAAAGTAGCTTCCGATATGCACCATGGCTCATTTTTCTTCCACCCACACGTGCCCCTGGCCTCCATGGACTCATTGGAAGGGGGAAAACCGATATCTTAGAGTTACAACAAGAAGATTGCCACCCGTTAACCCCACATTTGTGGCATTGTCTAGGAACACCTGTGCAAGAACATATAGGAGGAGGTACCTTTGAAAAGTCAATTTTGGAATCATCAAAACTAGCATCCAGATTCTTTCTCTCCACATTTGGTTTTAGAATGGTTTTTTTCTTGGACTTTTTAGAAATTGAACAAGACTTGGTCTTGTTCTTGGGAGAAAGTTTGTTTTTCTTGTTGGTGTGTGGTTCAGTAACACTTATGGGAGCAACACAACGGATGGGGACAGCTTCAGTGTAAGTTACTTGAGAGTGATTTGAGCTTGAAAAGCAGGGAAATTGTGAAAAAGAAGGTCCATCATCATTGGTTTCAGACATTACAGCTCCTCAAAATCTGATTAAGCAATCAATATTGACATTAGCTACATATGAAAGAATAATCAAACAGATGAGGTGAACGATAGTAATGTAGTCTTATGATTAAGCAATCAATATTGACATTAAGTGTCTTGTCTTCACGGATTATCCCAAATTAAATTTCTTGCTAACCCAGGCTTAGGGGAGAGAGTGAACATTCACTATCCTTGAGAAATCCAGATTATTGATTATCATTTCCTATTCAATCTAACACATGAAACTTGGGGCACATTTTGCAGGAGATTTTTCTATTCTTATTACTTCAAAGTAGTAATCAAAATTAAGACGAATTTAAGTTGTTTTTTAGATGATAAACCTGTAACAATATTACTTGAAAATTGACATAGAAATTCCCATTACAATTTAACTTGATACGGAATTGGTGATTATTCCGCAGTCAAAGTCATGATATTGTTGCATTTGGAATTTAGTAGGCGAGGTTCGTCTGAAATGAAACATCAAAATATAACGCTTATCGAGGAACCGAGGGAAGATTGTTGTCCGTGGCTAGATAACATATAAACTAAACAAAAATGAATCATCGGATTATGAGAAAACAAGATTTAAATGATAACATTGAAGATATATACACTTATACTGTAGCAAGTAATGCGGAAGAGATGGTAGGCAGAGGAGTAACGACGAGGAAGAACTTACGCCTTACAGGGAAGAAAGTGAGAGTGAAGGCAGAGGCACAGAGGCAGTCGGTGGGTAAAAGTGCGTGGGTAGGTGTTTATTTATATAAAAATAAAATATAAAATTACATAAATAAGTTTATATAAATTTTTTATTTTCACAGTGTATTTTTTTTTATCTTAATTTACGTGACTAAATTTATAATTTTGTTGTAAATTTAATTAAGGTGTTTTTTTTTCAACTGCTGATTAGGCAAAAAGATAACTTGATTTCACATAGGATACAAGTAGGCAACATTTGAGTTAAATTGAACCTTACATAAATATGTATTCATTTTTTCTTATTGTTATTTTTTTTCTTCTTTCATAGCATTATGATTTTGTGCAATGACTTTCCATGTTGCACGCAAAACAATGAATGTTTCTTTTAGGAGATGTTAATGCGGACAACTTTCCACCATTCTAGGATAATGAACCATTTAAGCGCCTTTAGAAAGTCATTGCACAAAATCATGATGCTATGAGAGAAGAAAAGAAGAAATAAGAGAAAGTGAGTACATATTTATGTAAATGTTCAATTTAACAAAAATGTTTGTCAATTAGAACCATATATGGAAGTCATTAACTTTTTGCCTAATTAGCAAGTGAAAAACATGAAACACATGAAACAAACCGATAAATTGGTTAATAAACCATTTGATCACCCTAGTGGAATTCAATTGGGAAAACAAACCATTTGAGCACCCTTGAGAAGCCACTACATAAAATCGTGATGCTATGAGAGAAGAAAAGAAGAAGAAATAAGAGAAAGTGAGTACATATTTACATAGGGGTTCAATTTAATGCAAATGTTTGCCAACTAGAATCATATGTGGAAGTAACATCAGCTTTTTGCCTAATTAGTAAGTGAAACACGTGAAACAAACTGATCAATTTGTTAAATTGGCACCAAAGTTGTAAATTTAGTGATTTGATTGAGAAAAAAAAAACATTGTCAAAATTGAAATTTTATGAAAACTTGGTGTTTTTTTATGCAATTTGCCTAAAATAAAAGTTCAAGGAGAGCGGATGGATTGATATTTGTCATTTGGTGGCCTACTGGGTCCGAATGAATTGTTGAGAGGACGGCTCCAATCTTGACAAGAGTCGATTATTCGAGTTTTTCTCCGACCAATATGATCTATCTTAAATTCAAATGCACATCAGTCCCATACCTAATTTTGGGCGACTCCAAGGCTCCAAGCTTAGGATTTGCCCAAATTGAAATTGGAATTGAGTTATTTAGATAATATGATTTCTCATACACACACGTCAATTATGAAGCAAGTGCATGTGACCACATTTATTGGCCCGCATCAATGTATGTGCTCTTGGCGATGTTACCTGCATCCGGATAAAGGGCACACCAAACAAAACAAGTCCGGTTGTAAACAATAACAGACTTAACATATTATTCATGACTACCAAATAACACTACATATTGTTCATGACTCTACCAAATAACACTTTAGTACAAGTGTTTATGGATATATATATGTGTGAGTAAGTTTGTTAGAAACTAGGGTATGGTGATCATGTTATATAATTGAGGAATTGCAATGGGATATGCAACCAATTCAAGGAATATTTATGTTCTCCTCATCAACCGTAACCTCCCTCCTCTATGTACATGCCATTTATGTAAACCAAGATGTGTTATTTATGAAAACTATGTACATGCCATTTATGTTTTTTAATGCTTAACAAGTTGTTATGGTCATTATATGTATTTTATACTTGGAAAGGTTATGAGTTTTTAAAGGAAATGGTATTACATATATCATGTGTCAAGGTGGATTTCAAGAGTGACTCACGCAGCATTGATACTAAAAGTTGAAAGGTAAATTGCAATATCTCTAATTCTCAAACTTGAACCTAAGTCCTCGTTTATAGATTCTCCCCCTTGTTAACGTTAGTCAAGCACACATGAACTTATTATTGGCCTTAAACCAAAACCATTATGTAAAAACAAAGACAGGAAATGTTACCATTGATCTCATTTACTTGGAATGCAATACATCCAACACATTTACACAGAAGCAATAAATATACAAGGGAAAGATTCAGTGATCATTGATCAACAAACAATAGATAGGAGTAGAGTAGGAGTGATTCTTTTCAGCCAACATTAACAATTAACAATTAACAATTAACAATAGCAAGCAAGCTCTGTCTGACAGCTGGAACTGAGCAAACCAGGGAGCCAAAAATGCCTGTTAGACCATATGCTATGGCACAAAATGGCAGAGCCTCCGGTTCTTTTGCTGATAATGCTGCTGTTCCCAGTCCATGTGCACTGCAACAATTGATGTAAATTACAAATTAGGTCCAAAAACTTTATACATTTGGGAATGTGTCTCATTGGCATGCATTGGACACTGGGACTAATGTAAGTGGGACCAGAAAGACGTAAATGCCCTCATCCTCATCATTGAAAATACCTAGATGCAGTTGCAATTCCTCGGGCAATAGGGTCATCAAATTTAAGTTTATCCAGCACTGCTTGTACAAAGTTGGCTCCAATAAGACCAGTCACAACAACAGCAGCAGCAGTTAATGATGAATTGGCCCCTACGAATATAAAAACAGATGATATTAATTTTAGTGATGAGATAACCAAAAGAAAGAGAGAGAATATGTTTAAATAATAATAAAAAAGAAACTAACCTTCAAAAAGGGAGACAATGCTGAGAGCAAGTGCAACAGTTATACATCTAGGTAGGATTGATATGGTGAGAGTTGGTTCTAAACCAACAAGTCTTCCAAGAAGTGCTGTTGAATACAAAGAGAACAAAGTTGCTATGCTGATAGATGTGAAGATTTCGGCTGCATGTCGTTTAACAAGCTGTCAACATAGAAATACAGTGGATAATGTATTATTATATATATTATATACATCTAATTAAATATAATGATTATCTACTTATCTTACCTTTCTTTGCTTGAACATTGAGAACGCAAAGGAGAGGATAACTGATCCCAAAAACCCCATTAAGATGTCACCAGCTCCAGGATTAGATGACACTTTTGTAAGGTAATATCCTTCACAAGTTAACAGAAACGATTTCACATAAAGCAAAGATAAGAATATACTTTCCAAATGCCAATTTCAAACAAGATTGAATAAGAACATGTACCAAGAATTGGATAAAGTCCAGACTTGGAAAAATATCCAAAAGCAAAAGCTGCAAGATCTGCTGCTAATGCACAACAGATGATTGGGTGAAAAACCTTCTTCAGACCAGATGGTAACCTTAGATCACCAAAAAAAAAAGGAACAATCAAGATTCAAGAAGAAGAAGAAGAAACCCATAAAGCCTTTCAAAGATTTAAGCTCAAGGAAAAGGATTTTTAATTTTTACCCAGTGCCAACCATGTATCCTAAAACAGTTGATCCTAACAAGAATGGCAAACATGTTCTAGCATTTGTTCCAAGTAATTCAGGGTACTTGAGGGCTGCAGCAAATGATGCAACAGAAATCACACTCCAAGCAGCTACCTCCAGTGTGGAAAAAGCTGAAGGTTTTGCCATAGGTTCTGCAGGAACCATTTCTGTTTTCACCATTTTTCTAACAGCTATAGCTGTATATCCTGCAACAGCAAGTGAAGCCAGCCACCCTCCAACTGTATCGTGTATGCAACAAAGTTGAAGATAAAGTGATGAAGTTACACATGGACCAATCTTTAAAGAAGCAAAAAGGAAAACATTGAGATACCTAAAATGAAGCAGATTTTGACTCCTGAAGCTGCGGGGATGTCTTGAATAGCTAGAGGCAAAACTACCAAAGATGGGACATAAAACAGAGGCAGCCATCTTTGGATAAACAAGAGTGCAGGTTCAAAGAAGTTCTCCAGACCCTTAGCAGCTGCTGGAATAGTAACATCGAGAATCACAAGAACAGTGAATATACAGAACATCCCGAAAAGAGCACTTGGGAACTTAATAGCAGCGGCGACGAAAGCTTGTTTCAAGTATTTATCTGTTGCCAGTATGATCCCAAGTGAAACAACCAAATGCACTACTCCCAATGCCTAGAAAATAGGAACACCCATTTAACAAAATCATTTGGAACAGAAAAACTCAAAAGTAGTATTCACCGAGAGATTTGTACATACAGTTTGGAGTAAATTGGAGGTAATGCTGCTATCTGAGCCTGCGGATTTCAGCGAAACGATTCGATTAGACCTAGTTCTTTGAGTACCCGGTTGCAAAAACTTGTATTGAGATCCGTGAGCTGTAATTGGAGAAGAAATTTGGGCATTTCTAAAAGCCTTGAGCGACGTATTTCTTGGGTTTTCTTTGTGTGGAGGTTTTGAAGAAATGGGACATGGTCCAGCGGAGAATATCTTTGATCGTTGATAGTAGTTCTTGGGGAGATAGTTCCAGGAAACAGAGGGGGTGGCAGCCATTGATAAATTGATGATAGATCGAGAGAGTGAAGACGAGTATGAGAAAACATTTCGGATGTGGGGTGGGAAAAGAATCGTGTGGATGTGAGAAGATTCGATGGAGATGATTAGATGAAGACGATGAAGACCTTTTGGAAGTCAGCATGCCTGTGAGTTGTTGTGAATGTAGCAAAAGTCAAATAATTAGCTTGTTTGGGCCAATTTAATATACTGTTAATTTTAAAAACATCATATTTGGCCCAGCCCAATAGAGTGTCCTAAACTAACTTGTAAATTCCATATTTGATAAATATGAATCGAGTTAAGTATCAAGACAACCCTTAAGTAAATTCATTAAGCTCGTGAAAGCAAGAAAGTTTGTTCGGGCCATCTTAAATAGGTGCTTAACAAGTGCTTTGCATGCTCACTCATATAATAAGAGCATTTACATACAGGGCGATGACAGAATTTTTTTTTAGGGTGTTCCTCGTAAATTAGTTAGAAAACATACACACCACAAACACACACACACACACACATATATATATATATATATATATATATATATATATATATATATATATATATATATATATATATATATATATATATATATATATATAGAGAGAGAGAGAGAGAGAGAGAGAGAGAGAGAGCCACTCCGTTGATTATGAAGGCTTGTACGAAAACTAAAAATTGGTCCCCTTAAATACAATTTTATTTTATATAACTAAAATATGAGAAAACTTAAAAAGTAAATAAATTAATTAAAATAAGAAAAGTAAAATTTTGTATAAATTGAGGGGAAAAAACAGAAAGTATAAATTTTTAAAGCTGATTTGTTAAAGAATTAGAAGATGGGTTAAATTGTGAAAATAAAAGTATAAATAAGTGGCTAAAATTGTAGTTTGTAGTTATGATGCAAATGAAAGTAAATTAAGTGCATTCGCATGCTTAAAAATTTGGAGACAAATAGGATCGAATCTAAGTATCTTGAAGGTGGATGAATACCTATGCCAGTTGAACTAAAGAACTTCCTTCTTAATATTTACACCAAATTATATATATTAACAAATTAACAATATAAAATAACTTTTTTTGAGATTTTGAGGTGGGCCCACCTTGGCTCTCATGTGGCTCCGCCCATGTTTAGATAGTAAATGAAGTGGTTTACTACTTTATGTCACATTTTCATTAAGAACCGACATATTCCTTTAAAGGTTCAAAACTTCTTATTGTACTCATATTATAGAATAGTTGTAATAGATTTTTTTTTATGAGTGAAGTGATATAATTTTAAAGGTCCATCAACATTGAATAGTTGCTTCAATTGCCAAAGCTATAATTATTTATTGTGATAATGTGAATGATGCTTATCTTTTGTTTCATCATGTTCAACATAACAGACCAAACATATTGAGATTGATATTTACTTTGTCCCACATAAAATGGTGATCGGTGATCTTTATGTGACATCATTTATTCAATATGCCGACATCACCCAATTGCCCCATTCTTGTCTTTTTAACGGTCACTTTTTCCACTTGGATGAATGTTAATCTATAGTATTTTATGGTAGCCTTATTTTAGTAATTTTTATTTATCTTGCATAGCTTCGTCCATGGAAATTATATCCAAATTTCAAATATCTACTATAAAAGTGTCAGGAAGAAGTCATAAGGGTGGATGGAGTGATCACGAGATGGAGTCGTAGGGAGGGACTTGGATGAAGTGGCACCGGTGGGAATACCACTTAGTGTACTAGTACCGAAGAAAATGACCTCGATGGGGTGTTGTCCCAAAAAAAATCATCGGTGAAGAAATGAAGGGAAAAAGACCCCAATGCTTAAGCATTTGAGGGATGGAAAAATGATCATCCCCTCCACCGTAAGTACAATATCATCCACAGAGAAAAACAGATAAACAACGTGTGACTTGAAGTGATAATATATAGAAAAATTTCATCGATTATACTGAAAACCAAGGTGGTGGGAATATTTTGAAAATACAAAATCAAATCCGAGAAGATAGTTTATTTACGCAAATGATAAATGTAGTCATATTTTATTAACAAGGAGGCCAATGCATATGAATTGTATCTTGTAAGTAAGTAGAAATTCATTTTTGACATTTAACTAACGCACCCGGCCATACAGTTTGTCGTGGTCGTGGTATATCGATGCAATCACATAACCAAAGTGACCAAGGGTGATATATAGCCGAAGGTTGGCCATCTCTACAACGGTGCTAACGAGGGTGTCAGCTAACCTTGGTTTTCATTTTCATTCCGATTTGACGAATTTCTTCTCTGACTGTTACAGTTTTGACATCCATTAAAATTTTTTTGACGATTGTTTTGATGTTAATTCAGACATTGATCGAAAGGATGAACAATATGTTGACTATGAATACACTCATTAAGGATCGTGAGAGACAATTATATTCATTGTAAAAACAACCGACGAGTAAAATATTGACATTGTTTTTCGAGTAGCAACATGGTTTGACTTGAAGAAATAATGGGGGACGATCTTTGTGACAAATGATTCTCGTAATATTAATAATAATTTTTAGGAAGCCCATTGATCATGTGAGTAATCAAATTCATTTTGTTGATAACAACATCAGGTTTGGTAATGAAATCAAAGGTTGTTTTGATGGATGATGATGATGATGATTAATGATGAAAAAGTCACCAAGGACCATGGAACGGAGTTCATTGTCGAGCCAAATAACCCATGCATATTTGTTGTTGCGGAATATGTTCCCTAGACTATGCCAAACCAAATGAGCAAAAATGATTTTCTTTAAAATCATATGGTGAATTTATTTGGAAATACTGCCATAGATCCACAACCTGACCAATAAATCACGTTTGTGCCCTTATCAATTGTTAGCATTATTAGGGACAAAGGAGCCATCAAGATGGCCAAGAACACCAAAACTCATGAAATGGGTTTCAATGACTTCTTCAGGGGCGGACGCAGGATTCTGTAGTAGGTGTTGCCGGTCTGTAGTAGGTGTTGCCGATCCATAGTAGGTGTTGCCGGTGGCACATTTTATAGTAGAAAAAAGAAAAAAAATCAAAAATTTGCACTACGTCCAGAAAAACTAGGTGTTGCCGGTGCCACTGTTGACACCATAGTAGATCCGTCATTGGACTTCTTGCCTGGAATCGTAAAGTCTCTTAAAGTCTAGGGTTAGAGGGATGAATGCCTTGAGGTTGGTATATAATACAAATGATTTTTCGGTATTTTCCATTGGAGAGAGAGAGAGAGAGAGAGAGAGAGAGAGAGAGAGAGAGAGAGAGAGAGAGAGAGAGAGAGAGAGAGAGAGAGAGAGAGAGAGAGAGAGAGAGAGATTATTGATGGTATGAGATGGAAAGAAGATGATGGCTAAAGAAAAAGTTGCACATGGGGATAAAGAAACACCAAGATTTGCTCTTATTCATGCAATTCAACATAAATCTAGAACTTAATCGTATAACCATTGGAGATAGAATAAATACAACTATACATGCTATAAACAAATGACTAGAAAATGGCCTAATAAAAATGCAATATACGACATGGACAATACGGGTAAATGTTAAAAATGTTATATCCTAATATTCTTATAAGTTTGATCTCACAACGGAGTAAAACCACAACCTTCTAAAGTAAGAATACATGGATAGTAAAAAAGTATCATATTACCACCAAATGGTTTGTAGCCTAGGGTGTATGGAAATGTGTAGTGGTTGAGGGTTCAAGTCCTATGTATAGAAATAAAAATAGGTTTAGTGGGTGTGTGTTTGCCGTTCTAAAAAAAAATACCATACTACCATTAATGTAATTTGGGTTAAAAAGCCATATTGTGGCAACTCTATTAACAATCTTAACTTTGTTATATTATTACCATCACCAGAATATCAATTTTGTGAAGTATGTATACTATGACTATTAATAAACATTGTTTCGATTTAGACCTGAATAAAAATTTTCAAACCTAAAACCAAACCATCTAACCGATTAAGGGTGACCTTAACCTGACGAACCCTGAACCCCCCAAGTCAATAAAGTTATGGTTCTAACGATTTTTGTAGTTTAAAACAAATAACACTCGCCCCCTAACATTGAAATTTAAACAAACAAAAAATACAAAAAAGAATAAAAATAAAAAATAAATATTCACGATTTTTGGCCAGAGTGCCTAGATGGGTCTGAATTTCGTATGTGACATGTAAGTTGGGTTGGGCCTTTCCTAGGCTCCGTGGTGTGACCATGGGCTTTTTGGCCTGTGGGTGGACAGAACCAATTCCCCATAGTTTTTTTATTTTGTTATGGCCATTAACAAAAGTGAATGACAATAATTATCAAATGTTAGATTATACTTGCATAGACATTTCACTCAATGTCAGTTACATGTTTTTTGTTTCTCACGTCACAAGTGAAAAAAGATTGAAGGTACTCATATATGACGAGGAAAATCATCCAACTAATAAAACAAAAAATTATGTCTACAAAGAGGTCCTTCAACGGTTATAGATATTCAGGTATTTCATTGTTTTTTTTTCCAGATATTTCAGTGTTACCAATAATGATAAGTCTGTTTCTGTTACTTTATCTTTTTTATGGTGCCAACTTTTTTAAACCTTTATATGTACATTTTTATATGTTTCCCTACGTTTTACGCGGGTTATAATCTAGTTTCTTTTCTAAAACCAAATTAAGACCAAGTCTAGGTCACAAAACAAGGACCAAGCCATGTTGCCATATTACAAGATCGAAAAATAAACATCATTACAAAAATTATTTTTTTATTACAAAAAGGGGACCTATTGATACCCCCAAACCTAAACAACTAGACCAATACTAACCAGTACATGAGACTAGTATCAAAGTCTTAACATGCTCAGCTCCTACATATCAAAAAACCCCCACCCCACCCCACCCCACCAAGACCTCTATGATATGAACAACAACCATTGATATCCAAAAAGACCGGTTAGGTTAGCCACAGTTATGGAAGCTACATCTAGTCAGGTGTTGTGTGTCTGATGCACAGAGGTCTCATCATGGGACATGGTAAAAACACTCTCATGTTGCTCAACTACAACTTCAAGATTCTGCTTTTGATTTTTAGGAGACACCTTGCTTTCAGGGGAATCCAAACCAAAAGCAAGTTCGGTAGTTGGTTGACTTGGGATTCTTTCAACTCCCAACTCTACCAGCTCAACTTCTTCAAATGAACGTAAAACTGGATGTAAATATGCCTCAGACAAGAAAGATTTCATCCCCATTTCACCTTCATAAACTTCATCTTGCGCATCCTTCTCCACAGCTTCCTGAGAAACCAAATTTATGCATATCAAGTAATCAAGTTTGCCACACAAATGATGTTTTTAAGTGCATTTATTGTGAAAATAATAAGATGGATGAGTAGTTATACCTCAAGAGGGTATTTTTGGAAAGCAGGCTCGAACCGGCTCTTGCAGTAATTGTGGAAAGTCACAGTCAAAATCGGTAAAACAGCAAGCAAGGGAGTTGAACTTGCAGCCTTTTTTGTGCTAAGTAATCCCAACAAAAGAAACTGAGATATCAACAAGTTGGCTATTATCCGAGTATGAACATGTGGCCAAAATGCAGCAGCACTCTCGTAACGTTGATTGTACACGTTAATTACCTGTGTGTTAATTAATATATACAAAAAGCAAAATTACACATATACCCTTCAACAGCCTACGTGAAATTAACATGGAAAGAATGAGCAAAGATTTAAGATTTACCTGGTGACGATAGACAAAGTATGCAAACGCAAAGAAGATGAGTATAAAGGGAAGAAGGATTGGAGTAACTACAGCATACACAGCCCCCATAAGGAAGTATAGTTGAAGAGAAGGAATGGTTTCGGGGAAATCTATGCTCTTGGGATTCATTGCCTTTTCTCTATCTCTTTTAGTTTTCACAAGTAACATGTTCTTTAGATGAAACATGATCAAAGGCTTCAACCGAAGAATCTCTCCCGCCATGCCTGCCCACCCATCAACCATTATATATGTAATAAAGAAAGTAGCTTTCATTGGAATCGACACACCAATAGTCCTTGGAATCCTGTAAATCATAAATAATACCAATATGCTTACATTGATTTGTATATGATAAAGAAACTAGAATTTTGTTATTAAGGGGAAAAAACAAAACATTACTCTGTTGGTGATTGGTGAAGGAAAGAATGAAGCTGTTCAAATGCTGTTCCAGTTACGATACTTCCTAAGAAAACGTTCACCAGCATGAAGAAATAGTATTTTCCAGCCGTTCTCCTTTCCAATACAGAAAACGCAACGTGCCCTTCGATTTTTGACATGGTCATAAGAATTCCGGGAAGAAGCCATAGAAAAACCTTCAGAGCAAGACCAGGAAGAAAACCCTGAAGGAAAGACTTGATAAAACTCCTGCGAAGATTCCAAAATCAAATTCCGCCATGTCCATAAATACTAAAGAAGAAGAAGAAGAAGAATTTATTTACTTACCATTCAATCACGGGCTTGAGAAAAGGAACGACCCTTTCAAGCCCATCAAGATTGGCGAGTGATTGAACGAATGCGATGGGTATTATGTAGAAGAACACCAAGGCGAAGACAGCTAATGATATAACCAGTCTACGGATGCTCAGAGAAACAAAAGGTATAGCCAGATTTTTCCAGTAAACATCTCGAGGTTCAGGGGCCCAATCTGTTAACCATAAAATCGGGTTTTTGCTTTGTTGTGTCTGAGCGCACACAGCCGCACCCCATCGCGAGTTGAACGATACAAATGCAGCCGGCATAATGCATTTCGGGTCCTTGAAAATTCTCTCACGCTCCATCGTTAACTACTATTTCAATTTTCAAGAAGCCAATATATTTAATAAAATAGTAATTGAAAAACTAAAAACTCCTTACATTCTTTAAACGGATTAGTAGTTAGTAGTTAGTAGTTTACTCACCTTTTCGTCAAGCTCTTTAACCTGTTGTTGATAGTATTCTATGGAGTCCACCTTTTTACCCCAAAGTCCAAGGAACCCCGTCTGAGAGTTCAAATATCGATCAGCACTCAAAAAAAAGTTGAATATTTTACAGCATATCAACATATATATGGTATATACATTCTCAATAAAAGAAATATACAAGTTTTGGTGCATAAGATAAGATTAAGAACAGAGAGCTACCTTTTTTGTTGGACGTTTGTGGGGACTTCTTTCAAACTTAAGCTCATTGTAGTCTAAATAGTTTTGCAGTTTTTGTCTTTTCTTCACCGCTCTAGCAAACTTGTTTGCATTGTAGACGGCCTGAATCAAAATCACCAGTACTATGGTTACATGCATAATAGTTATAAAGCATGGAATTAATATATGTATGCACATACATTATCTACATATATATGTATGTATGTATGCATGTATATTATGTGGCATGGAGATACTTCCTTCCCTAACCCTTGTGATGATAAAGACTAAAGACCCTATCACCTCTATGATTATTATGAATAGGAAAAATCAAATTGGGTAACTCACATTGCATTAAAAATCTAAGGCACGAAAAAGAATGTATGCAAGTAAAGGAACTCAACAAAAATTATACTACGTATTTATTACCTGGTGACAAAGATAATGAGTTGAGTGATTCTTTTTAAAGAAATAGTCCACAGTATCGGACACAGAATTTTCATGCACATCAGGCACGTTTTTAACAAGAACCTGCAAAAGTAACTCATAAAGTTAAAATGTCGGATGTAAAAATTCACCAAAGTAATAAAAAAAAAAAACAATACCGTGAATTGCTCAGCTCGCCTACTTTTTGAAGCCAAAAAGTTCAATCTCATTGATGCTACCACATCATACTCCTTGTAGAGCATGTAGCATGCCCAAAACGTGAACAAATACATCATCAAAATGTGTGCAAAAAATCTGAAAATCAAAACACATACATTGTAAATTACCTCCCTCGACCCTCATGTTGGGTTTTTTTTTTTTTTTTTTTTTGAAGTAACTAAAGATTTCTCGATCTTTAAACCAACCAGTTTCATACGAACTATAAAGAAAAGGAATGAAAAACAGAAACTTACTTTGAAGATTTAGGTGGAACATTTGATATGGAAAGCTTATCAATGTCACTGATGACCAAATCGTGGCTGAGGAAAAACAACAACCCACCCGATACATTAACCGGAATCAGAACCAAGAAAGCCACAATCGCAGCTGGTCCGAAAATTTTTAAGCTGAAAGTTTATAAAGAATGACATTAAACTCTTAAAGTGATTAATTAAAAAAAAAAAAAAAAAAAAAAAAAAAAAAAAAAAAAAAAAAAAAAAACAAGAAACAAATGAATATAACAAAAACTCCAAGTTTGTTAGGCCCCTCTCTCTCTCACTTTTGCTATTAACTCCAGTCTCCAACTCATTACAACTCCAAGAGTAAAAGTTCCCCAATCCCACAATTACCCAACAAAAACAATTAATTAATTTTGCACTTTTTTTTTATAACAATTCTACCAAGTTAACAAAAATCCAATAAATTAAAGGTTTAGGAACACTCAAGTTCCTCAACAGAACAACAATAAGATCCCAAATTTCATAGAATACTCAAAAATTCACAACCAACAAAGAACTATTCTGCTAATTAAGATCAATTCATGAATAATTTCATCGATTTAACATTAAACCCATATGAAAAAGAAAGAAATTTAGAGTACCCAAGCTTTCATGAGAAGCAGCAATATAAATCCGAAAATTAACAAGTTACGAATAATCTTTTTGAAATAGAAACTCATCGAGAGCAAAAGGAATTACAAGTACCCTAGTTTTCAAGAAACACAACAGTAAAAAGTCTAAATTCTAAGCTTCTAGACAAATTCACAGTTAACAAAAATATAATAAAAATGATTGATTTAACCACAAAGTAGGAATGATTACATCAATTCAATAAAAAAAACAAATTAAATAGGAATAGCAGAACTCTAAAAAAACAACAACAGTAAAAACCCCAAAGACAAGCTTTTCAAGAAATTTGCATTAGTTAATGTCGGAGTAATTAAGAAAATTAACCAAAACCAGTAAAAGAAACAACTTTAAAGCATCCGACTTTTCATAAAAGCAGCATTAAAAATCCCAAATTTGACGAACAGCTAGATAAAATTACCAGAACTTTGACTGACGAAGCTTAGCTTGCATACAGACATGGTAAATTAACAAAAACCCACATTAAAGAAGGAAGAATTAGAAGTACCCAAGAACGTAAATCCTCAAGAAAGCAGCAGAATCAAGGCCAGCGTGTTCAATAATCTCAGGCTCCTTCATGCGCATAGCTTGAGGCATCCAATTAAGGAATGTAAGGTAAGTGTTGAAATTGAGATTGACGAATTTGCCCACAAAATTTCCAGTGTGTCTAGGACTGCTTCTGGCCCCAATAATGTACCATTTGGGGAAGTAAACTCTGTCATTAATAGGTTGGATTCTGAGTAGAGCAAAGGCCAACAAGAAAGCGAAGGCGGTGACTATGTTTATGAGTGCAGAAACCCCAATATCGCCAAGACTAGCCATCCAAATCCAACACAAGAGAGAAAACCAACAGGGAAAGCGAGTGAAGATGGCAACCGAAAAGGTGGCGTAGAAGACGGTAGATGGAATTTTGTCTGTGCAAAAAGGTGGCTGGAGGGTGGAGGTGGGTGGGGGGATGTTTGGATGTTTTTGAAAATAAATGAGTGTGACTATGCACCTTTTATTCTTGTAATAAAATGTTAAGAAAACTTCAAAATCAGTCTCTATATGGTTTGTAATTTTTTTTTTACTTAAGGTCCAAAATTAGCTTCAATTTGCAAAAAATATTCTTATTTGAGGGTTTATTTTCTTAAAATGTTTTCGTACTTTTTAGCTTGTGCCTCACATAAGGGTATTTGCGACTTTCCATTTTGAGGCCCAATTTCACAGTTAAATGTTTAAGTTTTAACTATTAAATGTTTATTTTCCAACCCAATTTATTTCAAACCCACGTCAAAGGAGATGTTATGCTACTATGTAAATTTTGTTGTAGTGCATACCTCATTAACATTGTTCAATCATGACAGAATGTTCTATTCTTGTTTTATTCTGCTTAATCTTCGGAGACGATTCTATTCTTTTTATTCTTGCTATATTTGGGTACGACCATCAACATCGTCTTCATCTACTTCTTAAAATTGTTGCCCTAATGACGAGACCATTTTGGGAGCATAATAAATGGTATAAAATGTGTTGAATTGATGTGTGTTTGCCAAACAATGACCATACTTTGAATAATTTTAGAACAATATGTACATGGTAATCAAATACGACTAAAGTGGACGAAACCTAGAAGAAAACATGGACAAATGATGGATAACAAACATGTAGGGTGGACTACACAAAGTTACGAAGAAAAATGTTATATGTTTTATGTTATGATATGAGGATCACATTCTAGATTAGGATTAGGGATATGCTCGGGATTGCATGATAGAATGCTTGGGGAGATGCTTATATGTGCCTATTGTATGAGCTTATAGATCTACATGCTAGTATAGATTAGTTATGTGATAGGATGACATGGTTAGGGTAGCTTCTTATTCAATTGCTTAATGCTCGAATACTATATGCTTTGTGCTTTTAGGAATTCTCGGTAATATCAGCTAACTAGTAGATGAATACGCTTGGCTACATATTGTTGGGATTAAATAATTTTAGAGGGTTAAGTTTAACTCTATTGCACAAATGAGTCCAACCGTTCTAGTGTGAGACCATTCACCTGGAGAATTATCTAGTTCTGATAATATGTAATTGTAATCGTGTCGTAGTTAGGTGATATTAGAGAAAGTTCCTTTTATAGCTGATAGCAGTGAGTGGTGAGGAAAGGAACTCTAAGAAGGTCCTGGAATATGTGTAACGCCGTGAAATTTCAAAACAATTTTTCATTTTAAATTAATAAAAATACTCCAATCACAATTCTCAAAAACGTATATCAATTGGTTTTCACATAACATAAGTACAAATCACAATCCTCAGAATCTCAAAACATCTCCACTACAAGTGTGTACTGATCATGTCGGTGCCTTCCCGCGATCATCATTGGTACCTGAAACACATAACACGCAAGCTGTAACGACCAAAAATTTGAGCAAATTTAAAACATTTTATTTCATTCAAAAACCATTAAGTTCATAAATTTGTTTTCAAAATAGTTTAAACATCAGACTATTCCCTAGAACCATATCACATAAATCATAAAACATGAAGAGCGGTACGATCACGCCTTCGCCTTGCCATGTTCTCCTGAAGTACCTGAAACAAAACACTGAACTGTAAGCCCGTAAGCTTAGTGAGTTACCCCCAAAATACCAACCACACACAAACATACTCATAACATGTCGCAAATAGAACAACCATGCACATCAGGTCTACAATGTGATTGGTCCGCCCGCACTGGGCCTTCAATCCACTTGGTCCACTCTCTGAGTCTATAGTATGACTGGTCCGCCCACACCGGGCCTTCAGTCGGCCTAGTCCACTCTCCGAGCCTCGACACGTCTGGTCCGTCCTCTTGAGGCCTTCAGCCTATCCGGACCGTTCGTTGGGCCTTCGGAATATCCGGTCCGCCCTGGGTATGTTGACCTACAGCACAAAGCAGGACCCGCCTCAACCCAACCCCCGTCAAACAACCATATGCACAATAAACAATTAATCGCATAACAATCCTTAACTAGAAAAACAGTCTAACAGATCACATAGCATATCAGTAACATAGCAACCATCCTAAACCAGGATGTATCTAGCATATCAGTAACATAGCAACCATCCTAAACCAGGATGAGGTCTAGCATATCAATAACATAACAACCATCCTAAACCAGGATAAGGTCTAGCATATCAGTAACATAGCAACCATCCTAACTAGGATTCCGACCTAACCAGTCACTAGCATAACATTACCCTATATACTGGGTACTGACCTTAACCAGGTCACTAACATAACTCCATCCTAAATACCAGGATGCATATCTAGCAAAGCAATAACATAACAAACAATACCCGGATTTCCATCCGATAAAGGGTCGGCCTTGGTGCCGTAGACCCTGTCGATATAGTGAGGAGAACTCACCTGCAATTGCCGACTGGAAAGATTAGACCAAGCTGCTCCGACCACCGACACGATCTTCACCACAGAACACTACCAAACAACCAATTCCATAAATACCCAAAATTACCAAAATACCCTTGGAAGTCAAACTGGTAAACTCTTGGTCAAAGTCAAAGTCCTCAGTCAAAGTCAACCTTCCTGGTTGATTCTACTCGCCGAGTCACCCCACGACTCGTCGAGTTCCTATACTCAGAAACTCCTCTAATTCGACTTAACTCGCCGAGTCGCCCCAAGACTCGTCGAGTCCAACGATCTCTGAGTCCCATCCTGTCCGACTCACTGAGTTGCCGACCGACTCACTTAATCCAAGGCTTTAACCAAAAGAGGCTGGGGTCTGCGACCAGGCTAGCCGAGTCCAATGCAATCTTCAACAGACTCGCCGAGTTGTTCTTCCAACTTGTCGAGTCCATGCACATGTTCATACAACTCGTCGAGTACACCCATGTGACTCGCCGAGTCTCTCAAGTTCTCAATCCATTCAGAAGATTTTCGAGCCATGCAGGGGCTCCAATCCATAGATCCACCCTTCTACAATCTAACCCTCACATAAAATTGCAAACTTTATGTGAAACCAAGGAGATATAGGCCCAAAACATACTAGGGCTTGGGTTTTAGACAAAAGGGGCTTCACCAACAACTCAAAAGACTGAAGCTTTATGACATTCTAGGCCATCATGAGTCTAGATCTGGAGTAGCAACCCCAGATCTAACTCCAAATCCGAGATAGGTCTCAAAACAAGTTAAAGAACTCCCAAAACAACCACAAAGGAAATAACTTAAGATAAGGGCTCCTTACCTTAGAGATGTGCCCAAATCTGATGTAGATCCCAGATCTATACAAACCCCTTGATGCTAGCTTCCAATTTCTCAAACTCCTTCCAACAATTTCCTCTTCCAAGTCCCAATCTCCTCAACAATGAAGCCTCACACGGAATTAGGGTTTTCTGGAACTCTCAGGGGGATTAGGAGGCTGGGGAAGGACATAAAGTCCTTTAAATAGGGTGCAACCCTCGAGATTAGGATTTTCTCTCTTCAGCACCAACCCGTCGAGTCCAAACCGCTGACTCGGCGAGTTGGCGACTTAAACCCGCGATCAATCCCGCTCCGACTCGACGAGTAGCATACCTACTCGTCGAGTAGCTTCCTTAATTTACACTTAGCACCCTCCAACTTCTTGCTTCCGAACTTGGGATGTTACATAAACGGTAAGCATAAATGCTTAGTGAGTTCCCCAAAATACCACATACAGCACATACGCCTTTTCAAGCCATAACTCTATGGGATCTTCCGATCCAAGTGTCTCAGGGGATTTCCATCCCATAACTTTGTTGACCTTCCGGTCCATACTCTGTTGACCTTCCGGTCCATATCATCCTGACCTTCCGGTCCACATCGTCATACTCATATCATAACATATTACATATACAACATACATCACATATTCATCATACACATAAGACCTTCCGGTCATACATAATTACCCCATCGGGTAAGGCATAGTGAGAAGACTCACCTCGAAGATGTCGGATAATCACTCGCGCTCAATCTTCTGACCTAGCTTCCTCCCATAACATAAATACATCTCTAATTAATACCTCCCTGACTTAGTTGGACTAATGCCCTTAAGTCAACACAAGTCCACTCTGGTCAACGTTGGTCAATGGCCACCCTTTGACCCAACTCGTCGAGTCAGGCACTGACTCGGTGAGTTCAGACGTGAACTCAAGTCCCCTAAATCCCAACTGAATCACCGAGTCACTCCCCCAACTCAGGAGAGTCACCAATTGTGTGAGACACGGGACGGGACAACCCGGTCTGACTCGTCGAGTCTGCTCATGGACTCGACGAGTTCTTTCCATGCTAAAACTTAAATGACCTTCTGAGGTCAGATCTGTTCCTCTAATCCATAGATCTGACCTTCCTAAGCTCAATAAACACGTAAAGGTTCAAACTTGATACTCATGCAACGTCCAAACAACTCTACTTGATGAATTAGCCCCAAATACTGATGGGTTTTATGCATAAGAAACATTCATATGTGCTCATACAAACCCTAATGCTTGGATCTAGGTTTCTCTATTGAGCATGCTTTGATTCCAAGACTTACAAACCCTAATCTAGCATACAAATAACAAAAACAACATGTAGAATCAGATCTAGATGTTTACCTCTTCAACTTGATGACTTAGATCTTCTTTTCTTCTTCTCTTGAGCTTAGAGTCACAAAATGCAACTCCTCTAATGGTTCACAAACCCCACAAGCAAGAAGGCAATATGAGAGAGGGAGAAAGAGGCTAGAAATCAGCCTAGGGTTCTCTTAGAATCAAGTGGTAGCCGAATTCAATGCCCTAGGGGTCATATTTATACTTACAGGTTACTAGGGTTTCAGTCTAAACCCTAATGGACAGCTTAGCCACCAAGCAACCCAAGGAACCTTCTAGAATAAGGCCTTGGACGAAAATATGATGGATATCCATCATAATTTCGTTCCCCCTTAAGCCCATTAGGTTTCCTTAACCCAAAACTCAATTATCATACATTTGACAGTTTATACCCCTTTATTCAATTAATCTCTTTTGATCACCAAATTAATTCCTAATTAATTTATGACAAATACTAATTAAATAAATATGATTTCTCCTTTAATATATTATTCTTATAATATATTAATAAATCATAATACTCTCTCTTTCTCCTTAAATTACCTTGTCAAGTTGCTTTGGAGAAGGCAACCCAAAAGGACCATGCACAACCGGGTCAAGTACATACCAAATATAGTTACGGGCTTAGACACTATTCCAACAAATACAACATCCTACGTCCATTTCTTCCATAACTCATCATAAAGCAAGATGGATAAAGCTCTCTGGACCACTATGGGTCCAGATCCGAAGTCTAAACATGATAAGGGAACATATTCCCAACAATTCATCCCAATAAAGGGTATAGAAAACCCTAGATCCAAGGATTCTACAACAAAACAGAAATAGGAGCGATATGCTACCTCAAGGATGATGTCCTTTTCTTGAAATCCACAGATATGCAACCTCCTTGGCCTCCTTTAAGCTATAACCACCTTCTTCTTGCAAAACCAACTCACAAAGGTCAATTAATGGCTTCTTCCCTCTCACAAACGCTCAAGCACTCTTAGGGTTTCTCTCAAGGGTCTGGTAGCCGCAAATGGTGGCTATAAGGGTCCTTAAATAGGTCCCAAATCCGAGGAGATTAGGGTTTCTTTCGTCAGCTCTGACTCGGCGAGTGCGCTCCCCTGACTCGTCGAGTCTAATCATTTTCCACGTCACCCATTCGCGACCTGACTCGACGAGTCTAAGCACTAACTCGTCGAGTCACCTCAACACAATTCAAATTACAATATTAATTAATGTACCTGGGAAACCGGTTGTTACAATATGTCTTGGCACATAGGGCACTCTATAGTATGAAAGGAGTACTAGATAGAAAAGAAGCAACTTGGAGGATTCGAGACAGTCCTTGGGGAGGGTATAGGTAGGTGTTGAAGGTAATAGTGGGCCCATACTACTAGAAGCACATGATCTATACCCAAGATAAGGAAGGCCACAATGAATTCAAGAAACTTCGAGAGTGTGAACCTCTTCGTATGTATATTGATTGTTTCATTTGCTTTATGCTTTAACATGGTGATGACACGTGGTGGGGCAGGAGGTTCAGGATCTCGATCTGGTTCAGGCTCGGGCATTAAATCAATTGATGAGGTTTTACACAAGTTCATCGCATCTAATATTACTAGAGGCATCCTCGAGGCGACCCCAGTGATGTTTAGGTCGATCAAATAGGGTATCATTGAGTTGATGAAGGATCGCCTTCAGATCTTTAGGGCTGATCTGGCTGTTAGTCAGAACGAAGCCCACACTCTCTCCTTCAAAGATTTGAGGGGGTGTGGGGCGCCTGAGTTCTTTGGGGTGAAGGACCTCATTGCCGCCAAGCGTTGGATTGCAGATATTAAGTGTGCCCAAATGACTAGCTTCTGCCTCGAGGGGTCGTAGATGAGGTTCGCTGCAAGATATCTGAGGGAGCAAGTTCGAGATTGGTAGGAGGAGATTGGCTATACAATAGTAGCCCCAATCAGTGGCGAGTTTATATTGAGCTTTGGTGGTTCACTTGACCCACCTATTTTTCTTAATTTTATAACAAGGTGTGTACAATTAAAATTAATGACCCATCTTAAATAACTTTAGTGAACTACCTTAGTATTTTAGACAACTAAAATATATGTATTTTTATAGCCCATACTTTGTATTTTAATAGCCCAATCTAATATAAATAGACTAATACAACTTAAATTTAATAAAAAGAAAAAAACAAAAACAATAATCGTGTGAAGGTAAAACGACGTTTCCTCTCCAAGCCTCACAGTTAACGAACGATCACAATCAGACATCACTCATCAGGCCACCAACCATCTCAATTGCCAACTTACATCACTCTTAGGTGTGTCAGTGTCATCGCCAGCAGTCGTCGTCTGCCCCTCCGTCATTAGTAATGATGCAATTATAAAAATATATCAAGATATAAGACCTTGTCGGATATAGTTGTAAGAATTTTAAATATTTTTTTGGCTTATACGACTTGACCGATTCGAACCCGCTACTAGTATTGTTTGATTTTTTTTTTTTTTAATTTTCCATCGATTTCATTTAAATAGTGAACCATGTGATTTTACGTTCTAGACTCGCCACTAGCCCCAATCATTGAGGTCAAGACCTGGCCGAACTTTGTGACCCAGTTCCAAACGAAGTTTGCCCCAGTTGTTGAGGTGCAACAGTTGGCGAAGGAGTTCCTGGATACGCGACAGATGACTGAGACCGTGGCGGAGATCGCCACCAAATTCTGAGAGAGAGCTCTATTGGTACTGCGGTACGTTGCAGATAAGGAGATGAAGAAGACCTGATACCATGGCATGCTGAGATTAGATATCATGGAGTTTGTTAGTTGTATGCATGTCCGACATTATATGACATGATAGCTAGGGCCTGAAGTGGCAAATGGATTTTAAGCATTTATGGAAGAGGAAGGCAAAGCACGAGCAGACGACGAGGGTTTTGGCGAAGAAATCCAACGATTCTAGATTAAGGGCCATCAGGACTGGGGTCACTGTGGCAAGTGCGACAATGCGCATGACGAAGTCAATATGACAGGTGGTTCGGGCTGCTATAAGTGCGGCAAGTCAGGGCACTTCGACAGGGATTGTACTGCCACTACCACCACCCATGGATCTGATCTGATTTGCTTCCATTGAAATCAGAAGGACCGTTAGAAGGCCAATTGTCCAAGTTTAGCAGCGGTGGGACGGATAGCAGCACCTGCTCCGATGACCTTGAGGATCACTGATGGCTGCCAGGGCAAGGCGGATACGCTAATTGTTCGGAGTAGGGCATTTTAACTGACAGCCGAAGATACTTGTGCAGCATTCCATGTGGTCACTAGTATGTATCATCTCCTTACCTTTTTATTTATGTTATTTATCATGCTTATATGTCTATATTGTTGTTTAGGGT
Source organism: Lactuca sativa (assembly GCF_002870075.4). Lineage (NCBI taxonomy): Eukaryota > Viridiplantae > Streptophyta > Magnoliopsida > Asterales > Asteraceae > Lactuca > Lactuca sativa. The sequence goes on from NC_056628.2 coordinate 24,107,731, forward strand.
CGTTCCTTGTGAACGATATTCTTGCATTGGATTTGTTCGATTGGGGACCTACCAAATCATTTGTATCTATTGCACTTAGCACTAGGTTTGACTGTAATCTAGAAGATTTGGATTATCCATTCAAGGTACAAGTATCAAGGGTACGCGAGGGAGTAGCGTGGGTGACTGAGAAGGAAAGGAACCCAGCGAGACAACAATTCAAGAGAAGGGAATGAGCGGGAGTTCGACTATTCAAGTGATCGATAACCCCTGAGGAGTAGAGGACCGGGCCCTGTGGAAGAGATGATATGTAGGTTGGCTTTGTGATGATGACCGTTGCTATTCAATTCGATTCTTAAATCTGTTACTACTCCAAATTGATTTGTGATTTGACTTTCGCATTGATTTCAGATTTGGCTCCAAAATTGGCACCAGTGACGCCATGCCCACATAAGATAAGATCAATTACTACTACTACTACAAGAAGCAGAAGAGAGCCCTCTTTGCCCTTTGGTCTTCCACTTCCACAAGCAGATTTTTTTTTCTTCAAATTCCTCGACGAATTCACATGAAACTCCGTCCTTTTCAGGATATCCAGCACCTCTTTCCTTTTAATGCTTCATTCAAGATCCATTTATTCTCCAGCCTCTCAAAACCCACTTGGAATTCATCACAAACCAATCTCTCCATCACAAACCCAACTCTATTAGCTGTAGAATCATGCAATTCCATGGCCCAGTTGAGGCAAATTCAAGCACAATTTACAAGAACCGGCCTCATTTTCCACGTTTTCCCTGTCAGCAGAATCTTAACCTTTTGTGCTCTATCAGACACTGGAGATCTAAAGTATGCTCATCGCCTTTTCAACCAGTTCTCTAATCCCAACGTTTATATGTGGAACATCATGATCAGAGGGTATCTAAAATCACATTTGAATGTAAAGGGGCTGTCTTTATTTCGCTTAATGGTTCGAAAGTGCGTGGAAATGGACAGGAGGAGCTTTGTGTTTGGATTGAAAGCATGCGAGTGTTTACAAGCGGGGGAATCGTTACATTCTTTGGTTTGGAAAGTGGGTTTTGATTGTGATTTGGTTGTGCAAAACGGGTTGGTTCACTTCTACGGTGAGAGAGGACAGTTGGGTTGTGCACGAAAGGTGTTCGATGAAAGTTGCGAGAGGGATGTTTTTTCTTGGACTAGTTTAATAAATGGGTACGCGAAACAAGGCATGCCAGACGAGGCATTGCGAGTTTTTGAGTTGATGGAGGCTAGTGGGGTTCAACCTAATGAGATCACGATGATAGCAGTGTTTTCTGCTTGTTCTCAGAAAGAGGACTTGGAGTTGGGGAAATCTATACATGATATTGTCAAAAGAATGAATCTGAATACGAGTCTCAATCTAATGAATTCGATATTGGATATGTATGTGAAATGTGGTTCTTTAGTTACTGCTAGAGAGATGTTTGATAATATGAGAACCAAAGATGTTTTCTCATGGACGAGTATGATAAACGGGTATGCCAAAAACAGTGAGCTGGTTTCAGCAAAGAAACTGTTCGATGAAATGCCCGAGAGAAACATTGTATCTTGGAATGCTATGATTGCAGGCTATTCACAAAACAATAAACCAAAAGAAGCTCTAGAACTTTTCCTGGACATGGAAAATGAAGGTTTGGTTCCTATAGAGAGCACTTTAGTATGTGTGCTCTCTGCTTGTGGTCAATCAGGTTGCTTAGATTTAGGCCAATGGATGTACTTCTACTACATCAAGCAAAACCGGATTCAACCCACAGTGACACTAGGAAATGCATTCATAGACATGTATGCCAAATGCGGGAAGATCGATGCAGCAGAAGAGATTTTCAATGAAATCCATGATAAAGATTTAGTATCTTGGAACTCCATGATTGTGGGTTTTGCTTCCCATGGGCATGCAATAAAGGCTCTTAGTCTTTTCAAAGAGATGATAGGAACAGGATTATACAAACCAGATGAGGTTACATTTATCGGTGTGCTATCGGCTTGTAGCCATGGAGGGTTACTCACCCAAGGAAGAAGCTACTTCAAAGAGATGGAAACCAGGTTTGGGGTTAAACCAAGAGTGGAGCATTATGCTTGTATGATTGATTTACTTGGAAGAATTGGGGTTTTGGATGAAGCTTATGAGTTGATAAGAGAAATGCCAATGGAAGCTGATAAAGTTGTTTGGGGAGCGCTTCTTAATGCGTGTAGGATGCATGGTGATGTTGATTTGGGTAAAATTGCTACTGAAAAGCTTCTTAAGTTGGATCCAAATGATAGCGGTGTTTATGTGCTTATGGAAAGTTTATGTGCAAGTAGATGTAAATGGGATGAGGTAAAGAAGATTAGAAGTGTGATGAGAGGGAATGGTGTTAAGAAAACACCAGGGTGTAGTTGTGTACAAGTGGAGGGTGTGTTTCATGAGTTCTTGTCTGCTGATAAATCACACCCTAAATCGGAAAATGTATATCAAGTATTGAGTGAAATAACATCACTGTCGAGGTTGGATTGGAACAATTAATTTAAACAAGAGTAATTGTAATTGAGATACGATAATCAATTTATTTGTTTAACTAAAACTATTAAAATAATGTACATATATATATATATATATATATATATATATATATATATATATATATATATATATATATATATATATATATATATATATATATATATATATATATATATATATATATATATAAAATCGGTGGCAAACGCAAACTCGTGATGCATCCACTTAACAAATTTCTTTCCACATAGGAGGGAAGTAGTGCATACATTTTACAACTTTTATTTGGTCAAACTAAAATTCCTTTAAAGGTCAAAACATGTTTCGTCCTTGATCTCTCTCGATTTTGTTTTTTTAAATTTTATATAATAATATTTCATGAAGTTGAGAGAAAACGAATCCCCCCTCCTTTCTCTCCTTCAGAGAGAATACCGGATCATATATAAATCTCAACTTTCCAAAAATCACAAACATTTTTATGATTATTCATTCTTCTTTCGGGAATCCAAAATAACCTGCAAACAAAAAAAAAATATGAGTACAGGAGAGCTTTTGAACGTCGAACCTACGGAGCTCAAATTCCCATGTAAGTTATCCAATGGCACCACATCATCGAATCAACCCCATAAAATTTTCTTCTGTTTATATATATAAGGTATATTAATTTTAATTCTTTTCGTTGCCTTTGATTGATTTGATTAGTTGAGTTAAAGAAACAGATCTCGTGCTCTCTCCAGTTATTGAATAAAACCGAGAATCATGTAGCTTTTAAGGTAATTCCTGTTCATCCTTAACGTCGATCTATTTCGTTGTGACTTGTGATATATAAAGAAGAGCGAGAGATTTTTTTTTTTAATTAAAATAAAATGTGGTGGGATTTAAATAGATTGTGTTGCGTTCATATACATATATATAATCTGAATTTGGAGAAAATCATAATTTCAGGTGAAGACAACAAATCCAAAGAAATATTGCGTTCGGCCGAATACTGGTGTAGTTATGCCACGATCAACATGTGACGTAATAGGTGCGTCAGTTTTTGTCATAAACTAAACTTTTTTTTATCTGTTTTCTTTCCTATACCTAAAAATCAAAAACTTGTCTTGTGAAACACCAAACGATTTTGAACTAATCTTTAAGATGGAAACCTTTCCTGCGTGCTTCTTTTTTTGCATTAATTAACGTAGCCCCCCCTAGCTTTTCCACATTTATACATCAAAGAAATTAACAACATAATCATATAAATGAAATGAAGTTAGGAGTCGTTAACATACACTACTCAAGCATTGAATATTAATTGATATGTTTGTGTTGTGGTTTTGCGACAGTTACCATGCAGGCTCAGAAGGAAGCTCCTCCGGACATGCAATGCAAAGACAAGTTTCTACTTCAGAGTGTAGTTGCAAGCCCAGGAGTAACCCCAAAGGACATTACCCCGGAAATGGTAAAAAAAAAAAAAAAACATGCTGCCTGCCTTTAATTCGTATTCTGATTTGGTTGAGATTAATTAATTAGTAAAATGAATTTGTATTTTTAATTAGCTGATGATGGTTTGAGTTTACAGTTTAGTAAGCAGGCAGGACGTGTTGTGGAAGAGTGCAAATTGAAAGTGATATATCTTCCTCCACCCCAACCACCTTCACCTGTTCCTGAGGAACCTGATGAAGGGGCGCCTTCACCAAAGGTGTCCTTCACAGATGGTGGGATTAATGTTAATACAAAAACTTCTGATCAGGTTGTAATTAATTTCTTTTTCAAATACGTACTTACTTTCATCCATCTGTAACATCACATCATGATTCTTCTTCATGCTTGCAGGTTTCAAGACAATATGTGGATTCTGATGATAACTCCTCAGAGGTGAGTTTTCACAATCTCATGTTCATAATCTTTTTTTTTTTTTTTAAACTATGGTAATATATATATATATATATATATATATATATATATATATATATATATATATATATATATATATATATATATATATATATATATATATATATATATATATATATATATATATATATATATATATATAAACATTGGTGAATTTGCAGGCAAGATCTCTCATCTCACAGTTGACTGATGAGAAGAATGCTGCTGTCCAACAAAGCAACAAAATTCGACAAGAAATGGTGAGACGACATTTATCCCTCATTCGAAGCCTTTTCTTTTTTTACTTGATTAAACCTTTTTATGTTCATAATTTTTGCAATCTACTTGGTAAAAAACACAGCAACTATTGACGCGTGGAGGAAACAACAAAAGCCAAGGGGGTGGTGGTGTTTCATTCATTGTTGTTATTGCCCTCGCCTTGATTGGTCTAGCTGTTGGGTTCCTCATCAAGAACTGACTCTTCCCTTAAATTTTTCAAAATTGATCGATGTATGAAGTTGAAGAAATGCATGAGATTAATGTTTAACAATTATATACCCTTGAAATAGTCTTCTGGGGTTAGAAGAGAACTTTGTGTAGGTAGCTTTGTTTCATATTTGTTTCCATCTCCATTTAAATTTCATAATTAATCACATATCAGATTCATTTTATTATTTTCTTCAAGTGATAGTGGACTCTTAAGGCTGCCAATGTTATACAATGCATAAAGGGATGGGACTTGACAAGCCTTCTAGGGATACTTTCGTAGATGGGGAGGGGAAGGGCATTCACGTCTTTTTTCTAGACCAGAGAGTCCTTGGCCCACCTTTTTGGATGTGCCAAAAAACTGGAATTTTTACTCCATTAACATGTGTCCCAGCCTTGGTCTGGATACTAAATGCTAATACAAATGGAAAGGATACATAAACTGCTTAGAAAACCGAAGAAACATCTAACCTTATTATACTTGTATGCTTACAAAAACCAATATATTATTTTTGTATCTATTAAAACCATTCGATTTTATGTTTGTGGTTACATATATACTCAATAACAAGAAAACCCAAAGAACCCAGTCATTCCTTCAATCCAACCTATTATATGGAAAAATTCAAGAAAAAACTATTATACGTAATTGCTTAGAAAAAACATTTTTTTTTGTCTATTTAAACCCTTATACTATTATAAACCAGCTATTTCTGTTCTTTCTAGCGATGACCACGTGGCTCAGAAAATGTATATAGCTATAATAATGTTAATTATCGAGGTAATGTGAGTATTGTCCATTTTGAATTCTACATGCATTCTTTTCTATTTTCTTTAAAATATGATTTTAATCATTTGAAGACGACGTTTCTATAAATGATTACTAACGTTGTATATTTTTGTTGTATATATAGTTATGAAACATGTGGATTTGTGCATTTTAAAATATGTTAATTCATTTTCTGTGTTAACATGTAGTTTTCTAGATGGTTGTGTTCTTGCCAATCTCGATCAATTAGCTATGAATAATCATCACATCCCAAAATGTACATGTAGAAATCTTATGATAGGGTAGCATCCTTCCCCTTACTTTGACATTACAATCCGGTAGACATCATCTATATAATTATATGCTTATAAGGAATATGAATCAAGATGTTATATTATTCTCATCATATGTTAATAAAGAATATGAATCACGATGTTATATTATTCTATTCAATGTAGAAAAAGAAACATTTTGTTTTGTAATATATCAAAATTTCTCATTCTTAAACTCTACAATGTTGATTTTTAATCATTATTCCTTTTTCTCCTAACTTTCTCAATAATTTCTTCCATCGTCATCGCATTCAACATTACCATATTTTATTTTCAAGGCAACCTTTCTAACCCTCCATTCCTCAATTTGTATTTCTTTCTTTCTTTTATCATACCAATTGTTATAGTAATTGATCACCGGTATGACATTTTTTATTCATCCCCTTATAATTTTTTGTTGTCAATATACAACATCTACAATTGAAAAAATGTTAACTATGAATCATTTTTATTATTTTTAGATTTATATGAAATGGTAATAAGGAGTCATTCTCACACCATTGAGGCATTGACGCAGGGCTTGTGTAGAAACAATGTTGACGCAATTTCTAAACCGTTGGGTTGCAAATGGATCTTCAAAAAGAAGATGGAGATAGATGGAACTATTGATAAGTTCAACTCCCAATTGGTCATTCAAGGGTTTAGACAAAAAACCGATATTGATTATTTTGACACAAATGCATCGGTGGCATGGATTTCTACCATTAGATTGTTGGATGTCAAAATCCTTTTTGAAAGGAGAGGTTGACGAAGAAGTTTACATGAGACAACCATAAGGTTTTGTTATGCCTGGTAATGAGAATAATGTGTGTAAACTTGTCAAATAATTTTATGGGCTAAAACAAGCACATAAACAATGACATCAAAAGTTTAATGAAGTTATTTTTCATGTGGTTTCAAAAAGTGTTTATGGTCGGGTTAATTCATCCCATTCCATGGTGATAATTTTCCTTTATGTCAATGACATGTTGATTTTCGGCACTAATCAACTTCAAGTTGATGAAACTAAAAGTTTGTTGTCATCAAAGTTTTCCATAGAAGGCATGGGGAAGGTTGATGCGATCCTTGGTATTAGGATTAAACGGGTTAACAAGGATATTTCTATGATACAGACACACTATGTTGAGAGAATTCTCAAAAAAGTTTAATTATAGTGATTGTTCCCCCATGAGTTCTCCCATGGATCCCATTGTGAAGTTAGTGCCAAACAAGGGCAAGGAAATCATAACTAGAATACGCTCAAGCGATAGGTTGCTTGATGTATGTCATGACTAGCACACACCATGACATCGCTTATGCGGTTGGGAGATTGAGTATGTATACCAACAATCCTAGTATGCAACATTAGGAAACAATTTAGAGAGTGTTCAAGTACTTAAAGAGAACCATGACTTATCGATTATGTTATCTGGGATATCCTTTAGTTTTAATAGGATATTATCATGCAAGTTGGATAACCCATCTTGAAGATCATTCTTCTACAAGTGGTTAGGTATTTTTGCTTGGGGAAGGTGTTATCTCTTGGGCATCTAAAAAGCAAACTTGCATAACAAACTCAAATATAGAATCAGAAAGTTGTTACGTTAGCCACAACCGGTAAAGAAGCCTAATGTCTAAGCACAATCTAATGCTAATACGGCATATTTTGGTTTATGTAAAGTACTTGAATATAAAAATAATACCTAACTACAAAACTATATAATGCCTAATTACGAAACACATGAATACCAAAAAGCAGCCCATTTTAGAAATGTTCTTCAGGTTTTAGATTCGATTTATATTTCAAACAATGTTTTCATAACACTTTAACTTAATAAAAAATAAGAATGAATCTCATAACATAAATACTACAAAATACATGTGAAATGCCTATTTTAATAATTAAATACACTATTTCATAAATATTCTTCGAATTTCAGACCATGGTTTTCATTTGAGACATTATTATTTTACTAGGTATGAACATGTACATTGAAATTGTAGAACTAACATTTTTTAACAACCTTGTATTATTAAAGCTAGCAAATAACTAGCAAGAATTAAAAATTACACATAAATTTGTAACCAACCATCATGGGCAGAAAACAAATAATAGAACTAGGGGGCCGAAGCCGAAACCAAAACTTCGTTAAATGTTTTTTTGAATGATCATAAATTGTAAGTATATTAGCCATATTTACAACGCACACTACATCTAGTAAAGTATAAAATGACATAGCAAGTAATTCACTTATATAATACCTAAGCAGTGAAACAAAATCATGTAAGTACGAAAAAATATATCAAGTAATAATTTCATAGTAAAAGTAAGGTTATAATTATGTATCTCCTTCTGTTCATGTTTATATGTATATAAATATACATGCATATTTACACAACTATACATGTGTATGATGTGTACATATATGGTTGTATAGAAGTACTAAACTTACACGATAAGAATTTTAGTCCAAATTATGGATAAACCTATAAACTATTAGTATAATTCGTTATTTTCTTACTAGGCTTCCTATCAACCAACATACACTAAACATGAGAGTGTCATCTTGTAGTTCCAAACCCTCACTGAGCACTTTTCATAAACACTTTGCATGCAAACTTTCAAGATCGTATTTTATAGTTAGATCCATAATATAAACCGTGGACATTAAAGACCATTAGATAGGTTCCAGAAGTAAAAAAGTAAAGAAGCACGTACAGATCAAAATTTAAAACTTCATATGTTCATCAAAACACATTTTCACAAAATAAACCTCACTTGAGGACTTTTCACAAACACTTCATATGCAACTCCACATGTTCAATTCCAACAAAATTAAATCGTGGTAAAAAAACATCAATATACACTTTTCCCAAGCAATAAACATATCAAATGAAGAAATTTAAAAAAAACACCAAATACATAACCAAAAAAGTAAGAACTTAGCGTTTGGAAAGGTGGCTTAAACACAAAATTGATATTTCATTTCCAAGAGAGGTATGTGTGTGTATGGGAAAGTTAGAGACAAAAAAATGAAAGAGATATAGAGAATACAATATGGAATCGAAGGTGGTCGAAGGGAAGAAGATATCATGTTTTAGCCTTGTCTTTATATTCATTACTTGCATCTTTACATCTTTTGGGCTCCAATTCTTTGCAACATTTATAGTAAAAATCATAGATCTGGTGAAAAACCCAGGGGGGAGGGGATGGCCTCTCCTGGCCCATTAAAGGATCCGCCACTGCCAGCCATTCCAAGTAACATTATTTTTCTTATTCCTATTCTTAAACCAATCAACATAATTAAATATTATTTTATCGATAATTGCATCCATAATCTCCTCTAACAAAAAAATGCAAACTTTGTTTCGTTGAATTCATTGAGAGTATTTCTTGCAGGATGTGGTGGGTACCATATTCAGATTATCTTTAAAATAAAACCACATATACACGTAGAAATAGTTGATGCTCAAATCCGACATGATACATTTCAAAGTATAGATCATTCTTATGAATTGATTATGTAAATAATGTTATAAAAACATATGGTCATCTTTATAAATATCCTAAAGTTAACAATAGCTAAAATGTGATAATAATGAAATCATGATTATATAATGAGTTTTAAAGACGTGAAAAATAACAACTTATATCAATATCAACGGTCAATATTAAATTAGTCTCAAACAAATATGTTAGTGATTAGGGTTTAGGCCAAAACCCGTTAGGGTTTAGATTAGGTCTCTTATGTATCTCTACTTATATAAGGTTTAACCTCATTATTTATCAATGAACATTCTATTATATTTCATGGTATTAGAGTTGGCGTCCTACACCCCCATGGCTCAACACTTCCCTATCTATCCTTATCGAGCCTCTTACTCTGAAGAGGAGTGTTAGTGTATCCCACATCGGCGCGACACGATAATATAAGTGAGTATATATGTTGGAGTCCCCTCTCTATCCACAATGACTTTTTTGGAGAGACAATTTTGGGCTTCACATATATTTCATGGTATCAGAGATCTAGGTTAAAATCATACCGCTGGCCACAATCTGTTACCGTCTCCCTCCACCTATGACGACATTTTCTCGTGGTCGTCGGAGGTACCTTCATTAAGAGCTTTTTATTTTTCTCTTCATAGAAGACCGATGGGTGGAGCAAGAGGTCAAATTACTATAGAAAGAAGAGTTGTAAACTATAGGACTTCTTTTTCTAGTAGTAAGATTTGCTTCATATTCCCTACGTTTGTTTTTTTTCTCATCCTAAATAATAAAACAGCCGCCGAAACCAAACTAGAGCTCTTACCTTGGCTTCTTTTACTGCCTCGTTTGCTTATGTCTCCTCGTCGGATGGCTCCTGCCTCTAAGCTTTCTGGATTCTCCTCAACCTGCCTCTTCTTCAAATTTATTTCTATTTTTTGAGTCAGTCGGAATAGGCTTCGTCCGCCGCAGCTCGAGCCATCTTTTTTTCTCGCTGCTTTTCTCTAGACTCCTCCGATCGTCACCGTCGTCACTCCTCTCTTCTTATACAAAGGAACCGTCGCTGGCCGCCGCTTCTTCTTTCTCCTTCTCCAACGAGTAGTTGTTGTTAGCCATCATCGTCAGAACTTTGCCACTGTCAATGCCACTATCTTCATTTATGTTATGTTTTATGTTTTTGTTTTTCCAATTTAATCGTTCCCTCCCGATCAAAGTGCAGGGGGGATGTTAGTGATTAGGGTTTAGGCTCAAACCCGTTAGGGTTTAGATTATGTATTTTATGTATCTCTATTTATATGAGATTTAAACTCACTATTTATCAGTAAACATTTTATTATATAACAAAATGTGATAAGAAAGATGTATGATGGTCGGTAAAAAATAATTTCTACATAAAATGCATAAAATCTATATATATAAAACGTGATGAACAATACAATAGGGTACGTACGAAGGAACAATGATAAAGGAAATAAATCTCTTGAAAGAGAGAAATAAGGGCCTACAAATAAAAGATGAATAAATATACAAGTAATATGATTTATGCAATTATAGTTTTTTTTTTATGAATAATCTATGGTGTATATATGAAGGAACAACCTATAAATGAAATAAATCTCTTGGAAGAGAGAAATAAGGGCCACCAAATTAAAGATGAATAAATCATGCACACAAGTAATATGATTTATACAATTATATATAAAAGAACGTTATATATTGTTATATACCTTTTGAGAAAAATGTAACTAAGAAGACCTAATCCTAATCCTAGAAAATGGAGGGCAAATGTTTTCTGGTTCTAACGTTCGAATTTCCAGCTCAGAAAAGGTCCCACACTGGTGGTCCTGTAGGCAGTATGGGCTAGGAATGGCCTATAGTAACAAAATATATTAAAAAATAAAAATAAAAAGGAACTGATGTGTATATTTTAATAACTCAACTGGCTCAACTCCCAAGCCACTTAGCCAAGCCAACATGCACCCCACGAGCCTACTCAACTTAAGTTGGGTTGGGCAACGATCACAACGATACCTACCGTCTTCTACATTTTGACTTACCCTGGTCAATATCAGTTATATTTCAACTTATGAGTTTACAATTACCAAATTCCGTTTTCGCTCAGAAACCTTATGGGTTAATAAATACCAGACAATATGGGATCATGATGACATGATAACATTATAATCATTTTCATTAAATTTATGAGTATGGCATATAGTATAATGATACAAAAAGTAATTAACTATAAATGTTAATAATAGCTAGAGTTTGAAGATACAGAATGTCAAAAAGAAAATGTTAAACTCGAACTAAATAAATATTGGTATGTATTATTTTGTATAAACTGATACCAAGAAGAAAATATACAATTGTATAATACAAGATAACAAACAAGGTTAGGTGCATTTGCATTATTTTAAATTTGCAACCATACTTATTTTATTATATAAATAGTAAAAGTAAATTAGTTATTATGTTGACAAAATCAAGAAATGTAAAACTTGTTTTTTTAAATTGTTGCTATAAGTGAGATTTAAATGTCACTTTATTGAATTATTTATCATAACCTTTTATTTTTATTTTTTATTGGTATTTATAATATAGTCGAAACTTACTCCATAAATATATACCATCTTTATACAAAAAAAAATCACTGGAATTCTTGAATATATTTTTATTTGCACGTATAAATATTTAAATTTGAAGGAATTTTCAAACACTATATATTCATAACAAAGTTTTTAACTCAATATATATTGTGTTATAAGAAAATAAAAATAGAGTATTACAGTACATAAATCATAAATGCGTAAATAGGTTGATTGGTATTGACTTAACTAAATGAAATTTGCTCTTGGTCAAAGAAGATGAAAAAGAAGATATTACTCTTCAAGGTTGACTTTGATAAGGCGTTTGACTCCGTTAACTGGAGTTTTCTTGACTCAACTATGAAGCAAATGGGGTATGGTATGAAATGGTGTAATTGGATTCGTGGCTGCCTGACTTCATCCAGGTCATCAGTTCTTGTAAATGGCTCTCCCACAAAGGAATTCTCACTTGAGAAAGGGGTAAGGCAGGGAGATCCCCTATCTCCATTTCTGTTTATAATTGCTATGGAGGGTCTCGCTATAGCAATGAAAGCTGCCTGCAACAAAGGGATATTCCAAGGTCTTAAAATCCCAAAGTCAAATAAAACGATCTCACATCTGTTTTACGTAGACGATGCCCTCTTCATAAGGGAATGGACTGAAAACAAAATCAAAAACTTGGCACGGATACTTCGTTGTTTCCATATCTCATCAGGACTTAAAGTGAATTTCCATAAATCAAGGGTGTTCGGGGTTGGCTCAGAGTTGCGTGAGATATCTCGAATGGCAGCCCCACTTGGATGTCAGCCTGCATCTCTCCTGTTTACGTACCTTGGCGTTCCGGTAGGCGCCAACATGAACCTTCAGAAAAATTGGCAACCCGTAATTGACAGGTTTAACGGAAAATTAACATCCTGGAAGGCAAAATCACTGTCGTTTGGTGGAAGGTTAACTCTAACCAAATCAGTCCTTGGGAGCCTCCCTACTTATTTTTTCTCCCTCTTCATGGCACCAATGGGTGTCATTAATTCACTTGAACGAATGCGTAAGAAATTCTTGTGGGGAGAAACGGGAAACAATAAAAAGATAAATTGGGTGGCATGGGAGAAAATTATTCAACATAAAGAAGTAGGAGGACTCGGACTTGGATCTCTTCGGGCCATTAACATAGCTCTTATTGTGAAATGGTGGTGGCGATTTAGAGTGGATCGAAACACACTATGGAGACAGGTCATCCAAGGAATTCACAAAACAAACTCAAAGGAAGACTCACGCCTAGCCAACCGATCGATTACCGGAGTATGGAAGAATATTGCGTCGGTTGATAAAGAACTAGAAAAGGTAGGCGTGCCCATGGAGTTTATAATGAAGAAAAAGGTAAATAAGGGCGATAAGACATTATTTTGGATAGATATATGGGCAGGTAACGAAACACTAAAGGAAAAGTTCCCGAATCTATATGTTCTACTCTTCCCTGGGACAATTCCAACCATCAACAGCTGAAGATAAATGGAGTTGTGAATTATCAAGAGACGGCATTTATCATGTTGATATAGTCAGGCATTTGATTGATTGGCCTACAAATCTGTTACCTCAAGTTAAAGTGGAATGGTTGAAAGAAATTCCTATTAAGGTTCTCTACTTTATATGGAGAGCAAATTTAGGAAGGATACCGGCAGCCACTGAACTAACCAAGAGAGGCATAACCGTAGAATCAACACAATGTGGGTATTGCAAGGCAATGGATGAAAGCCTAAACCATATCCTGCTTAACTGCAGCTTTGCGAAAACTGTTTGGGAATGGGTCTGGAAGTGGTGCAACATGCCTCAAATTCAGCTTAACACAGTGGGAGAGCTGATCGAATATGCAACAAAACAGGGCACATGTAAGAAGAAGAGAAAGGTCATAATCGGCATATGTTACGGTACAATGTGGGGGATTTGGAAGGCTAAGAATGAAAGGATATTCAAAAGACTTATCACTAACCCCACACGGGTAGCTGATAACATCCAAATGATGGTATACACTTGGATGAAATATAGGAGCTCGACAATAGTTCATGACTAGGCCACTTGGTGCTCATGTCCTTTTATTTAACTTTTCCAATTGTTGCGCAATTTGATACAAGAATTATGTAAACAAAAATGTACCGCTTCTTCTAGCTCCTTGCTAGTCGGGGCTTTCTTTATTTTATTATTATATATTTGTCGGTTCCAAAAAAATCTATAAACAATGGTTCTTATTAAATCCATGTCAAGTTTTAATTTCTATTTTTTTTAATTATCTTATAAGGTTTAAATTATTATTATATAAAAAACAAAACAAACATGGAATTAGCATTTAACAGAGGGGTTATTTAAGGTGTTTGTGATTGAGCTTTAAAAATAGAGTATTATAGTACATAAATCATAAATGCATAAATAGGTTGATTGGTATTGACTTAAGTATCAATCTATAAACAGTGGCTCTTATTAAATCCATGTGAAGTTTTAATTTCTATTTTTTTTAATTATCTTATAGGGTTTAAATTATTATTATATAAAAAACAAAACAAACATGGAATTAGCATTTAACGAGGGGTTATTTAAAATGTTTGTGATTAAAGCCCTCGAATTGTGCTTAGAAGCCAAAGGTTAAATGGGAAAGTAATATTTCAGACTTTTTGCATGAATTAATGAATTTAGTTTGGTATGTTTTAGGTCAAATGTATTTAAATAGAATTATGGGGTTTGTCAATACATTTGCATGCACATAAAGATCGCCGAAAACAGAATTGAAACGAATAAGTTATAACTGTTTGAAGCTGTAATGAAATTGAGTAAAAACCCATTACCACGAGGTGGTGAGGAGTTCACCATGACGTGGTGAGTCACCATGAAGTGGCAAGCAGGATGCCACGAGGTGGCCGCTATGCAGCTCAAACCCATCAATTTTACGGTTTCCTATGTATTTAAAGGATGGTTCCGTGTTTTAATGATATTTTTCTATCCTCCATCATATCTAGAGCCTCCTAAGATAAACCCTAACATTCCTTTCCCCACGTTGAACCTCCCCTCTCATCTCTCATCCATTTTGTGAGACTTTTGGTGATTTTTATAAGGGAGTTGTAGCACCCAAATTTTCAAATAATTTTTCACATTTATAAAAACACCTTTTCATTCATAATTGTCATAAAACATCATTGTATCACATAATCAATTCATAACATCACATCCCAAGATCAAAATATGTAAAAAGATCCTCGAGTGTGTACTGATCAAGCCGGCGCCTTCCCACGATCCTCAATGGTACCTGAAACACATAACATAACACTGTAAGCATAATTGCTTAGTGAGTTCCCCAAAATACCACACACAATACATATTAGCCACTCGAGGCTATAACTCTGTTTGACCCTCTGGTCAATGTGTCTCAGTGGGACCCTCCAGTCCCATAACTTTGTGGGCCTTCTGGCCCTAACTCTGTGAACCTTCCGGTCCTAACTCTGAAAACTCTAGCACATACATAGCATAAATCACATAGAAATCACATCATGCAAAAGCATACAAAATACTCTGTCACATAACTCTGATTACCACTCTAGGAAAAGTATAGTGAGAAGACTCACCTCGGGTAACTCGGTAAAATCTCAACTCTGAAAAAAATCCGATCTAGCCTCCGCCTAATCATATGAAAGAAACACTCTAAATCAATACATCCCTTAAGGCTAGGCTATTCCCTCTCTTAGTACTCTCAGAAGGGTAAAAGACCATTTTACCCCTCCCATGGCTCAAAGACTCTAAAGTTGACCAAACCCTAAAAGTCAACAAAAGTCAACCCTTCGGGTTACGCTGCGCATACCAAACATGTACGTTGGGCGTACCAGGCGTCCTCATAGAAACGGGGTGCGCGACCCCTTACGCCGCGCGTATTGGGATTAGGCCCCGCGTAAACCCCACTTCCAGACTCTAAGCTCTTGAGGTCTTAAACAGTTAAGACCCATGTCCAACTTTTAGATCTAACCATTTCTAAGCCTCTTAATCCATAAATTTGGTGACTTTAAGCCTTTGCATGGCTGGACAAGTCACTAACACCCATAACAATCCATTTCCCAACTCTAAAAAGCTCATAACTCATGCATAACTTCATGACAACGACCAAGATGGCAACTTTATGGATCTATAACACAAATATCACTGAAATGGGACATATCTAGGTCCATGGAGTACATTACACTCATAAAGTTTCCACCTTTGGGACTTTTAACCCTAGAAATGGTCCATGCAATCATCTAACCAAATAAGGAGGAAAGTTGTGACAACCCGAAATTTCCATTCTATACAAACAATATCATTTCAATAGAAGTTATAGCAGTCACAATTAATTTTCAGACTTTTTCGTGTAAGTTTGAGTAATTCAGGGTTTACACTTCAGGAGATATCAGGAGAGTGGATGCACTAGGGTTTAGTGCAACACTGTTATTCCGACACTCTGTTATATGAGAAATCATTTCAGGAATAAAAATATTTTCTGCCAAAAATATCTCAGGACTATAAATAGAATTCTGAACCAAATTCATTCATTATTCGCATTTCCAACTAGAGAAAAACCATTTTCTCTCTCACGGATCTTCGGGTTTTTATCCCAAATCGTGAGTACCCCTCTCTAGTAGTGTTATATAGCTTAAAATGTGTTCATAACATAGATTACATAGCTAAATCACTAGATTTAGGAGTTTACTCCCCAAGGTGTTCTTGGGCGATAAACTCCCGAAAAAAAGCCTAGACCTTCCCTTGTGATATGATACTACCTTGGACTCATATATATGTGTATTAGGGACAAGAAAACAACCAAGAAACACACATGTTTGGGTGTTCACGGCCCAAGATGATCTTGGACCGTGAACTCCAAAATCTTGGATCAAAGGGTGCTTTTAAGGCACCTAAAGCATTAGACAATTACTAGGGATTGTTTCCACATAAATCAAGGACCAAAACACATAAAAAACACCCCTCAAAGTGAGTTCACGGCCCTAATAAGGTTCTTGGGCCGTGAACATCAAAGAAGGGCACCAAAGTGTGCTTAATGCCTTCATATGCCTTAGGTAAAAGTCTAGAACCTATCCTACATATGCAAGAGACTTGAAAGCATCAAAAACACCTTTCCTTAAGAGTTTACGGCCGCAAACTCTAAGGGAAATGGCCTTAGGGCCGTAAACTCCTCAAAGGAGTGTTTCTATGCCTTAAACCCTTCCAAGAATTGAACCACCAAGTTGGAATAATTCTAGGGATCATTTAGAACTTCAAAACACAAAATACCACCAAGCTTGGGAGTTTACGACCGTAAACTCAAGAGTTTACAACCTTAAACTCAAGAGTTTACAACCTTAAACTCCATGTGTGAGGATATATGGAGATTAAACTCATATATGGGGTCCTTTGGAACCCTAAACCCAAGTACCTTGTCCCACAATAGCTTAGATGCAATCCTTAGGGCTTAAAACACTTATATAAAGTGTTTATTATGTTCTAGGATGTCTTGACTTTATCAATTAGTAATTTAAGACTAATTGAGTGCATATATGTGTGATTATATGTTTATTAGGATCGTAGTGTGTGTACAAGTCCTCACTTGACACCTAACAATCCTACACCGTCCAGTTCATCCAAACCACCATCGACATGTGAGTTCATACCCCTAATCAATGTTTAAATGATTTTAAATGCTTTAATGGGGGGGGGGGGGGGGCGGAATACAAGTAGAAAACAACATGTTATTAAATCATCTATATGTATTTTATAATTGTGTTTTCATTCAACAGATTTCACATACTACAAAATGTGATGCATGAAATGGTTTTCTATCTTTAAAATACTTTGTTATCAAATGTATTACTTTTGAAATGTTTATCAAAATGACATCAGGTCACTTTTATATTTGTTCAAAACCCTTAGATGTCTTACAAAACCATTTTACATTCTTGAACTAAACTATGCATATACACTTATATTCTTATATATGTATTGATGTTATAGTTTACATCTTTCATTTAGTTTCCCACACCCTTGAGTAGTAAGAGTGTATAAACCTACTTGAACAACCAATTACCTTTCAGTAAATTATCATAGGGATAATTTGAAGATATCAAACATTATTCCTATTACAAGGAATCACACAAGAGTCAGTTCATTCATGAGTCTATACCAGTACATTACATGATACATGAGTACATATACATATGCTTACCTGATACATGAATATGTTTACATATACTTACCTTATACATGAACACACTTACATGAATACCATACATGAACACTGTTACATAGGTGCATTATCCTGTATTCACTTAACTGGATACTTGTACTTAGAACTATGAGGAAGATTTATTCGTACCTTCTGTGTAAATTTTCCTGCCTATCCCTGTTCGACGGGATGTCTAGACGGGACTAACCATTCCGGAACCCAGCTGTTAGCACCACTGGGTGATGAACATCTATGGATGTCTAAGGTTATCACTTATCATAGATAGATTGATATCGGAACTAACCATTCCTCCATCCTGCTGTTGCAACAGAGGATGAGATGAAAATCTTCGGATGATCATTAGGTTACCACTTGTATTAGGAGTCGGCTACGGGACTAACCCTTCCTCCAACTTGCTGCTGCTACAGAGGAAAATTGGACCATCTTCGGAGGTTCATTAGGTTATACATATCGCTTACTGCGATGGCGTGTTAGTCTTGGTATCCATGGATAACACTTACATGGTTATATTTTTCCTAATTACTTTATTTTGTTATATATTCACATAAACGATAAGTTAGACTAATTACTGTTGTAGTAGTCAAAAAGAAGGAAAAACTATCATTTTACTTACAAAACATTCGGGTCTTGGTAGAAGACTACATTATCATAACAAAACATTCGGGTCTTGGTAGAAGACTACATCGTCATAACAAAACATTCGGGTCTTGGTAGAAGACTACATTGTCATAACAAAACATTCAGGTCTTGGTAGAAGACTACATCTCAAACTGATAGAAAATAAGGGATTTTCTAGGGCTTTTCATACTTACATCAACATTTTCATTTAAAGGTTTGCATGACTTTTAAAACAGCTTTTAGTAAGCAGGACAATGACATTTAAATACTTATGAACTCACCAGCTTTAAAGCTGATACTCTCTTTCAAAATAACTTGTATTCTCAGGTCATCAGTAGACAGGTACGGTGGCCAGGTTTTGAGAAGACGGAGCAATTAAGTCTCGTCTTTTATTTTGATTGTATATTTTTGGTGTCTTATTACAATTAAAGAACACACATGTATTAAAACTTTACTTATAATGCAATGGATGATGTTGTTGCTTGTTTACTATTTTACACTGTTGTGATACTGTACATGACGTCCTCCATCCCTGAACGTTTCCGCCGTTCGTGGTTTTGGGGTGTGACAGATTGGTATCAGAGCATTGTTTATAGTGAATATAGTATATCAAACCATAAAATATATACTAACTATAAATAGATGGGGATTAAAACACTCTGTCTAAGAGTTATATTTTTAAATAATAAAATATTTAAGTAAGTATACGTGTCTGCATTCATACTAAAACCAGTGTCACAATGACAAGAACAAAAGTATTACGATTGTTGAATATCACAAGTAAGCCTGGGGATATATAGTCAGTCTTGGGAATAGCATATCCTAATCAACTATGCTGGTCCGAGGAGTGATTAGCATATGCCCAAGAATGGTTGTGATATGGCAACAAGTCTAAAAACTTACCAACACAACCATAAAGAAATACCATAGGGGTATTTGGTCTTACTGTAATTATCTTAGTCAGTTCATCTATTTAGCTATTTCTTATATCCCTTTTCTCGCGTAGATTATAAATGGATGGATTTCACCATGGCGATTCGTACTTCCCGAACCAAGGCAATGCTGGTTGGCTAGAGGCAGAACCAGAAGATGATCACCTAATCCCTTTGGATGATCACCATGCTGAGGGTTTTTCCAATAGTTCTGACTCAGAGCCTAAAGTCAACAACCTACCCCCAACTGCTCAAAACCCAAAACTGAACCCCCGTCCCGCGTTTCAAGGACCCACACCTCTGTGGGCCACTAACTTGGCTAGATGGAGCCAGGAACAAGGTCAGCCCATTCCCTACAATGGAGACCGAAGTTTCTACAACCTCACTGAAGGAGGTTCTGCTGATAGGGTCCTACCCATCATGGTTCGTAGAATTTCCAAAAACACGATACTGGGTCAAGCAACTACTGACCGAGTCATGGAGATTGAAGCCAACTCTGGCGTTAACACTGTCCACATTCGCCAACTAGAGTCTGCTCATGAAAGGACTCTGGTCCGCAATGCAAATCTGCAGAGGGAACTTGCTGAAACTCAAGCTGAAGTTAGGGAACTTCGAGCTCAGCAAGTGAGAGCTGACAGGTGTATGAGGGACATGGAACGTCTACTATCGGGATCAAGAACTCATGCTAGCAGTTCTCGTCGCCGATAGAATCTCGTGGACTCATCTTTTGGATATAACCTAGTCTATGTGAAACATTGGTCTAATTTCCCGTCTTTATGAATCTTAGACCTATTAGGTCTTGATCTAGTCTTAATTTTGTCAAAATTTTCCATCTTGGTTGATGTAAGGCCTAATTCTAGGCCATTTTTCCCGAACTTGTTACATCTGTAATTCCAGTATTATTGACAGATATCTAATCTTATGGAAATTATTATCCAAATGTTGTCATCTTCATTTAGTCATTCTATTCATTCTGTTGTTGGACTATGGGGAGTTAGTCCATGAGACACATTCATTAATCATTTATTCTTATCCATGTCGTCGTCTTTTAAACGTATAGTTAAAGATGCCGCCACGCAGAAATACAAGGCGTAACCCAAACAACGAAACACCGATACCACCACCTCCACCACCACCTGAACCTCTTTAATCACCTAATCCTTTCGATGCCAATATGTTCCAGACAGCTTTCACAGCAGCAGTTGCAGCTGCTGTGTCAGCAATCAACGCTCCTGCCCCTAGTGGATCAGGAACAGGTGCACCTCCCTCGAACCACGGCGAAAGCCATGGACACCCTCGGGGATGCACCTACAAGGACTTCACGAACGCCAAACCCCGCAGCTTCAATGGAACTGGGGGTGTTATGGTGTTGAGACAATGGATTGAAAAGATGGAATCTGTCTTTGAAATCCGTGCTTGCTAGGAAGGCAACAAGGTCAAGTTTGCAGCTTGTACCTTCTCTGACAGAGCACTA
This sequence comes from Lactuca sativa, assembly GCF_002870075.4. Lineage (NCBI taxonomy): Eukaryota > Viridiplantae > Streptophyta > Magnoliopsida > Asterales > Asteraceae > Lactuca > Lactuca sativa. The sequence continues at coordinate 24,129,030 of NC_056628.2, forward strand.
ACATGGTGGAACGACCATGTTAACTATCTGATTTTGGTGGTGGCGTATTCCATCACCTGGGAAAAGTTGAAAGACATGCTGATGAAAGAATACTGTCCTCGAGGCGAAGTACAAAAACTCGAGCAGGAATTCTGGGGTCTACAAATGGTGGGATCCGACATCACGACCTACACAAATAGGTTCTGTGATCTGGCAAACTTATGCCCTGATATGGTTACTCTTGAGAGCAAAAAGATAGAGAGATATATCTGGGGACTGTTGCCCCAGATCCAGTCAAGTGTGATAGCTTCTAGGCCTATTACCTTCGATAGCGCCAAGGAACTGGCACAATCTCTCATCGATCACCAGAAACCTCAGAACCCAACAATCCCTACACCCGTACCATAAAATTCCAACCCCGACCATAACAGGAAGGGGTGGAATAAGAGGAAAAGAGGGGCTTCGCAAGGATCCTCCAAGAAACAACAACTTGTGGCAATCAATGCTGCCACAGTAACTCCTGTTGTCCCTGCGAACCCCTTACCAGAAAAAACATATGCTGGAACCCTTCCGAAGTGCACCAAGTGCAACTTCCACCACCACGGACCTTGCAAGGAGATGCAGTGCTCTAACTGCAACATGAAGGGACACACAGTCCGTTTCTGCAAGACTCCAACAGCTCAGGCCGCCCAGGTTCCTAACGCCGGTATGGGCCAAACTTGCTACAGTTGTGGCGAGGTGGGACATTACAAGAGGAACTGCCCTAAAGTAGGAATGGATGGATGAGTAGGAAGAGTTATGGCCATAGGCCACGAGGAAGCAGTAGCTGATCCTATGATAGTTACTGGTATGTTTCTCCTCGATAACTCATATGATTGCATACTATTCGATAGTGGAGCAGAGAAAAGTTTCGTAAGTCACAAATTTGCACACCTACTTAAACAAAAACCATGTGCGTTAGATAGTTCATTCATGGTAGAAATGGCTAACGGGAAAACAGAGAGTACTAACTGCATATACGTAGGTTGTACCTTAACTTTAGATGGCCATACTTTCAAGATAAATCTCATGCCAGTCCTAATTAAATGTTTCGACGTTATCATCGGCATGGATTGGTTGAGTCTTCTTCGCGCCGACATCATGTGCTTTGAAAAAGCAGTTCGTCTTAACCTTCCTAACAACGAAACTTTAGTTATCTATGGCGACAAACCTAGTACGAACCTTCACATCTTTTCGTGCATTCAAGCTCAGAAGTGCTTGCGAAAGGAGTATCATGCATTTCTCTCACACGTCGTTGATACAAGTCAAGAAATGAAAGACATTCAGAACATCCCAGAAGTACGCGACTTTCCCGACATCTTCCCAGAAGAACTTCCCGGTTTACCACCGCAACGCCAAGTCGAGTTCAGAATCGACTTAGTGCCAGGAGCTACCCCAGTAGCCAAATATCCTTATCGTCTGGCACCGGCCGAGATGCAGGAACTTTCCAGTCAACTTAATGAACTTCTCAAGAAGGGATTTATTCGACCAAGCTTCTCACCATGGGGAGCACCAGTCTTGTTCGTCGAGAAGAAGGATGGATCGTTTCGCATGTGCATCGACTATAGAGAGCTCAACAAACTTACAATTAAAAATCGTTATCCTTTGCCCCGCATTGAAGATTTATTTGATCAACTTCAAGGAGCCAACTACTTCTCGAAGATAGATCTACGATCCGGATATCACCAACTATGAGTGTTAGAGGAGGATGTTCCCAAGACAGCTTTCCGAACTCGTTATGGGCACTACGAGTTTGCAGTGATGCCGTTCGGATTAACTAACACGCCCGCAGTATTCATGGATCTGATGAATATGGTGTGTTGTCCTTACTTGTATCAGTTCGTCATCGTCTTCATTGATGACATACTTATCTACTCTCGAAGTAAGGAAGAGCATAGTCAACATCTCCGTAGAGTCTTAGAAACATTGCGGGCGGAGAAACTCTACGCGAAGTTCTCCAAATGTGAATTTTGGATTCGACGAGTCGAATTTTTGGGCCATGTTGTTAGCGAAGAGGGAATACATGTGGACCCCTCCAAAATCAAGGCCATTGAGAACTGGTCAGCATCGAAGACACCTACAGAAATTTGCTAATTTCTAGGTCTGGCTGGCTACTATCGCAGGTTCATTCAAAACTTCTCCAGCATAGCGAAACCTATGACAACCCTGACCCAGAAAGGCGTGGCCTTTGACTGGGAAGAGAAGCAGGAAAGAGCGTTCCAAACGCTCAAACAAGCCTTGTGCACCGCCCCGATACTATCCCTCCCCGAAGGGATAGAAGACTTCATTGTCTATTGCGATGCATCCAATCAAGGACTCGGATGTGTTCTGATGCAGCGAGGTAAGGTCATAGCCTATGCTTTGAGACAGCTGAAGACACATGAGGTTAACTACACCACCCACGATCTTGAGCTAGGAGCAGTTGTGTTTGCTCTGAAGATCTGGCGGCATTACCTATATGGTACAAAAAGCACGATCTTTTTATAGACCATAAGAGTCTACAACACATTTTCGACCAGAAAGAGCTCAACATGAGACAACAACGGTGGGTCGAGCTACTCAGTGATTACGAGTGCGAAATTCTTTATCATCTGGGTAAAGCCAATGTAGTACCCGACGCCCTAAGTCGGAAAGAATATACTGGTCGTAGAGTCAAATCTTTGACTCTAACTATCCATTCACACTTGTCCACGCAAATTAAGGAGGCTCAGCTCGATGCTTAGAAACCTGAAAACGTGGATGGTGAATCCGTTAGAGGGATGGATAAGAACTTAGAAGTCAAGGGTGACGGAGCCTTGTACCTAATGGATCGGATCTGGACACCGAAACACGGTGGCTTCAGAGACTTGGTCATGACGGAAGCTCACAACACTCGTTAGTCCGTCCACCCGGGTTCAGATAAGATGTATCTGGATCTTAAAAAGTTATACTGGTGACCTAACATGAAAGCAGATATTGCTACCTTCGTGAGTAAATTCCTTACTTGCGCAAAGGTCAAGGTCGAATACCAGAAATCCTCCGGTCTCCTACAGCAACCGGAGATACCAGAATGGAAGTGGGAGCGGATCACTATGGACTTCATAACCAATTTGCCCAAGACGACGGGTGGACTTGATTCTATACGGGTCATCGTCAATAGGCTGACCAAGTCTGCACACTTCTTGCCAATCAAAGAAACAAACAAGATGGAGAAACTCACACGAACATACATTAGGGAGATTGTAAGGCTGCACAGTGATCCTTTATCTATCATCTCGGACAGAGATAGTAGATTCACTTCGAGGTTCTGGCAGTCATTACAAAGTTCCCTAGGAACTAGGTTGGACATGAGTACAGCCTACCATCCACAGACCGACGGGCAAAGTGAGAGAACTATCCAAACGTTAGAAGATATGTTGCGTGCCTGTGTGATTGACTTTGGAAAAGCTTGGGATACCCATTTACCCCTTGTCGAATTTTCCTACAACAACAGTTAGCACACGAGCATAAAAGCAACTCCATTCGAGGCCCTCTATGGCCGAAAGTGCAGATCCCCTCTGTGCTGGGCTGAAATGGGTGATACCCAGTTAGCTAAGGGACGAGTTCCCGAGAGCACTCTCATGGGTCCGGAGATCATTCGGGAAACGACAGAGAAGATCGTTCAAATTCGTGAATGATTGAAAGCCTCTAGCGACCGACAAAAAAGCTACGCTGACAAGCGAAGGAAACCATTGGAATTCCAGGTGGGCGACCGAGTCCTACTGAAGGTCTCACCCTGGTGGGCAACACAGGTGGACTTAGAGACATATGGTCAAAACTGGGAAGATATAGCCTGATCACCTATATTATCCGAGGGTAGACTAGCATGTGCCTAAGTGTAGTTGTGTGGTTGCAACAAGTCTAAAATCTTACCAACAATACCACAATGAGAACAGTAGAACATAACATTAAATTTAAAATACCGTAGGGGTATTTGGTGTTACTATCAGTACTTTATACTTGAGAACTAAAAAGGGATCTTCATTACTAAGTTGATAGTTGCTAAGTGGATACACTAAGGCTATATGTAACTAGGATGTTATAGACTTAGAATATGTGAAAATTCTGCTTTACCCCTATTCTGTGTGAATTTGGAGTTAAGATCACTTATTCGAAGGCCTATCCTGTTTCGATTACATATAACTGGTATGCACTTCACAAATAGTGATGTAACTAATGAAGATTTTCTAAATAATTATCTAGATAGTTCGCCTAATGATTATTTTCTTACCCCAATTCTCGCATAGATAACATGGCTGGACTCCATCCCCACGGCAACCAGTACCTTCCGAACGAGGTCATTGCTGGATGGTTTGAAGAAGAGCCAGAGAATGATCATCCTATCCCTATGAATGATCACCATGATGAAGACCTTTCAGACGATGCAAATTCCGAACCCGAGGTTGAGAACCTACCCCAGGCAGCTCCCTTTCCAATTCCTAACCCTCGTCCGACTTTTCAAGGCCCGACGCATGAGTGGGTGGAATGCTTGGAAACATGGAGCCAAGGACAAAACCAGCCCATGCCATTTAATGGTGACCAAAGCTTCTATGACCTGAGTAATGGGGGCTCAGCAGACAGAATCTTGCTAATCTTGGTCCGCAGAGTGGCCCGAAATGAGATTCAGGGCAGGACAGCCCTGCATCAGATTACAGAAGTTGTCGCCAATGCGAGAATGCATACCCTCTGTACCATTCGTCTAGAAGATGCTCACAAGAGATCTAAGAGAAACCATGAAGCCCTTCTGCAAGCACTGGCTGAATCACGAGCCGAAGTCATAGAGCTCCGAGTACGCCAGAGAGTGTACGAAAGACACCTACTTGATGTGGAACGTCAACTGGCCGAACTGAGAGTTCACCAAAGGGATGACCGTCGCCAGTAGCAGATGCTTTACTTTATTTTCCTTGTTAAAAGGAGTCGTTCTTCTGTCTATGCTCTATGTGGCATTTTCTATGAAACTATCTGGTACTGTAAGTACTTTTGGTTAGGTCCTTATGCTGTCAAGAACTATCTTCTCTGGATATGGTGTAAGACCTTTTACAAGGTCATTTTCCTGAATATTACGTCGTTAATATCAAAGATATCGACAGTCGGCTAACTCCTGTGTCGTTCTTTATTCAAGTACTTTTATCACACTTTCATTAGAGTTTATCTGAAACATGTCTTAGTCAAGTCATTGGACTATAGCAAGTTAGCTCCGGAGACATTTCCAAGTCTCTTTCAGTGGTTGGATCATGTTATCCGCCAACCCACAATACCTTGGCTTGAACGACAAACGTCTTGAGACCAGTGTTCGAACTTACTTCCACTCATCACTAGGACTGCATCATAGGTATGTAGGTCAACCCTTCATAAACACACTTCCACTCAGTACTAGGACTGCATCATAGGGATGTAGGTCAAATCTTCACGCATACTTCTATTCCGTGCTAGGACTGCATCATAGGGATGTAGGTCAAGCTTTCAAGAACATAGTCTTACTCTTTACTTGAACCATCGAAGTACATCTAGGGTCAACCAGAATCGCTCACAAAATCCTTATCTTTCGTGTTACAGAATCATGTCGTCATCCGGAAACAGTCCGTCGAACAATGAAACCCCGACCTTTCCTATGGACGCCGCTATATTCCAAAACTGCAGTTACAGCTGCCGTGGTGGCTGCCGTAACCGCTGTCCTTGCGCACCGTAGCGCTATCAACACAATCAATGCTGATGATGGGGAAGATTCCGATTGTAGTATCCATCTAGGAAGTCGTAAAACGGTAGCAGTCACAGGCTCGCAAAGCCGAAAAGCAGAGAACAGGAAACGAAAGCGTCAAGCCCAAAGAGAACGCAAGAAATCCCAAAGGCTAGCCATGCAATAGCAGCAAGTGGAAACCCCTTCCATCCCAGTACCGAGCAGGTCATACGAGGGAAAACTCCCGAGGTGTGATAAGTGTAGTTTCCATCATCATGGGGCTTGCCATGAGATGTAATGTTGCAATTGCCTAAAAATAGGGCACCATGCTCATGGCTGTGGAACACCGGCACGACCCATCACTCAAGCCCCTGACATCAGAGTCAACCAGGCTTATGATGGTGGTGTTAAAACTAGACCCTATGAAATGGAAATTTCAAAGTGGATAAACAAGGAGAACACTCGTGTCCACATCACCCTAGCTCGACACATCAATTCCATCACCAATGTTGGTGCCGTCCAGATATGTCACCAATGCGGTGAAATTGGACACCTCAAGGAGGATTGCCCGATAGCGCAAAACTCTAGCGCAGACGGGAAGATTCTCAGGATCACAGCTGCAGGAGAACCTGCTCCGAACCCACGTTAATGTAATTTAGGTGTTTCGTTGTAACAGACTTATGAAACATCCAGAACTAGTGCAACTAGAGTCTTACCTTTTGCGAGATCCTGTCGGTATAGGGATGCTCGTGCTGCGTATACTTGTCTTTTGTAGTATACCTCATTCGCATCCATAGTCTTGTAGTAAGTCTAAAGTATTGTAACTCTGTTGATGGTTGCATTGTGGTGTTTGTCTGTAACGCCTTATGTTCAAATCTAATGTCTTAAAGTTTCCTTATGATTCCGACATTATCATACGACTCGATTCAATTTGATCCTCACAAAAACAGCTTCATACGTACATCTCTTTCTCAGTAAACTTCTTGTAGCGAAGCCGTCATTTCAGAACACCGAAGTACTCATGCATAGAGTGCCTCATAGTTCTTTTTCTTTCCGAAGAAATCCCCGAAGTACAACTCGTACAATACATCAAGTTCAAATCCAAAGATCCATACGGTTGACCTGTCGTTGAAGAATGTATACATAGGGGTGATATATAATCAAGGTTCTACAGGTTTAGAATTGATGATTCCACTTTAACTTCTTTTTCCTCGATGGGATATGAGCTTAAAGAAGAATCTGTTATTCGACTACCTTTTCAATCTTAATTATATACGACTCGTATACACGATATTGTGATCGTTGAACCTAGTATGAATTCTAATATGAACTTCAGGACGAAGACTACCCAAGACTACGAGTAATCGCATCTTCATGTGAACAAACTTAGAACCCAGTACGACTTCTGTAAACATATCGCCCTTCAGTCTAAACACCTACGAAGATACAAGAACAACCCGGACAACTTAGCGAACTACACATAAATAGAATTAGAAGACTAGGCTTCTCACCCTGGAGAACCCCGGTCTTATTCTTCCAGAGATCGACAGATTGCATCGTATGTTCCTCGGCTATCGAGGACTCCGTCAAGATTTCCATTAGAAATCGTTATCTCTGGATCGCATAGATGAATTGGTTGAGCAAACACAAGGAAAGAATTTCTTTCAGGAATGGACATGAGATCCGAATATCACCAGTTTGAGTGTTAGGAAAGGATGTCTGAGAGACTGCCTTCCGAACTCGATGCGGACACTTTGAGTCCGTAGTCATACCCCTCGGATAGGACCAATACGCCCATAGTATTCATGAGTTTAATGAATAGGGCCCGTCTTTCTTACTTGGATCAGTTCGTCATTTCCCATATGATGACTTACTTATCTACCCTCGTAGTAAGAAGGAACCCGTGGAAACATTACCCTCGGAGATACTTTTCGCAAAGTTCTCTGAACACGAGTTTTGGAATTGAAGAGTCAAAATTTCCTAAGACACACTATTAGTGATGTGGAAATTCTTGAGTACTCTGGCAATTTATCCGAAACCGTTGGGAATTGGTCGGCACCGAAGACGCCGACATAAATTCACCAAATTCTAGGTCTTACAGACCTACTGTCATAGTTCATCCAGAACTCCTCGCAAATCAAAGAAAACTGTATGACTTTAACCTAGCAAGGGGTGGCCCTTGACTGGGAAGTTAAACAAGCAAAGGACACCTTGGAGATTCCAAGTGAGAGACCAAGTTCTTTAGGAAAACTCAATCTGGGAATGGCTTAACACGCTTCGTAAAGCGTGGAAAGCTAAATCCAAGATAGATAGGACCTCCGAGATTCTTACCAGAATCGATCCTGTACCTCGCACAAACTAGACCTACTCCGTGAACTCAGTAACATACATTTACTATTCGCGTATCGATCGTGAAACCGTACCTTTCCGTTAGGACTCTCGTAAGCCCACTCGACGAGATCGAGATTAATGAGATCCTCGCCTTCGTATTAGAACCGTAGTGACCCTCGACCGAGAGGTCAAGCGGACGAAGCAACACCGTCGCCAGTTAGTGAAGGTTCGTTGGGATACCAACCGAGGACCCGAATTCACTTATGAGCGCGAGAACCAATCGATTAGGAAGTTTTCCCACCTCATGACTCGATCATTCGTGCCTACTTCCTTACCTAAATTCTAATTTCGGGACAAAATTCCCTCTAACAGGGGGATGATGTGACAACTCGAAATTTTCATTCGGTCAAACCCTAGCAGTCAATCACTTCATATTATAAGTCAAGTTCACTTATACTTGTTTTTGGGAAAAATAAGTTCATTTGATTATTTTAATAATATTTTTAAATGAACGGGTGAAAGAAAGTGCCGTCTCGGGTTTTGATTTTTAGAAACCACAAACACCTCGCGTCTTAGAAATTCCTGACCAAACTTTTATGTTTGGGTTGAAAAATCACCCAAAAACCGTGAATTCATACCTATGTATGAGTTTACTCCCCAAAAGTCTAGCCATTTGTGTTTACTCCCCAAATACCCAAAAGAGTAAACTCCAAAAAGGCTTTCAAGTATCATCCTAGATTTGATTCCAAATCTTCAAGGTTGTAAGTGTTCTAACCATTTCAAGTTAGTAAAACACTTAATCTAGTGTTTGTGCATCTATTCATCCATTCATTTATGTATTTTGTCTAGATTTCCAAAACACCAAGAACACACACTAAGTGTTCTTGGCCTTTTAGCTCAAATCAAGCCTCCTAATAGTAAGTACTTCCATCCTTGATTGTTATTAAGCTAGTATTACATTTAAACATCAAGAAATTATTCCAAGAACACAAGGTTAGAGGTGTTCACGGTCCAAGAATGTTCTTGGGCCGTAAACACCATAAATGGCACCAAAGTGTGCCTAAGTCCCTTGTTTAGCCCTAGTTTGATGTTTAACACTTACCTTGACATGTTTAAACCTTCCATTGATGTGTTTAAGCCTTGAAAAACACCAAATACCAACATTTATAGGTGTTTACGGTTTGGGGATCTCCCAAAACCGTAAACACCCTAAAGTGTGTTTAAATGGGTCATTTTCCTTCGTTAGGCCTAAAAACTAACTTAGACAATTACCTAGTTGTGTTAAGGACTTGAAAACATGGAAATACCCTTTTCCATGAGGGTTTAAGGTAGTATACCCAAAGGGAAATGACCATGAGGCCATAAACTCCTCTAAGGAGTGTTTTTGTTGCCCTAGTCCCTTCTAAAGGCCAAACCACCTAGTAGAAATGCTTCAAAAGGCTTGTTAAACCACAAAACAACACATGGTCAATAGGACTAGAGTTTACGACTGTAAACTCTAGAGTTTACTACCGTAAACTCCTTGGGTTATGACCATCAAAACCGTAAACTCCAAGGGAGTTTACCCTAGAACTCCAAACACCCTAGCTTTACCCTACCAACACTTGGATGCAATCCTTGTGATATTTAACACTTGAAACAAAGTGTTTTCATGTTCTAGACTGTCCCAACTTATTTTATTAGTTATCATTTGGCTAATTAGTTATATATATGTTCATTATATGATAACTAGGCTCGTGCGTGTGTACAAGTCTTCATTTGTCACCTAGCACCGTACCCAACACTTCAATCCAATCCACTCACCACAAGTGAGTTCATACCCCTTAATCAATGACTTAAATGTTTTTAAATGTTTTATGGGGGGGATACATGTAGAATCATGCTAGTTTATATATCAATCACATGTGATTAATAAGCAGCATATAAATGATTTGCTACACATTAGTTGTTTTACCAAACGGTTGTTACTCAAAGGATTTTCATATACGTTTTATATGTTTAAAACTCCTTATTTAATTGTTCATTATACACTGTATGTTTCATTTCAAACTCATTTACAATTGTGTTTCAAACAAATGTTTCTTTGTATTTAAAACTGTTTTGTTAGATAAATACTTCCAACCCGTTTTATAGATTGACATCAAGTCAATCTTTTCTTAGATAGTAATCCTATTCAAAAGGTTTTACAAAACTTATTTTATGCTTTTATATTGTCAATTGCATGCCTATAGATGTATGGTTATATAAGAAATGTATAAAGAACTTAGGAAGGCTATTCACCCTATTTCCTTTTCGCGCTTGAGATGTGGTCTGGTGGGATATCGGGTATCCGTCCGAAGGTCGTTTAAATATTAGTTATATATCATGTGTACATATATAGTCATAAAGGTTCTTCCAGTTCAGTTCAATACCCTTGGGTAGCAAGGGTACACATGCATGTTCATACGTACCGGTTACATTACTAGTAAGCTATCGTATGGGTAGTTTAGGAAGATACTAGGACTATTACTAGAACGCGATATCATACAATGAGTCAGTTCATTCATGAGTCAATACTTGCTAGATAGAGAGAACATACATTACAGTTAGTACACACAGTACATTACTATACATGCTAGATGGAGAGAGAACACACGTTACAACTAGCTGTAACGACCCAATTTTCACGTCCAAAAATTTTGTTATAAAACATTACATAATAACATTAATAGTTAAAACATTGTTTGATTAAACCATTTCACATCGAAAACCAAATTGAAAACCACAACATTCGATCAATCAAATATCAGAGTATTAATCCCAGAATAAACTTGTAACTGCGGAAACAAGAGAGTGTGTGTGTGTGACATGCTGCTATCGCGCCGGATCATTTCCCCTAGCTGAGGAGGTACCTGAAACCAAAACTGAAAACCGTAAGCACGAAGCTTAGTGAGTTCCCCCACTGTACCACATACCATATAATCTCATAACATACACATATTGTCAGGCATATCTGGGTGCCCGACCTACCCCTTCGGCCCTCTCGACCGGATATTGCCTAGCATATCTGGGTGCTGGCCTCCCCTTCGGTCCTCTCGACCGGATACTGCCTAGCATATCTGGGTGCTAGCCTCCCCTTCGGTCCTCTCGACCGGATACTAGGGAACTATTTCTCCCCTCTACCACTACTACATAGCATGTAACATAATATCAGAATCTATCTAACATGGCTGGGTATGACTACCCCTTCGACCCTACCGACCGGATATCTCGGGGACTATCTCCCCCTACTGTCACTAGCACATAGCATCATATCATACTAGCACATAAACACAACACAGGTAGCAGTAATCCCTAGATGAATATCACAGAGACAATCATCTACATACAACTCCTACTGGTGGGCCAGCATTGTGGCCGTAGACCCACCGCTACTGGAAGGTAACTCACCTCGAAGTAGCTGCTGATCTGATCGGGAACTGACTGTCTACTGCTGCTGCTCCGGAAATCCTCCGGCTGCAATTCCCACAACATACTCAATCAAACACTGCTAACTGTCCTTTGGGTAAAATGACCATTTTACCCCTGATCATGCCCTAAGTCAAAGTCAGAGTCAACTTTCAGTTGACCCGACTCGCCGAGTTGGCTCTCCAACTCGTCGAGTCCCTACCCAAACGATTGTCCTAAATCCTGTTTCTACTCGTCGAGTTAGGCGTTGACTCGACAAGTTTTCCTTCCAACTGATGTCCAAGTCCTTCATCCTACTCGCCGAGTTGTATGAACAACTCGCCGAGTTCGTCTTCATCCGAAGAACACTCATGCTAAGACTCGCCGAGTTGTATGAACAGCTCGCCGAGTTCATCTTCATCCGAAGAACACTTATGCTGCGACTCGCCGAGTTGTATGAACAGCTCGCCGAGTCCGTTCTTGATCTAAGGAGATTGCCTTGAACTCGCCGAGTCAGGGCATTGACTCGCCGAGTTCCTCCATAGATGAGTTCAGCTTCCGACTCACTGAGTCACACCCCGTGACTCACTACTCACTTGATGCTACGAAAAGGGGACAAACTCGGAGACTCGCAAACTGACTCGCCGAGTCAGATGAACGACTCGCCGAGTCGTTTCCATGCAACCATTAACTACACGGATTTGCTCGATTCCAGTCCATGTCATTCACATATCTGGGTTCCTAGAGCATGAATCACACGTAAAGTTTCCAACTTTACGTGTAGATATTCACCAATAAGGGTTATAGGGTTCAAAATGCACCCAAAAGGGTAGATCTAGGGTCTTCATGCAATGAGGGTCCATAAAGGCAACAGATCTGAGCTCCTGGAGCTCAACCATGCCTAGATCTAAGGGCCAATAAGCGTATTACGAAATAATTTGCACATACAAGCTTGGGGATTGGCTCAAGAATGACTTAAATGAAGTAATAAGCATAGAAACAGGGGGAAAACGGGTTATACCTCAAAGGAACTGCTAAGAGAGCACAAAGATGCTTGGATTCCTTCCCTTCCTCTTGATCTACTTCCCTTTTGCCTCAAAACCTTCAAGAACACACAACAATTGCTTCAAACTCTCAATGAATAGCTTAGAACGAGGGTTGGAAGCTCTGGGGGGTGAATGGGGGCTGGCTTGGGGCGGATATGTTGTTTAAATAGGGTGCAAACCCCTGAAACTTAGGGTTTCATCCAACAGCGGTGACTCGCCGAGTCCGGAATATGGACTCCCCGAGTCACCAACTTAAATGTGTCCCGGGGTCCCGTATCTACTCGACGAGTCAGACCTATGACTCATCGAGTCCAAGGCTAAAAATGGAAAATACACAAATAAGATTTACGTACCAAGAACCAGGTGCTACAAATCTCCCCCACTTATTTTAGACTTCGTCCTCGAAGTCTGCTGCTCGATCCTGAAATAGCTCGGGGTAATTCTCCATCATCTCGTCCACTGGCTCCCAAGTCCATTCCGAACCCTTGCGGTGCTGCCATTGCACCTTCACTAGCTCCACCCTCTTGTTCCTCAAATCCTTCGACTTCCTGTCGAGGATTGCGACTGGGCGCTCAATGTAATTCAGGCTGTCATCAACCTGAATATCATCTAACGGCACTACTGCTGAGTTGTCCACTAGGCACTTCCGCAGCTGAGAAACATGGAAAGTGCTGTGGATCTGGCTGAGCTCGGCTGGCAGATCCAGCCTATACGCCACCTTGCCCACCCGGGCTACAACCCTGAACGGCCCAATAAACCTCGGGCCCAACTTGCCCCGCTTCCTGAATCGAATGACGCCCTTCCAAGGCGACACCTTCAGGAGAACCATATCCCCAACCTGGAACTCCAGGTCGGATCGGCGCTTGTCGGCGTAACTTTTCTGCCGACTCTGAGCAGTCTGAAGCCTGCTCCGAACCTGCTGGATCCTCTCGGTCGTCTTGAGCACCACTTCGGTGCTCCCTATGACTCTCTGGCCTACTTCACCCCAGCATATCGGGGTCCTGCACCTCCGACCGTACAACATCTCGAATGGGGGATGGTCAATACTCGTGTGGTAGCTGTTGTTGTAGGAGAACTCGGCCAAGAGAAGATAAGTATCCCAGCTACCACCGAAGTCTAGCACGCACGCCCGCAACATATCCTCCAGAGTTTGGATGGTCCGCTCGCTCTGACCATCCGTCTGCGGGAGAAAGGCGGTGCTAAAATGCAAACGAGTGCCCAACTCGTCATGAAATCTCTTCCAAAATCTGGAAGTAAAACGCACATCCCTGTCCGAGATAACCGATACTGGCACCCCGTGCCGCGCCACGATCTCCCTGATATAGATGTCGGCCAATTTCTCGGCCGATATGCTCTCCTGAATCGGGATAAAGTGAGCACTCTTGGTCAATCGATCCACGATGACCCAAATCGAATCCACTCCACGCGCGGTCCTGGGAAGCTTCGTGATAAAATCCATCGTGAGATCTTCCCATTTCCACAGTGGAATATCCAACGGCTGCATCTTGCCATGCGACCTCTGATGTTCGGCCTTGACCTTCCTGCAGGTCAAGCACCGCTCAACGTACCATGCCACATCCCGCTTCATGCAGGGCCACCAATAATCTAGACGAAGATCCCTATACATCTTCGTCGCCCCGGGATGAATAGAGAATCGGGACTTGTGTGCCTCCTCCATCAAAATCTGGCGCACGCCTCCGTGATACGGCACCCACACCCTACGGTGTAGTGTCAATAGTCCTCGGCTATCATAATCAAAAGAGGAAACCTGACCCACCACACGCTCACTCTTCCGATGTTCCTCCTTGATAGCCTCCTATTGGGCCTCCCGAATCTGCTCCAACAAGGGAGTCGCTACGGACATCCTCATGCATATATCCCTGATCGGCGCTGCCTTGCAGCTAATCGCATCGGCCACCACGTTGGCCTTCCCCGGGTGGTAAAGGATCTCACAATCATAATCCTTCACCACGTCCAACCACTGACGCTGCCTCATGTTCAGATTCGGCTGATCCATGAGGTACCTCAAACTCTTGTGGTCAGTGTAGATAGTACATCGAACCTCGTAGAGGTAATGTCGCCAAATCTTGAGGGAAAATACCACCACCCCCAATTCCAGATCATGCGTCAGGTAGTTCGCCTCGCGAGGCTTGATCTGCCTCGAAGCATAGGCAATGACATGCCCCCTCTGCATCAGTACCGCGCCCAACCCTGAAATGGATGCGTCGCAGTATACCACAAAATCCTCTACGTCCTCTGGCAAGGCTAAGATCGGCGCCTCGCACAGTCTCTGTCTCAGTGTCTCAAATGTAGTCTGCTGCTCGGGTCCCCATCGAAAGACCACGACTTTCTTCGTCAGCCGCGTCAGGGGTACGACTATCTTGGAGAAATCCTGAATAAATCTCCAATAGTAGCCTGCTAATCCCAGGAAACTCCGAAACTAAAATGGAGACTTCGGAACCTCCCATCTCATCACGGCCTCAACCTTGGCCGGATCGACCAGAATCCTGTTCTGGTTGACAAGGTGTCCGAGAAATTGCACCTCGCGCAACCAAAACTCACACTTGGAGAACTTGGCATACAAGCTCTCCCTCCTCAGGGTCTCCAATACCTCTCTCAGATGCTCCTCATGCTCTTCCTGAGTCTTGGAATAAACCAAAATGTCATCAATAAAGACTATCACAGACCGATCCAACATCGGTCTACATACGCGGTTCATGAGGTCCATGAACGCGGCAGGAGCATTGGTGAGACCAAACGGCATCACCAAGAACTCATAATGGCCATAGCACGTCCGAAACGCGGTCTTCTGCGTATCCTCCTCCCTGACCCTCATCTGATGATAACCCGAACGCAAATCAATCTTGGAGAACCAAGATGCTCCCTGAAGCTGGTCAAAGAGGTCATCAATCCTCGGAAGTGGGTAACGGTTCTTCACCGTTACCTTGTTCAGCTCCCAGTAATCTATACACATCCGGTGCAACCCGTCCTTCTTCTTCACAAACAGAATCGGGGCTCCCCAGGGTGAACTGCTCGGACGAATAAATCCCTTGTCTAGCAGCTCCTGCAGCTGCGTAGACAACTCCTGCATCTCGGGAGGAGCCAACCGATACGACGCCTTGGCTATCGGAGCCGCACCAGGAACAAGGTCAATCCTGAACTCCACCTATCGCTCCGGAGGTATCCCAGGAAGCTCCTCCGGGAAAACATCTGCAAAATCTCGAACCACTGAAACCTCGCTCACTGTCGCCTTACCCGCCTCCCGGGTATCCATCACATACGCAACATATCCTGTGCATCCCTGCTGAAGTTAGCGCCTAGCCCTCGCTGCTGAACATACAGTGGGTCCGCCATGTGGCCTCTCGCCATGAATCACTAACTCTCCCCCACCTGGGGTCCTGACCCGCACTAGCTGCTGCGCGCAATCTATCACTGCCCCATTAGGGCTCAACCAATCCATGCCTATAATCACCTTGTTCCCACACAACGGAATGGGAACCAAGTCTACCAAGTAACGCTCCTCAAACAAACGCAGGACGCAATCTCGAAATACCATCGATGCCCGCACCGATTGATCATCAGCAATCTCTACCTCCAAAGGGCAATCCAACATGCCTGAGGACTCATGAAACTTCTTGCTAAGTGCAAGGGACACAAATGATCGGGATGCACCCGAGTCGAATAGCACCTGAACTGGGATACCGTTCACATGGAACGATCCTAATGCATACATATACATACGGAGCACATATCAATATCATAACATCATAAAAATAAAAGAGAGGGAAAGAATCATACCCGTCACCACATCGGGTGCTGCGCGTGCCTCCTCGGTAATCAGCTGAAATGCTCGGCTCCTCACCATTGGAGCCTCTGCCTTGCCCTGCCGGCCATCCGTGATCCGCAGGGTTGCTGGAGCTAGCGCCTTTACTGGCGCTGAAACTGTCAACTGGGGGCAATTGGCCTTCTTGTGGCCCCTCTGGTTGCAGTGGAAACACAGCAACTCAGACTTCTGAATAAGTGCTACCGGAGCAGTGCAATTCCTGCTAAAGTGCCCAAACTTGCCGCACTTGTAGCAGCCTGATGATCCTAACCTGCACGCCCCCTTGTGCGTCTTGCCACATTTCCTGCAGCTTCCCCGTCCCTGTTGGCCTTTCGGCCCCGCATCTGATCCCTTGGGCCTCTTCCCCGAAGCCCCTCCTGACTGAACGTCTTCTGCCTTCCGTTTTCGGATGTGTTCCAAATCTATCTCCCTCTCCCTCGCCCTGGTAATCATGGAGTCCAGGGTAGGGCAAGCCGAAAAGCTAACATGCTCCCGAATGTCAGCTCGTAGCATATCATGATAACGGGTCCTCCTCATATCCTCGTCACCAACATACTGGGGCACCAACAAAGCCCTCTCCTGGAACTTGGCGGTGATCTCTGCCACAGTCTCCGTCGTCTGTCTCATGTCTAGAAACTCCCTGGCCAGCTGCTGAAGCTCGACAGCCGGCGCAAACTCTGCCCTGAACCTGGTCACAAAGTCCGACCAGGTCATAGCCTCGATAGCTGAGGCTCCCAACGAGTCACTCACTGACTCCCACCAATCCCGAGCTCGGTCCCGTAAACACCCTGCTGCATACCTCACCTTCGACCCCTCGGGGCAGAAGCTAGTCAATTGTGCAGACTCGATGTCTGCAATCCATCGCCTGGCAGCAATGGGGTCTTTCACCCCATGGAAATCTGGCGCAGCACTACCCCTGAAGTCCTTAAAGGACAGTGTGCGAGGACCCAACTGGCCAGATGCCATGTCGCTCCTGAACGCCCTGAGGCGATCCTCCATCAACTCGATGATCCCTTCCTTGATCGACCCGAAGATAATGGGAGTCGACTCAAGGATACCCCTGGTGATCTCTGACGTGATGAACTCGCGTAACCCCTCATCTACCTGTTCGGAACCTGATCCCGAACCTGACCCCTCTCCTGAACCGCCATCAATCGGCCTCGATCGAAGTACCACCATTCTGCAATACATCACAACAATCATTACTGATACTGATACTTCCTGATGGATCACAACTACTTACAAGATCCCTGGTCTTATCTTGGTCTTCCTTGGTTCAGGTACGGATCCTCTGCTTTCAGTAGTACGGGCCCATACTACCTTCCACATCTATTCGTACCTTCTTCAAGGACTGCCTCGACTCCACCAGATCCCTTTCACTATGGCTGATCACTACTATACTCATCCTAGGCTCGCCCTAGGGAAATCTCTGATTCTACTCTATCCCGTCCTCAGCTGCTGCAGGCCTCCTTGTAATGCCAATTAGCCATTACCCGAATACCATCACACGTGACGAGGCTTTGATAATCCTTCGAGTACCCGACTCGTCCCTACAACGGTTGGACTCAAACAAGAGCTGCGTAGTAGGATCAAATCCGGTACTCTAAGATTATTCAACCCTGATCACATGTGACGTGACGTATTCGCCTAATGACTAATTCGCATTATTCAGAGTCCCACATAGCACAAAGCAAGAAACATTCAGACAAGGGAAACAACCTCAAGCAACTCTGCTCTCATAGAGAGAAACTGAACTAGCACACAGTGCTAAACTCATACTATCAGGCATAACCTAATCAGGCTATCCTACTTGCTGTCTACTCAATAACTAGCATGCAATTCTCATATAACCGGAAAACATAAAGTAGGCACATAAGGCATCACTCCTAGATCCTTAGTCCTATACTAGCATGCTGTTCTACAAAAACTGATTAACATAACATAAACTTGTATGGGTACTTTGGGGAATACTTACTTGAGCTCAGCCGGTCGCGCACGTCACACACTTCGTTCTTTCTCAAAACTCTTTTCTTAACTTTTAGAAAACATTTTCTTTTAAAAGAACTTTTAATCCCTTGATTTGAGTTCAGACACCCCCGAAGGTGTGTCCGAATCCCTCAAACCATGGCTCTAATACGAAATTGTAACGACCCAATTTTCACGTCCAAAAATTTCGTTATAAAACATTACATTACAGCATTAATAGTTAAAACATTGTTTGATTAAACCATTTCACATCGAAAACCAAATTGAAAACCACAACATTCGATCAATCAAATATCAGAGTATTAATCCCAGAATAAACTCGTAACTGCAGAAACAAGAGAGTGTGTGTGTGTGTGACATGCTGCTACCGCGCCGGCTCCTTTCCCCTAGCTGAGGAGGTACCTGAAACCAAAACTGAAAATCGTAAGCACGAAGCTTAGTGAGTTCCCCCACTGTACCACATACCATATAATCTCATAACATACACATATTTTCAGGCATATCTGGGTGCCCGACCTACCCCTTCGGCCCTCTTGACCGGATATTGCCTAGCATATCTGGGTGCTGGCCTCCCCTTTGGTCCTCTCGACCGGATACTGCCTAGCATATCTGGGTGCTAGCCTCCCCTTCGGTCCTCTCGACCGGATACTGGGGAACTATTTCTCCCCTCTACCACTACTACATAGCATGTAACATAATATCAGAATCTATCTAACATGGCTGGGTATGACTACCCCTTCGGCCCTACCGACCGGATATCTTGGGGACTATCTCCCCCTACTGTCACTAGCACATAGCATCATATCATACTAGCACATAAACACAACACAGGTAGCAGTAATCCCTAGATGAATATCACAGAGACAATCATCTACATACAACTCCTACTGGTGGGCCAGCATTGTGGCCATAGACCCACCGCTACTGGAAGGTAACTCACCTCGAAGTAGCTGCTGATCTGATCGGGAACTGACTGTCTACTGCTGCTGCTCCGGAAATCCTCCGGCTGCAATTCCCACAACATACTCAATCAAATACTGCTAACTGTCCTTTGGGTAAAATGACCATTTTACCCCTGATCATGCCCTAAGTCAAAGTAAGAGTCAACTTTCAGTTGACCCGACTCGCCGAGTTGGCTCTCCAACTCGTCGAGTCCCTACCCAAACGATTGTCCTGAATCCCGTTTCTACTCGTCGAGTTAGGCATTGACTCGACGAGTTCTCCTTCCAACTGATGTCCAAGTCCTTCATCCTACTCGCCGAGTTGTAGGAACAACTCGCCGAGTTC
Source organism: Lactuca sativa (assembly GCF_002870075.4). NCBI lineage: Eukaryota > Viridiplantae > Streptophyta > Magnoliopsida > Asterales > Asteraceae > Lactuca > Lactuca sativa. Next base: position 24,148,642 of record NC_056628.2, read on the forward strand.
GTCTTCATCCAAAGAACACTCATGCTAAGACTCGCCGAGTTGTATGAACAGCTCGCCGAGTTCATCTTCATCCGAAGAACACTTATGTTGCGACTCGCCGAGTTGTATGAACAGCAAGCCGAGTCCGTTCTTGATCTAAGGAGATTGCCTTGAACTCGCCGAGTCAGGGCATTGACTCGCCGAGTTCCTCCATAGATGAGTTCAGCTTCCGACTCACTGAGTCACACCCCGTGACTCACTACTCACTTGACGCTACGAAAAGGGGACAAACTCGGAGACTCGCGAACTGACTCGCCGAGTCAGATGAACGACTCGCCGAGTCGTTGCCATGCAACCATTAACTACACGGATTTGCTCGATTCCAGTCCATGCCATTCACAGATCTGGGTTCCTAGAGCATGAATCACACGTAAAGTTTCCAACTTTACGTGTAGATATTCACCAATAAGGGTTATAGGGTTCAAAATGCACCCAAAAGGGTAGATCTAGGGTCTTCATGCAATGAGGGTCCATAAAGGCAACAGATCTGAGCTCCTGGAGCTCAACCATGCCTAGATCTAAGGGCCAATCAGCTTATTACGAAATAATTTGCACATACAAGCTTGGGGATTGGCTCAAGAATGACTTAAATGAAGTAATAAGCATAGAAACAGGGGGAAAACGGGTTATACCTCAAAGGAACTGCTAAGAGAGCACAAAGATGCTTGGATTCCTTCCCTTCCTCTTGATCTACTTCCCTTTTGCCTCAAAACCTTCAAGAACACACAACAATTGCTTCAAACTCTCAATGAATAGCTTAGAACGAGGGTTGGAAGCTCTGGGGGTGAATGGGGGCTGGCTTGGGGCGGATATGTTGTTTAAATAGGGTGCAAACCCCTGAAACTTAGGGTTTCATCCAATAGCGGTGACTCGCCGAGTCCGGAATATGGACTCCTCGAGTCACCAACTTAAACGTGTCCCGGGGTCCCGTATCTACTCGAGGAGTCGGACCTATGACTCATCGAGTCCAAGGCTAAAAATGGAAAATACACAAATAAGATTTACGTACCAGGAACCAGGTGCTATACTAGCACACGCAGAACATTACAGTACATTACTATACTATTACATAGATATGTTTTACATGATTACGCTTACATGAGTACATTTACATATATACGTTTACATGAGTGCGGTTACATATACTTTGATAGGACAGACATCACTAGGTGCTATAGCATAGAACAAGTTCAGGATCTAACTATACCGATGAATCACAACGCATTGTGGTAGTTATATCGGGTATACATGATCATAGTAATGTGGATGTTCACGGCTTGCATACAGGCAGGCGTCGTGTAAAGGTCCTAAAATCCCTTTGACAGGGGAGCGTTTAGCCTGGGATCTAGCCATCACATTAGGCCTTATCCCTCAAATAAGGCATTAGGAGTACAAAGGTAGTCACTTATTACAAATACTACAGTACTTACGAGATTACCCTAGACTTAAGGTAATTAGTACGGTTGTAGTTCGACACTACACCATAGTACTATATCATTTTCCCATTACATTCACTTCATGAACATTTACACGATGCACGGTAATGTAGAAACTATATTTTTGGTTAATGATAGTCAGATTTGGGAAAACACACACTCTTACAAGAGCCACACACACAGATACTAGATGCCTTGGTAGAAGGATACGGTTAGTAGGAAACATAGGGCTTCCTAGGATCATACAAAACATTTTCAATACTTACAGTTCAGATACATTTTTAATACTTACAGTTCACATACATACAAATACTTACATACAAATTAAGACACTAAAATACTTATGATCTCACCAGCTTTATAGCTGATATTCGCTTTCAAAATAACTTGTATCCTCAGGTCAACCATAGACAGGTACCGATGCAAGGTTCAGGGAAGATGGTGCTCGTTCAAGACGTATCTTTCATTTTGATTTATTCTTTAGTGTCTATTATAATTTGACAGAACACACTTGTATTAAAATTTTATTATTAATGCAATGGATGATGTTGTTGCTTGTTTACTACTTTTCATTGTTGTGATACTGTACATGACGACCTCCGCCCTAGAACGTTTCCGCCGTTCATGGTTTTGGGTTGTGACATATGCATGTTTGTAAAGTTGTTAACTTTACATGAGAAGTCACCTTAAAGAGTCAGACTGGAGAATTGGAGCAAGGGCTGATGTGATTAAGTGCTTATTGCATTTAAAAAAAGTGCTTATTGGAGAATTTTGGAGTATAAGGGAGTACGTTAGGCGTACCCACCTGGTACGCGGCATGTACTAGCCCCAACAGGTGTATGCTTAGCGTACCAGATGAGTACGCAGGGTGTACTCGACCAGGTTGGGCTTTCTTGGATTGCTGACTTTTGGGCTTTGGACCTTGGACCAGGAGTTGACTAGGGTTGACCATTCAGTTTTGTAGGCCCTTTTAGACATTAGGACTTCTTGGGTTAGATCCATAATGGATTTGGGCCTTATGGGCCATTTCGGGTTCAGACTTTCTTATGGGCTTGTAAGTTCATGGATTTTGTTGGACCAGTTAAGGATGTATGTTTGGATTGGGAATAAGTTATTGGGGTTAGGGGTAAGGCCTATGCAAGGGTTTGGGCCCAATTTGGAAAACTGGGCCATTAGTGGGCTTTATGGATTTTGGAGTTTTGGGCCTTAGCTATGGATCTTGTTGGGCCAGGGGTAAAATGGTCATTTTACCCCAATAATGGATTATGGATCATGGTTTGGGGACCCAATTGCTAATTGGGTGATATTTTGGTATTGGTAGCTTAAGGAATTGTCAGGGCAACGACTAAGGATTCCTTGCAGGAAGCTTCAGCAATGTGAGGTGAGTTACCTTCCTGTAGAAGTGGGTTGAAGGCACTAATGTCGGCCCACTAGTAGCTGATTATAGTAGAGATGATTGTCTTTGTGATACTTGTCTGAAATGCCACTATCTGTTATGCTTTATGTGCTAGTATGCTATGATATTATGTGATAGTGGTAGGAGGGATGGATTATACTCCGTAACCGGTTAAGATAAACCGGAGGGTAGGTCGGGCACCAAGATATGCCTGAAAATATAGTTATGCTATGATATTATGTGATAGTGGTAGGAGGGGTGGATTAGACCCTGTAACCGTTTGAGATAAACCAGAGGGTAGGTCGGGCACCAAGATATGCATGACAGTATAGTTATGATATGTTATTATGTGGTAGTGGTAGGGATGAAATAGACCCCCGTAACCGGTTGAGATAAACCGGAGGGTAGTTCGGGCACCCCAATATGTCTGACATGGGTAGGTTGAGCACTCAGGTATGCTCAGCAGGGTAGATCAGGTATCCAGATATATCTGACAGTATGTTTATTGTATGATATGTGGTATGATGGGGGAACTCATTAAGCTTCGTGCTTACAGTTTTCAGTTTTGGTTTCAAGTAGTTATTCTTCAAAAGGAAAGGAGTCGTCCTGATCGCAACACATCACACTATGATTTCCGCATTATGAGATCTTTGAGAGTTGTACTTTGATATTACTTTTCTATGATATATTTTGGGTTATTTGAAATATTTGTTTTTTTATTATATAATGAGTTGACACTATTGATGTTTCATACTACTGGTTTTTTATAATTATTTATTTAAAATGAAATTTTTGGCTCTAAATTCCAGGATGTTACACAAGCAGCCGAGGCTGCGGTGTCCATAGGCATCAAAAACCCTGAATACTTTACTAATGATTGTCCTACGTAGGATGTCGTGAGAAAAACCTAAATAACCCGGTCGTAAATACTAAATGTGACGAAAACAAGGATTTATTTTGCAACAAAAAAAAATTAAGAATTAAATGTGCAAAAAATAAAATTAAATTAAGGACTAAAAATATGTAAAATGAAAAATATATTACCCTATTAAATAATTTTTTCCGGCATACCTAAAATATCCGATCATAAGGACTGAATATGTATAATTTAACAAGTTAAAAGGATAAATTTAAAGAAAAAAATTTAATAATCAATTATATATACATATTAAAAGTTATATTAACTTTTTAAGTCGTTATCCGTACTAATAATTCTATATTTTATGTTTAAATTTACTTTTAGACACTATCCTTATACATTCAAATTTAGTCTGAGCCATGAAACTATTTTAACATTTCTTAGGATATATTATATTGAAATTACACTCAACCTCTTAATTCAAGCCGAGCCGAGCGAGCTGAACCGAGCCACTAGTGATCTCACCAGATGACCGTTGCAAATCATTGAACTTATTACTGCACAGTACACCGGTTTTATTATCCTCTACTCCAGTATCCACACAAATTCCCTGGTTCTGTGTACAACATTTACTCCGTTTAGTACAACACATTGTTTGCTATAAATACAACAGGCCCTTTTAACAAACTAGCTCCCGTGATTCATTCTGTTGCTTTAATGGCTGCCTACGTTTCGTACTTGTTCTTGCTCTGCTGCTTTTTCTTCGCTACCACGTCATCATCGAACTCGACCTCTAGGCCGAAGCAGAAGTGGGTAGGGCCCTGCGGCCATCGTAATATCACCGTTGACGTCAATGGTTCCGGTGACTACACGACGGTTCAAGAAGCTGTCGACTCCGTATCATCAAATAACCGGAAGAATATCCTCATTCATATCTCAGCCGGTGTTTACGTGTACGTACATTCAAAGTTGACAAGAAACTGTAAAATTATGATGCATGAAGTGCAATATTTTGAATTCAACACATGAGTCTAGATCTGTAGTATATATTTCTAATGTGTTAAAATTTGCATACGATATATTTAATTATATAGTGACGTTTTGATATATGTTTGTGCATGGGTGGCGGTGGAACAGAGAGAAGGTGGTGGTTCCGGAGAGTAAACCATACATAACTTTTCAAGGGGAGGGTAGGGAGACGACGGTGATAGAATGGCATGACAGGGCAAGTGACCGTGGGGCAGACGGGCAGCAACTGCGTACTTACCAAACAGCTTCGGTCATCGTCTACGCTAACTATTTCTCTGCCCGTAATATAAGTTTCAAGGTACAACTCGATCGATAATTCATGAGCATTGACGTACGTGTGGTCCTGTAGTACTTTCTGTGTTCAAGTACTGATCATTAATTAATTATGCTGCAAAAATGGTGTGATGTAGAACACGGCACCGGCTCCAATGCCCGGCATGCATGGGTGGCAAGCGGTGGCGTTTCGAATATCCGGTGACAAAGCATATTTCTCCGGTTGTGGATTTTACGGGGCACAGGACACTTTATGCGACGACGCTGGTCGTCATTATTTCAAGGAGTGTTACATCGAAGGCTCCATAGACTTCATTTTCGGCAATGGTCGCTCCATGTACAAAGTAAGCTTACGTACTCCTCTTCTAAATCTACTCAATTCTCTTCTTGGAAAAAGTTGATGTTTTGTGTCGATCGATGAGGTTAAATACAAACAATTTCAAAAGACGAGGGGGTTAACTGAAAGTGTCTGGTGGAAAAGGCCGCTTAATCTGTCTTGTCTTGTGTGGATGTCTTCTTGTTGTTGTGGTGTCATATGCAAATATGCAATGCAAGACTATCTATCCAAAAGAAAACTAGAAAAGAGAGAGGGTGTAACTAATTTTTCAAAGGAGCAAAAGATGATTTACAAATTACTAAGAACATATAAAATATATAGTATATTTTTAAATGTTAATAAAATGGTTAAAAGTCCTTTATGTAATAATATTAATAATAAGGTAGGCTTTGGTTAATTATAACTGAGGGTGGGTGATTAATTGACTCAGGACTGCGAGCTACATTCGATAGCAAAGAGATTTGGATCGATAGCTGCACATGATAGAAGAACACCGGATGATAAAAGCGGTTTTGCTTTTGTGGGGTGTAATGTGACGGGTACAGGACCATTGTACGTGGGTCGAGCCATGGGTCAATACTCTCGGATCGTTTACTCATACACACATTTCGATGACATAGTTGCCCACGGTGGCTGGGACGATTGGGACCATAAAAGCAACAAAAGCAAGTACGTAACATTCATGATTCAATCTTTACTTAATTTCATCAATTATCTGGAGTTATATATATTGTTTTAAGTAACCTTAAAATAATCAGTTTTTGCAACATACCTAACCATCATTCCTTAATTGGATTAAAAACAACATACGAATCTTCATACATATAACGTGGGGCCATCAAAATATAGTGGTTGGTTTATTGGGTGTTGTTGTTTGGCAATTGGCACATGGCAGGACTGCGTTTTTCGGAGTGTACAGATGCTGGGGCCCTGGGTCTGCAGCAGTCCGTGGAGTATCGTGGGCCCGCGAGTTGAATTACGATTCTGCCCATAGGTTTCTTGTGAAGAGCTTTGTCAACGGAAGACATTGGATTGCCCCATCGGATGCCTAGTAGATTCTATTCTATTCTATTCTATTCTATATTTTTTTCTATTCTTTCATTTATTCACTTTTTACTTCTATCAAGTATGTATTGTATATTTATAAGTTATATATACAACAACAAAATCGATAACCTCCGTTAATGTTATATATATATATTTTTTCTATTTTCACCTTCTTTGTTACATCTATATATATTTATTAAAGAGATGGTAACACTATGACTACATCCGGGACCGGTTCAATACCATTGAAGGCTGGAAGCAAAATAAAAAATGAGACCCTTGACATCCATTGTAAACTGCTTGGTGCGATGTTTTTTGTTAGCTATCAAATACTTTTAAGGGGCATGAAATTGTCCGTGTGGTATGAATTTTTTTGTGGATTTTGTCCAAACAAAAAAACTTTTAGATTAATGGTCATATTTTGAACTAGTTTGTTTGCTTTTGGTTTCTTGAAAAACTGAAAAAACTAAAATACCACTACATTTCTTATTTATGTTTTCTATTTAATTTAAAGTTTTATTAAAAAATATGGGACCCACACAAACAGGCCACAAAGGCCGAATACTAAAGCCCTAACTCTAATGGGCCAACTAACAATAATATATATATATATATATATATATATATATATATATATATATATATATATATATATATATATATACACTGACATCCCTCCGCAGTTTTATCGAGATGAGAATTCTAAATGTAACGCTCGATTATTTCAAGTAAAATCTCTTTCTATTTTAGTAAGCCTCATAATTGTGAGGTTTACTCCTACGCGGGGCGTATGATAGTCACATAAGCAACGCTTAGGAGGGAATCAAGGATCGAGGTTTTAATAAACTACGTAGGGCGTAACTCAAGTTACATAGCACGTAGCGACCCATAATCAAAAGGGAAATGGAGTTTATATTTGTTCACATCTGGGTAACTATCTTTTTTTGTACACATCTAGGTAACGAACTTTTTGGAAGTGTTCACATATGACCATTATGATCGGCTGTAGCATGTTACATCTGGTCGTAACCGGTCATAATGGTCATATGTGAACACTTCCAAAAAGTTCGTTACCTTGATGTGTACAAAAAAATATAGTTACCCAAATGTGAACAAACCGAAGAGGTAAGAGTAAATTAGACAAATGGTCCATGTAGTTTGGGTAATTTGTGCATTTGGTCCCTAACTTATTTTTTAACTTGGATGATCCATACTGTTTGTTTTCGTTGTGCGTTTGGTCCCTATCTTACCTCAAAAGACTATTGTGCCCTTTTTTAATTTATTTTTTAATTAATTTTCTTGTTATGTATTTATTTTTTATATATTTTTAAAAAATTAATAGACCCCATATATTTGTATCTTTTCACCCTAAACCTAAAACCACATTCGAGAAATTTAAGCTTGGTCCCACCAGCCACCATCCCATCTCTCATTCTCCTCAACTTCTTTTTCATTTCCATCTTTAATAACATCAACGTCTTCACTATCCCTTCTTTTCTCGGTCCTTCAACTCCGACGAACCAACCCCACAACCCTTCTATTGGGTTGTGTGTAACAACGTAAATTTTCAAAACAATTTTTCATTTTTAAAACATACATTTTCTCATAAAATAATGTCAAAACATATGTATCAGATGTTATCATCACAAAACATCTCCCCAGAATCTCATCATAAACTCCATAAGTGTGTGTACGAATCATGTCGGCGCCTTCCCGCGCTCATCACTGGTACCTAAAACACATATCACAACAACTGTAAGCATAAATGCTTAGTGAGTTCCCCAAAATACCGCATACAACACATACGCCACTCGAGGCTATAATGCGACCTTCCGGTCGATGTGTCTCAGCGGGACCCTCCAGTCCCGTAGCTCGTTGGACCCTCTGGTCCGGTCATAGCTCGTTGGACCCTCCGGTCCGGTCTATATCATCATACAACATACATATATCACATAGCACATAATCCCATACGTAACACATAAGACCCTCTGGTCATCGCATAATACCATTCTAGGTAACGTATAGTGAGAAGACTCACCTCGGTGTCTCGGTAAGTGTCTGACTCGGCAGAAATGTGATCTAGCCTCCGCCTAATCACATAAAGTAAATACTCTCATAAATACAACTATACTCAACCCTAAAAGTCAACAAGGTCAACGGTCAAACTTTGACCCGACTCGTCGAGTGCACTAGGGCGACTCGGCGAGTCTACACGTGTCCACTAACTCTCTAAGTCCCTTACTTGGCACGTCGAGTACTTCCCTTGACTCGACGAGTTCCACCTGGCATGAATCTCGGGGCCACCCCGACTCAACTCGCCGAGTCTCAAGAACAACTCGGCGAGTTCTGCCTTGAACTCCAGTCCCCCTGACTCACCCTGACTCACCGAGTTATTCCCCAACTCGACAAGTCCACTCACAAAGTGATTTACAGGAAACCTTCATACTACTCGTCGAGTCTGTTCTTGAGGCTCGGCGAGTTCGTGCCATGCACAAACTCCATACGACTCCTGAGGTCAGATCTGTTCAATATATTCATAGATCTGGCCTCCCCAAGCATGATAATCACGTAAAGTTCGGGCCTTGGCACTCATATAACACCTTTCTTTGTATATAAAGATCGTCGAAAACGGAGTCGAAATGAAGAAGTTATGATCGTTTGAAGTTAGGGCGGTTTTGGGTTGAGCTGCGTACGTTGGGCGTACTCAACATGTACGTTGAGAGTACTCAACATGTACGTTGCGCGTACTAGGGCATCCCTAGTACGCTGGGCGTACACGATCGGTGCCTAAACCCTATTTTCGTGGTTTGATCCCTATTTAAGCTCATTAACTCCCGTAAACCCATTCCATTCTCAGTCTCCACCTCTCCAACACACTCTCTTGAAACCGTAACCCTATTTTGAGTCTTGTGAGCAAAAAGAAGGTGTTTTTACGTGCTTTGGATTGTTCTTGGTGCACTGATATGGGCATATTTAGTTATAAAATTCATGCATTATCTTAATACTTTATGATGATTTTATCTCATTTAATGAACAAAAGATGCTTAATTAGTTTAGAATTTCATTTTTCAGCAACAATGACATGCTCGGGTGGAAAATGAAGCGGAATTGGCGATTGGAAGCTTGAATCTTGGATTTTGAAGAAAGAAGGATGTTGTTGGACAGCTTGACCCCCCGTCAGTGTTTTGGCCATATCTCATGAACCATAACTCCGATTGACGAGATTAAAAATGTTCTGAAAACTAGACACAATTTCGGACGACTTTCGTGTTTTGAGAAAATGCTGATTCCAAACGGACTCCGCGAGTAGGCCAGAAACTCGCCGAGTTGGTCAGAAATTTCGCGATTCTTGACTTTGCCTTGCCGTACATGGTATTTTAAGTGATGAACTCGGCGAGTATGTCACTGGACTCGCCGAGTAGCCCCTGTTTTCATAAAATATATATAGAAACGCTTCTCATTCGAACCCTAACGAATGGGGGAAGTTTAGGACGATTTTTGGAGGCCAGAAGGGTTCTTAGAAGCTGTGGTTTTCGAGATTTCAACCTAGATATCAACTTGGAAGAAGATCAAAGGCAATAACACACTACTTTCATCTTAATCTTTTGCATAAACCATGTTTCAATCATTAGATTATGTTTTTAGTTTGTTATTTGCTGTAAACATGAGCTAAAACCTTTAAACTTCTATTTGGGGAGACAATATTGATACTATGGTTTGATTTATGGTAGGATTAATTTAATATTGGTGATTTTGTTGATTCTAGCTTTTTAAAGAACCTTATGTGTGAATGATAACTATTTTTCTGTTAATAGGTAGATAATTAAATAGTATGAACATCTCTTAGTTGTTAACCTCATATGTTTATGTGACCACTTTATCATATGTCTAGGATTAATGAATATGAAACTAGAATTAATAAGAAAAATAGGTAAATTCATGTGTGAGCTTGTGTGATGACCATCAACAAGAGGTTAACTAAAGGACCAAATTAGTTAACCATTACAAGTCTAAATTAACCCGAATAAATAACCTAGTGAATTGAATTAAATTAGACAACTGGCCATTGTTTGAGTAGTTTGTTCTCTAAGGATTAGTGCAGTGAACGTGAATCTAATTACTTGAATCGGTAGCCATTAGAAGAATTAATCCATTGCACTATTACCATAATATCAACCATAGGATCAATTGAGTTGAACTAAACAGAAGTTCCCTTCGTTATTGAATTTAGTTGAATCTTTGCTTATATAGTTTTTAGTTAAGTAGTCTAAGTATTAGTTGGTAAGTTTCTAGTCTTGCAAAACTAGAGACACCCTTTCTATTACTTGTTTTATTTAGATAATATTAGTATTTATTTTAATTGTTTACCGTTCCCTGTGTTCGATACCCTACTTGCTTGAACTATATTACTAATCGATAGGTACACTGCCTTTCATATGTTTATTTTATGTCTAAGTGAAGAATTCAAAAGAGCTCCATATTGGTATCATAAATTGTAATTCTAGATTATGTATGTGAAACTAGTGTGTTTATGAAGAAGGAACTCATTGTAGAAGAAGGAACTCATTGTAGAAGTGTTGGTTGCATTGGAGCTTGTAGATCCAAACTTTGTTCACCTTGATCTTTCTTCTAGAGGTATAAAGCTTGAATAGTGATGATGCATTTGTTAAATCTAGCTAGTTTTGGGGTGTTATGAGCTTTTGGTCACTTTAGTGCATAAAGTTTAATTCTTGAAAGTTTTTGACCTTGTTTTGGATAAAGTTGGAAACTTTATCCATCTAAACATCATATTGATTCAGATCTAGAAGCTTGAGACTTGGACTTAATGGATTAAGTTGGAAAAGATGCATTTTTGGTCCCTTTGAGACTTAAAGACTAGATCTTAGTTCGTTGGACCGTTCTAATGGATAATGTTGGAAAGTTTATCCATTATAGAGTTACTAGGAACCATAAAAATATCATCTCGATGGGTTTTGATGAATCATGCTTAAGTTGATGTTCATATTATAAGTTTAGATGGATAAAACAGGTTTTAGGTCCCATTAAGTCATGCAAAAGCATAAAGTTGGCAACTTATGGCTTACTATGTTTTAAGGAGCCTAGATCTGAAGTTGGACGTTATGTCTTAACCGATTAAAACCTCAAAAATGGAAGTTGGTCATCTGGGGCGTATGCAGGGCATATGCATATGTACATTGTGCGTACGTGCCGAAGGTCCCGATGCTGCGAGGGTTTTGAGTATGCCGAGCGTACTCCGAGGTACACTGAGCGTACTCATTAGAGGGAAGACTTGGGCTTTATTTCGGTCCGTTTTGGGGCTTAAGGACTTGGGCACTTGTTGGGTCATGAGTTTTTTTGTGATGGGCTTTTAGACTTGGACCCATTTTTGACATGGCATATCTTGTGAGCCTTAGTGGGTTAGTAGACCTGGCAATTTGATACACGACACGATTAATACGACATGAACACAATACGAGTTTTCTGTGTATGTGTTTTAGAAATTCGTGTTTCGTGTTTATTCGTGTTTGACACGTATTTTAAATTCATGTTTCGTGTCTTACACGTGTCAAACACGAATTTACTTGTTTAGACACGTATAAGACACGATACAAATTCGTGTTGACACGTGACACGTACAAACACATATATACACATATATACTTTAGGGTTAAATTTTGTATTTATAATATATAAGCGACCAATTTCGTAAAATTTAATAAATAGTTTATAGCCCTAGCTTAAAAAAAGTCATTAAAAACGTGTTTATTCGTGTTTTCGTGTAACACGGCTAAAAAATGTGTCTATTTGTGTCGTGTCACGTGTCACACAAATTTTTACGTGTCGTGTTCGTGTTTGATACCTCAAACACGTTTTATAATTCTTGTCGTGTTCGTATTTACCAAATTCGTGTCGTGTAAATTCGTATCTGACACGAATACACGACATGCAGACACGGATTGTCAGGTCTATGGGTTAGGCCCAATAAGGCTAGGATTAAGTAACTTTTTCCCTTAAAGATAGGATTTAAGGTTGGGACCCTCATGGTGGGCTATTGACCTAATTTCTAATTAGGTTTTATTTTTCTTGTGATTTAGAGTGATAGGCTTTGCGAGTCAGCAGCTCGAGTGTGATTTGATAACTTCAGTCTGAGGTGAGTTTCCTTCACTGTATTCATGGGTCGAAGGCACCAATGTCGACCCACTAATTTATAATGGGGTATGATGATTGTCTTCGTTACAATTGTTAGTTATGCATGTATTTGCTTGATGACTCTGTGATTCTTTTGTTATGATATTATGTGGTAGTGGTAGGGGTGAAATAGACCCAATATCGGTTGAAATAGATCGAATGGGATTGCAGGCACCCATATATGATTGAATGTATCCGGTTGAAATAGACCGAAGGGGATTGCAAGCACCCAGATATTAGGGGTGTTCACGGGGCGGTTTGGATCGGATAGTAAAAAAATTATAAACCGTGACAACGGGGCGGGTACCTTGCTAGCACTATCCGTAACCACACCGAATTGCTAAAAAAACCGAACCGAACCGTATAAAGGCGGGTAACCACGGTTCGGTTCACGGGTATCCGTTAAATATAAAAATAATAATCAATCAAAACTACATACTCCATTTTAAACAATTCTTTTCTAAAAATAAAAAAATCACAAAATTAAGAAAAAAAATCTATGTTTGCTAATAAACCAACTCTTTAAAACCAATCATCAATTCTTTGATATATTGATATATAATATTTATTAATACTTGTTTATTTGCATGTGGTCTCAAACTAATTCTTTGGTTATGAAGGATACTTAATTTGATATCATAAAACCAACTACATTTCTAGATTTTTTGGATTTACGCATAACAAAACAAGTGTATTCGAAATTACAGTGAAGGAGTTCTTTGATGTTTAAATTACAATCAATATATTAATATAACCGAATCTCATATATATATATATATATATATATATATATATATATATATATATATATATATATATATATATATATATATAAAAGACGGTTCGGTTCGGGTATCCACGGATATCTAAATATCCAAACCGAAACCGACCCGTAGGTACCCGGTTTTTTCGATTTTGGTTTTTTTTTTGTTTTGATTTTTTCGGATTCGGGTTGGCCGGATCGGCTCGGTTTTTCGGTTTTGCGGTTTTGCGGTTTTTTTGCACACCCCTACCAGATATGCTTGATTGTATCCGATTAAAATAGACTGAAGGGGATTGCAAGCACTTAGATATACTTGACTGTATCCGGTTGAAATAGACCGAAGGGGATTAAAAGCATCCAAATTTGCTTGAATTTTATGTATATATGGTATATGATATTTTGGGGGAGCTCACTAAGCTTTGTGCTTACGGTTTTCAGTTTATGTTTCAGGTACTTCCAGTCTAAAAAGGGAGGGTCGGGCTTGATCACACCATATTTGCCCATGTTTTATGTATTATGTGATTTGGGGATTTGTACTATGATACACTTTTGGTTGTTTAGACATGGTTACTGGATGCTTTAAAATGAATTAAAAATGAAATGTTTACCTTATAGTTTGTGGGATGTTACATATTTTGAGGAGCTCACTAAGCTTTGTGTTTATGGTTTTAAATACTTCTTGTAGCAAAGGGAAGGGCCCGTCATGATTGCATCGCACCCACTAGAGATTCGACACTTTTGTTTATGATACTCTGATGCTATTTTGGAACTATTTTTGACACTATGATGATCTTTTTATGAAATGGAATGAATGGTTTAGTTATTTAAAAATGAAAATTTTTCTATGAGTTTTGGAAGATTTCAGGTTAATCCAAGATGCGTTAAGAGTAGAAATATTTGAGACCATATTGTTATGGGAACATGCATGTAAATGCTTACTTATTGTAACATCCTATTTTCACCCTTCAGTAGGATTTAATATAAATGTTTGTTTAACAAATTCGAAGTAGAAATATATTATCATTACTTTTTAGCCAAAGGAATTGTCATAAACATGTACAAAACATCAATACGATTTTCATAGATATATAGAACGCTCGAATCTGACTTCGTATAAGAAGTTATAATTGTTTAAAGTTTTGCGTTCAGCTCTGTACGACAAAGTGCATCGTAAAATATGAATCGAAGATAGGTTGCTTATTAGCCTAAATAGTCTAAAAGAAAGTTGTAGTAATAAAAAAGAGATAACATGCATACAAAGAACGTCCAAATCTGACTTCATATGAGGAAGTTATGATTTTTCGAAGTTTCGGTATAACAATGCGCAACACTGAAATTGAAACTAAGATCGTTTGAGTATCAGCCAAAACAATGCAAACGAGAGTTGAAGATCCCGTGAATACAATTTTGTCTATATAAAGATAGTCGAGAACGGAATTCGAATGAAATAGTTGTGATTTTTATATGGGTTTTAACAGTCTAAGCCCTTTAAAAATATAACTTTAAAAGATAAAGTGATAACTAGCTGACATAGTCAAAATGAAAGTTGTAGTACTCATCGATAGCTATGGGTGGATATAAAGTACGTCAAAAACGAAGCTCGTATTATAAATATACGGTTTTCTGAAGTTTTTCGAGAAACAAGATGTGCAGGTAGGTTGTGCGGCACACACCTTCTAGAAGCAGGGAGTGTGGACCAGGCAGAATGCGACATATGGCAGCAAGGGAGACGACCATGTCACCAGACGCGACACGCCTAGTGCCCCCCTGAATTGCTATATATAGGTCGGAAATCTCATTCTTTCCTTATAACTTTCTTATACATCTTCCACTCTCTCAAATTTTCCCACGCTCTTGAGGCCCAAGTTTAGGAGTTTTTAGAAGCTAGTAGAGAGGCTCTGGAGTACCAGATTGCCTGGTGAAATGAAGCTTTCAGTTTCGGAGTTCTACCTGCTACTTTTCAGGTTTTCGCTAGAAATCTCTGTAAGTTAAGCTATGCTTACTAGGCTTTTAGGATAATTTCTACTTATATTTATATTTGTTATTAGGAACCTATAAGTACCAGATTAGTCATTAATTCTTGTTAAATATATGAGCACGTTGACTTGGTTATTGGATTTCAGAAAAATTATATGTCAAAACGGTCCTGCATCCTAACTGTACTGCTTGGCTGATTTGATAGCCATGAATGTATATTTGTAATTAGTGAAGGATCTAACTTCTACCAGACTGTCATAGGTATTAATAAGTTGATAGTCGTCTGAGTAATTGTCCTGGTGGGTTTCCTCACTATATCGTATACTCTAATATGTATCCTCAACATGTTAGGATGTAGTTACCATATAGTATGCAATTAGGTAATTAGAATAGTTTAGTTAGTTGCATGTTATGTTGGATTGTTTGTTTATATGTGTTAATATATTATGTGGGGGTTGAGGGTGGACCAGCATCGTGCTGAAGGCCAAAGGGTGGACCAACTTTATGATGAAGGCCATTATATGTATTATTGGTGGATCGGCGAAAAGTGGTGAGCTATTATGTGTATGTATTGTGGTATATAATGTTTTGGGGAACTCACTAACATTCGTACTTATCCAGTTGATTATAAATCTTTTTTTTTCAGGTACTTCATTGATTCGTGAGAAGGGTATGGTCCGACTGTATACACGTGCATTTCCATAATATTTTCCGCATAATGTAATTATACTCTGATATATTTGAATAAATAAAAATGAAAGTTTTATGTTGAAAATTGAGACGTTACACTTATGTAAGAGGAAATTGATATTTGGTATTTGCATTTACTACCTTTGAAGATAAGACCTCTCAGTATGCATACCACACGAGTAGCATGGTGAGAAAGAAGCATAAAATTCACGACATGTACATCATCCCTTACATGTACACCATCCCCTACATATACATCTCCTAGTTGGCATGGTCCAACAACGGCTTTCTGTAGCCATAGCAACATTGAGCAATGACAAATAGGAGAAGAGGGGAAAGTTTTCCAAGGAAAGGAAACATTGAATGGCAAAGGCAAAAATCAAATTTTAATTTAATTTTTTAACCAATTTACCTATAAATACTACAAATTTACTTATTATTATTATTATTATTATTATCATTTTTCACATTATTTTTTTTATCCTTTACTACACACCAAAATATAAGAGGATCTAAAAAAATCTATATTCCGTTACTTTTTATGCAATTATGTAATTTTTTTTTCCTTTGAATTTATGTAAGGTTTTTTTTATTAAAATCCCATATTCTTAACTGCTTATCGTTTTCATTGGAAAATTAAATATAAATATTAATTTAATCATATAAAGTGATAAGTATATAAAAATAGTATTGTATTAATATAATGAAGATGTAAAGATAACATAACAATTTTGAATTTTGGTATGGTGGGTACTCCGTTTGGCCCAACAATTAATGTCTGTATCGGTAGCACTTGGATTGCCCACTTGAATATTTATAATCATAACATTATAATTTTTATCACTTTGTTTTGAGTATTTCCACTAAATTTGTTAAGATCAATGTCTTACTTAAGATCGTTTTATGTTTTGTAAGATCGCATCGTAAGATCAGATCGGATCGAAAGATTATATCAAAATGAATTAATTTATATTCAAATTTGCACGTAATACATGGATAACGGGGTCAACTTTAACTTTTTAGCATGAATCATAACTTTTTTGCTACACACCGTAAAAATTGAAAAATAAACGTCTCAATTAGAAAAACGGATCATTTTGGTCATGTACAAATGCATAAGATCACAAAGAGATTATTACGAATGTGCTATACTTAATTTGATATTTATTCATGAAATGGTGATGTTTTACAAAACTTCTTGCAACTTAGGATGCTCGATTTTAAATTAAATAGACAAAATTTTAAGACTCGACTATATACTAAAACTAATGAGGTGAGATCGGGATCATAGTGCAATACTGCAATGTGATCGATGATCGTTTTTTACTTGTAGGATCTTAAAATCGTAAGATCTTAAGATCGAAATCAGAATTTTAACAACCTTGATTTTCACTGCTATATTTAAATACATGTTATTATTTGTATTCTAATTATTTTACATGTTCACCTGGTTTATTAAAAATAAATAAATAAATAAATAAATAAAATAAAAAAATCCGAATACTACCTATCCTAAAGTCAAGGTGTCGCAAGTAGGCATGCAAAAACCGGTTTTTTTTTTCTGAACCGGACCGGTTCAGAAAGAAATCCTTTATTGTAAGTAGAAGTTATTTCAAACTCTTATGTTAATCAATCGAGTAATATGCATGAAGCCGTCAACTATTTTACGGAATGCGTGAATTAAAAAAAAAAAAAAAAAAAAAAAAAAAAAAAAAAGGCATAAGAAAAAGAAGTGGTAATGGGAGCATTTGTCCGGTTCGGTTCCGCTCAACATAGTCAAAATCGGTTCACCCCCAAACCGGTTCGGTTCAAAAGCGGTTTCATCATATTAGCAAACATTGTGCTCCTCATTTCAAACTCATTTATTTTCGTACACATTAAAATTTTTTTGGTTTAAAACTAAACAACTTGTAGGATAATAAACCCACGATAAAAAAGTAGTTGTTTTTTTAAAAACATCAAGCATGTCCGTAACAAGTTTGATAGTATCCCAACTTGATTCCGGATAAGTTGTAACCTTATTACGGTCCGCAAGATTGTCATGGAACATTTTTAAAGTATCTTTTTGACGTAAGGCACATTCAAACATTTTGCAAGTGGAGTTTCATCGGGTATTATTTTCCCAATTCGGACCTAAAAAGAGGGCATTCGCATCGACACAAAATTGCATATAATTATGATATCGAGCGTTACTAGAACTAAAAATATATTTTAGCATGTCTTTGAAACCATCTTTTATAGTTTCAATGCTAGTTAGTCCATCTTGCACAACCAAATTAATGATATGTGTAACACATCGACTATGAAAAAAAACACCATCGCAAATTGGTTTATATTTTAGTTTTAGTTGTCCAACCGCGACGGTGTTGTTTAAAGCATCTTCAAAAGATATAGAAAAAATCTTTCCTTCAAGTTTATAAGTTTTGATCATACAATCTAAAATTTTAAATAAATTTCTACCGGTGCGGGTACTCAAACAATTCAAACGTAATCGTACGCTTCATCATTACCCAATTAGTTGGATTAATCGAATGAGCGGTAACACAAAGGTACGCATCCGGTGAATCGTGAGGAGCCGTCCAAACATCACAAGTTAAATTCACACCGGTTTCTAAAGATTGAAATCCTAAAATCAATTCATTTTTTGCAAGTTTCCACATTTCAATACAATCACGTCTAATAGAAGTACGACTCACATGGCAATATCGTGGTTGGAGAGTATCTTGGATGAGTGAAGTCAATCGTTTGTTGTCGAAGTGGTCAAAAGGCAAACATTCTTGAATCACGAACTTCGCCATCCTATCCCGAACTTTACTCAAATCATAACTCCACAATGTTGCATCATTCGCCATTGTTGTTTGATTATGTCCCGGCCCAAATTTCACCGTGGGGTATCTTTTTGTCATATGAGTTTTCAATGTCGAATTCCCTTCTTCATTAAAAAAAGCACCACATTTCTTGCATCGCGCTCTTTTTGTACCGTTCGACATTACACACAAATCATAGTTGCACCAAATAGCCGAATTTCTATTTGTTTCTTTGATGCTAACAACGGTAGGATTGTTTGATGAATCTCCAATACCAATGGAAGCCGAATCCATTGTTTGAATTAAGAGCGTTTTTTGAAGTAAGAGAGGTTTTTTGAGGTTTGGTTAACCCAAAACATCTAATAGCTATTTATACTATCAAATATTGGGGAATATGGCCAAAAGGGACCAAAAATCGAGTGTCTAACAGCCATTAACGAATATATAGCCGTTAGAATAAGACAAAAAAACGGTCATATGCAAAACCGGTTCAAAACCGGATAAAAAAACCGGTTCTTATTAAATCGCTCCTAACGGTCAAAATAGCGAATTGGTTCGGTCCGACGGTTCGGTTCATCGGGGGTTCGGTTCAAGGCTGAACCGGTTCGGAGGTAAACCGGTTTCCGGTTCACTGACCGGTTCGGTTTGTGAACCGTTTTTTTTGGTCACTGCGACTCGCAAGTGGTAGCTCAATTTAATACCGGGTAGCGAGCTTAATTGTTTACATCGTGGCCAAACAAACCTCTTTTGGGCCTCCAGGGAGATCAAACCCATTTTACAAAAAAATAATAATAATAATAATAATAAAAATTTTAAAAAAAAAATCAAAAGTTTTCTTAAGCTTATTTAATATGTTCAATATATACATGTGAAAACAACATACATATAACATAATATACCCGTAAAGATCTAATGAACATTGATCTAATTATGAGAACATCTTCAATAGTCAATAGTTAAGTTATATAAGACTTAAAACTATTGTAAGCATCTTTATTTCAATAACTTTAACCAATAATTAAATAACTCATCCAATGATTAACCTCTTTCAATAATTTTATTTAATAAAAAATTTAACTAATTTATCTATATCTATTTAAAATACTCTATAAAACCCTTTAACGATTTTTTTAAACACACATTGTATTTTAATTTTATTTAAAATATTACAATACATTGTTTCAAAAGAAATATATTACAATATATCATTCGAAGAAGTTAATACGAGAAGACTATTACGGAATAATCATAAAAAAGATTGAAAAAAAATATATAATTATTTTAATTTTATATTTCATAGATTAAATGCCATCAAATAGTGAGTAAATTACATGAATGGTCTCTATGGTTTAGGGTAAATTGCGCGTTTGGTTTCTAACTTATTTTTTTAACTCGGAAGGTTCTTAATGTTTGTTTTTGTTACACGCTTGGTCTTTGTTTTACCTAAAAAGACTATTTTGCCATTGATTTTTTAATTTATTTAAATAAACACACCTCAACCCCACCCCTTCATCTTATCTTACATATTCCACAATTTTTTCCTATTTAAATAATAGTTTTTTAAAATAAGACAGAGACCAAGCGCGTAATAAAAACAAATAACAGAGATCAATCGCATAACAAAACAAATAGTAGGGACCTTCCGAGTTAAAAAAAAAAAATAAGTTAGGGATCAAGCGCGCAAATTACCCCTAACCATAGGGATCATTCATGTAATTTACTCTTAAATATTTAAGACAAAACTGTAAGATTGGTCCCTATGGTTTTCAAAAAAACTTTGGATGGGGTCCAAAAACTTTCATATATTTACATAAAAGGTCCAAACTCAAGATTTTTCGTTGTTTTTAGTCTCTGGACTACTTGAAAGGACTGGACTACTTGAAAGGACGATTTTACCCTTTTATTTTTTTTTTCTATATTTATGTTAATACCTTTTTAATTTAAAAGGAAAAAAAGGAACTAGTCCTACCCACCCTATCACTCTACTGGTAACGCCTCATATCTTTTTTCTCTCTCTCACACACACATACACACACAACTCAAAACATACACCCATACCTGGAACTCTCACTACTTCCTATAATCTCCAAATTCTAAAGAAGATGATGATGATTTCAAAGAAAACCCAGATCTGCAAGACCTCGAGTATGTCTCCCAAATCAAAAGAGACTCGTTTGGCCAAAATTAATTCCTCAAATACATAGATTATTTAGTGGATGACATAAGATAGAGACATAATGATTGGTGTTGCTTGACAGAAATGAGAAAGGAAAGAGAAAGAAAGTCAAAGAGAAAGAAGGAAGTCTCTCTGATTTAACAACCCACCCAACCATCGACACCTCACTCATCACCATCTGCTGCTCCTCCCATGAGAAAACGAAGGTGTTTGTTTTAGGGCTTCAAAACTATAACTAAATTGGAATTAGGTCATTGTTACATGTGACTTCGTAGATAAAGCTCATGATGGAGTCGAAGATACCCAAAACTTCTCGCTCTGATGGAGTGATGGTTTGGCTTGCCATTACTGTATGTTTGGACCTTGAACTCCATCGTGATTTCAATCAAAACTAGATGTTGATTCCCATGGAATGATATTGGTTTCAATTTTAGGGCTTCAATGGTTTGGATAGAGTTGTTTTACAGAATTATGTATGTATGTGTTTTTGTTGACGAGAGAGAGAGAGAGAGAGAGAGAGAGAGAGAGAGAGAGAGAGAGAGAGAGAGAGAGAGAGAGAGAGAGAGAGAGAGAGAGAGAGAGAGACCATTGGGGTGGGGTACGCCTCTTTTTTATTTTTATTTTTTAATTAAAAAAATATTAAAATAAAAGAAAAAAAAACATAAAAGAAATTCAAAAAGGGTAAAAATATCATTTCAAGTTTACCAAGGACTAAAACCAAAGAAAAATCTTGATTTCGAGCCTTCTATGCAAGTGAGAAAGTTTTTGGACCTCATCCAAAGTTTTTTTAATACCACATGGACCAATCTTGCAGTTTTGTCAATATTTAATATAAATAATTAAAACTAAAATATGTTCAAGAAAGTAAAATGAAATATAACTAAAATATGAAGGGATAAAATGACAAAACATAAAAGTATAACCGACAACCATGCTACGACATCCATGTTACTGCTAACTTCCATTTTTGCTTTTTCGACCAATTTCGTATTTTCGGTGGGAGCCATGGTTTTTGAAAGATCAAGAAACACAAATGTTTGATTGTGAGAGAAGAATTATATGAGATATAAGAAGACATCTTGTGGTATTTATATAGTAGGTTTATAATGATTTTTATTTAGGTAAAAAAAATGTTTGAAGCAGTAAATTGCAAATCAAATTCAATTGGTCGTTGCTCTCCGAGTCTCCGTTGTTGCTCTCCGAGTCTCCGTTGTATATACCACGAATCCTCCGGGTAGTGTGCATGGTGGTTTTCCATGGCCACCTTTACCATGGACCCATTTGTGCTTTGTATACTAATTGGTCTAATAAGCTTTAAAATAAGTTCCCATTTGAGATGCTCCATTTGAGAAGCTCTCACAATAGCTAATAAATCCTTACATTAGGGATGAGCAAAAGGACCGAACCGGCCGGAACCGGACCGGACCGGGGAACCGGCTTCGGCCAAAATCAAGAACCGAACCGGCCCGGCGGTTCTACCGGTTCCCGGTTCCTACCGGTTCTTGTCGTGTCTTCAAATGTTGGAACCGCTCCTTGAAAAATAGCATCATATGATTCCGGTTTTTGCCGGTTCTACCGGTTTTTGCCAGTTAAATCGGTTCCGGTTCCTACCGGTTCCCGGTTCCAAAAATCCACAAAAATAACGTCCCGGTCCCGGCCCGACCGGTTCCATCGGGTTCCGGTTCCGGTGCCGGTTCCGGTTCCGGTACCGGTTCCGGCCGGTTCCCCGATCCATATGTTCATCCCTACCTTCCATATCTTGTTAAAGTCATGTATTATTATGCGAAAACGAGTGGTTTGATGTTAAAGTTTCACTCAAGCACCATAATGGTGGCAATGGGCCAACTTTTAATATAAAAATTATTATATATAAATGCGATTACATTTTACCAAATCTCCAACACTGCTCCAAAGTCATACCTCCTTTTTTTTTCCTTTCTTTCTTTTTTTCATTTTTTTTTTTTTTTGTGTCTATCACGCGAGTTACTCCATTTTGGAAAAAGAATAGTAGTGATCCTCCAAATATGGAGTTATACCATTCATTTCTCCAAAAAGTTCAACTTCTACTTGTCAATTTTTAATCCCTCTTCACATTTTAGGTTTATCAATTTCCACTTTGTTTTAATCAACTAACTGTAATTTAAATGATACTAACTAATCATAAATATAAAATCAAATTCATATAAATTTTAGAAAACATAAAAGAGAAATTAAATATTCTCCTATATTTTATTCCTACTCATCCTTCTACCGTATCAAATGGTGACAACTGACAAGTGGATTAAATTAGTATTAACAATTACGATGTATCCAGATTTAGAACTAAAAAATATACCTTCACTGCAAACAATTCCATTCATTATATTTATTGCTTAGGGTAAACAATAATATAGCAAGTAGCAAACTAAAAAAAGAAAGAAAGTCTTACCTCTCTATATCTAGATTTAGAAGTAAAAATCTTGAGACTAAGATTTACCTGCTACTTGACACTTGACACCAACATCAGCAGAAGCAACTAACTACTGAGGTCCAGCAGGTTGAGGAGGTTCTTCTGATACAGCATTAGCATTAGCATTTTGGGTGGCAAATTGAAGAGGGGCATCAGCAAGCTGTGGGTTAGGGTTCTGGGGTGCCACATAAGAAGTCATCTGGATCTGATCAGAAGGTGGTGCACCAACACCAGCATAAGCTGGCTGAGCCTGTGCCAGTGCCTGTGAAAGAGGGTTAGGAGGGTAAAGAGCCTGAACCGCAGTGGGACCATACATAGCCTGGTGTCCTTGGAACCTTTTCAGTTTTGCAATGTGTTTCTTACCACCAACATGCCGCTCAAACACTTCCTGTGTATCACACTTCACATTACACAAGTCACACATCAACGGTATCACCACTTTCGGCTTTCCTACCCCTTGCTGTCTCTGCCTCTTACCACCGCGACCACCGCCGCTTTTCACCTTCCGTTTCAACCCCCCGGGCTTCTTCTCCCGCTCATCGTCTGCTTTCGTTGCAGCTTCATTCTCCTTCATCTCCACTTTTTCTGTTTGTTCAACACCAACACCAACACCAACGGGTCCGTATGCACCTTTCATTTGGAGATTCTTTTGGTGGCGTTTCCCGCTCTTGTGTGTCTCCAGGATTTCCTTACTCGTGCAGTCAACCCTACACAATTCACACCATGCAATCTTCAACGAAGCTTCTCCTTCGCCTTCCGACGCTTTTTCACCCTCCACAGGGTGAGAAGATGGTGGTGGGAATGGCTGGTCATGCCTGCCAATGCCTCCCCTACCCCTACCCCTTCCACGACCACCACCACCACGTCCCCTTCCGCTTCCTTGAAAAGGTGGAGGACCATAGCCGCTAATGTTTGGCGGCCGGAAGCCACGCCCGCCGCCTCTAAACGGACCTCCACCTCTTCTACCGCCACCCCTGTAGAAAGGAGGAGGAGGATGATCACCAACCTGCAAATTAGAGAGATGAGATTCTTTTAAAAGAGAGCACGTACAAAATGCAAGACAATAAATTATATACCCCACATATGATTATTAATTTCATGGAATAAACTAGGTCAGTTATGTTGAGTTGATTGAAAGTTGAAAGTAAATATTTCAAGAAACATCCTATTCCTAGCACATAATGGAGAGATGATAATGATGGAGGTTTAAGTTGTAATTTGTAAAGTATGAGTATGAGCCATGAGCCATCACATAGGTTTTGAGAATCACATATGACCAGCTTGAGCAATGAGCAGTGTTTTCTTCAATAGAGTTATGGGAAAAAGAAAACACGTCTCAATGTGCATGCATACTGATGCAACTGTCTGTTGTCCATCAGTCCGATTCTCCAGCATCATGCCAACCTACTTGATGTTTTGGAACAACAGCTTCCTCTTCTCAATTTCCTATATATATACATTATATGCGTTTGTTACCTTTGAACAAATATATTCATTCCATTTCCTCCTCAGTGTAACTATCTTGTTGCACTTAGCTGCCCAGAAAGAGACTAACAGTGGAAGAACCAACCGGAGTCCCACATCACATCCTCAGATGCATCATTTGTCAGCATGGAACCTTAAACTTTGCTCTCCAATCCATATATAACTCTATAACAAAAACCTCAACAGTTGAGTTACGCAAGTCCAAACAGAGCATAAAAAACTCATTCAAATTGCTTTTAGAAGCATCTCTCAATATTCTAAAATCTAAAGGCTCCGGTTATTAGACAAAGAAATCATCATTAAATTCCAGTTACATGCTACACAGATTGAATGTACCTAACTATCACTCGATTAGCTAAATTTCTTTATCAATTATCATTAAGGCAAGGTCTTGTTTATGTGTGTGAAGTGCAACCTCGTAGTAGTCTACAAGCACCCAGAATTGCCAGTGTAATATCTTCATTTAAATGGAAGAACTACTGCCACTACAGACGCCATAAAAGCCAATGCCCAAGAGAATAATCATGAATGAAGATAACCAAACAGAACAATATATCAAAGTTTTGTTTCAAAATCCTCAACATTTTTGAACATGAGGTAACATACATACCGGAGGACGGAAATGCCCCTGACCGTAATGTCCCCCACCGGCCATTGGGGGAGGAGGGGCATACCCTCCTCCACTTGCTCTCTCAGCAGCACCCATGGTACCAGCAAACTGCGTCAGCTGCGACAAGGCTGCCACAGCAGCGGCAGCAGCAGCATTAAGACCTGGAGGAACAGGGTAGCCTTGCGTCCCACCCAAATTTACCTGATTACCCGGATGAACATAAGGATCCTGCACTTGCCCTGGCCCTAATGATCCAGATACCGACCCAGCATTTTGTTGTTGCTCACTCGGCACAGCCGTAGCCACCAACGTCTCTGGATGCGTATACGGATGATGTTGCTGATACGCATTCGGATAATAATTCTGGTAATAAGAAGCATCGTATTGCTGTTGTTGTTGTGACGGGTCTTGGTAATTATAATTATAATAATACGATTGATCGTAAGCCTGCGATGGATCATATAATTGTTGAACCTGCGATTGATCGTAGGCCGGTGGCTGTTGTTGCACGGCAGCAGCAGCGGCAGCGGCGGTGGCAGCAGCGGCAGATTCTTGTTGTTGTTTCTGTTGTTGAGCTTGGTGTTCCTGAAACTGTTTTTGTAGCTGTTCAAGCTCTTGGCGTTGTGCATCAGGGAGCTTTGACAAATCCATTGATACAAATCACTGGAAAAAAAAATGAAAAATAAATCTAGGGTTTTGTATCTGGCGTTGGGCGACGGGGATTATGAGGTAATGGATGGAAGAGCGTGAAGAGGATGCTCCAATTTTAGCAATTTTTTTGTCCCCCTCCAGATTGTCTCCTTGTCAGTTGTGAGGGGACTGGAAATTAAAACAAACTGTATTCAAAATCTGTTTTACGGGTCCAGATCCAGCCTATTAGCTCAGTGCAAAGAGTGGATCAAGCCTGGCCTAGAGCATAGAGGGCCTGGACAACCACTTGGGCCCCTAACTTGATGTAAGTATGAGTTTAAAATAAGACCACATCCATGAGTAGGCATGCAAAAACCGGTTTTTTTTTTTCTGAACCGGACCGGTTCAGAAAACCGGTTCGGTTCAGGTCAACGTAATCAAAACCGGTTCACCCCCAAGCCGGTTCGGTTCAAAACCAGTTCAGCCCCAAAAATATCCGAACATATGTAAACCGGTTCGGTTTAATAGAAACCGGTTCAAATATTCCGTTTCAAAACTGGTTCGACGCAAATAAGCTTTTCTAATTTTTATTTTTTTGTTTTTGGGCTAATAGGTGTAAAATAGGAATGGGTTTTTGTTTGTTTAGATTATATTGCACTAGAGTGTTATAAACCAAAAAAAAAAATTTGTCTTCACAGTAGGTGGATTGGGGAATTGGGGGATTGGGAAGGCTTATAAGCCTTACATATATACACACATACTGCACGTCCATATGGACCATTTTGCCATAAGGTTTTTTTTTTCTTGTTAATAATATACATATGTTTTCATGTATTAACTTTTTTTTTGGTTTTAAATTTTATGTTTGTGTATATGTAGAAAAACATAATGTATGTAAAAAATTGTTCAACTTGAATCAACACATTTTTTGGAGCAATTTTCAAACTTTTTATTCATTTTTTTTTTGTTTTTTATATTAGAAATACATAATACAACTTCAAACATAAAAACACAAAACATCCAAATTGTCGAACTAATACATCTTCAAACATAAAAACACAAAACATCCAATTTTTTTTTTGTTTTTGTTTTTTTATTCGTTATCCGCCATGTCGTTGCGTAATCCTCTCTCATACTCGATCTCTTCTAGGGTGAGTGGCACCGACATTCCCATCGCTACTTCTTCCTCATGTACTCGTGCTTCGGCATGCAACGATGTGCCTTCTAGTACTTCAATGTCTTGTATCCTTTCCACGCCGTCAAGGTAGCATTTCAAGCAAATGCACACTTCCACCGACAAAGGGGTTAGTTTTGTTCTTCTTGATGATATTACCCTGCCACTAACAGAAAAAGTCGATTCCGAAGCTACCGTAGAAGCTTGGGAGCTTAGTAGATCACGGGTCATAGCGGCTAGAATCGGAAATTGGGTTTCCTTTCCTTTCCACCAAGCCAAGATATCAAAATTTTCAAACTCTTGAATACTCATTTGAGACAAGAAATCGGAACCAATGTACCTCCCGAGCTCGCTACTTGGGGTGTTAGACCGAGCTCGTTTGGAATTTTCATTCCTCAAAGTATTATAAAGCCTAATTGTTTCGTTATTTTGGTGAGAAGTGGATCCGGATGCCCCCGTATTTTGCATCATGTCATGAATGCTTGTTGAACCATATTTTGTTAAATAAACTTCAAACAAATTTTGAAAAACTTTGTTAAATTTTGAAATTTCCTTTGATGCATAATCCATGTCATCATCCATTAAACCCAAATCGTAACAAATATTTTCAATTAAAGTCTCAACCCCCCCCCCCCCCCAACATTTAGAGTCGGCGGAACAAGTAATAATGGGAGGCATTTCTTGAAAATATTTTTTTAACTTTGCTTTCATCGGTTTCATCATATTAGCAAACATTGTGCTCCTCATTTCAAATTCATTTATTTTCGCACACATTAAAAAAATTTGGTTTAAAACCAAACAACTTGTAAGATAATAAACACCTGATAAAAAGTAGTTGTTTTTTTAAAAAACATCAAGCCTGTCCGTAACAAGTTTGATAGTATCCCAACTTGATTCCGGATAAGCCGTAACCTTATTACGGTCCGCAAGATTGTCATGGAACATTTTTAAAGTATCTTTTTGACGTAAGGCACATTCAAACATTTTGCAAGTGGAGTTCCATCGGGTATTATTTTCCCAATTCGGACCTAAAAAGAGGGCATTCGCATCGACACAAAATTGCATATAATTATGATATCGAGCGTTACTAGAACTAAAAATATCTTTTAGCATGTCTTTGAAACCATCTTTTATAGTTTCAATGCTAGTTAGTCCATCTTGCACAACCAAATTAATGATATGTGTAACACATCGACTATGAAAAAAAACAACATCGCAAAAGGCAAACATTCTTGAATCACGAACTTGGATGAGTGAAGTCAATCGTTTGTTGTCGAAGTGGTCAAAAGGCAAACATTCTTGAATCACGAACTTCGCCATCCTATCCCGAACTTTACTCAAATCATAACTCCACAATGTTGCATCATTCGCCATTGTTGTTTGATTATGTCCCGGCCCAAATTTCACCGCGGGGCATCTTTTTGTCATATGAGTTTTCAATGTCGAATTCCCTTCTTCATTAAAAAAAACACCACATTTCTTGCATCGCGCTCTTTTTGTACCGTTCGACATTACACACAAATCATAGTTGCACCAAATAGCCGGATTTCTATTTGTTTCTTTGATGCTAACAACGGTAGGATTGTTTGATGAATCTCCAATATCAATGGAATTCGAATCCATTGTTTGAATTAAGAACGTTTTTTGAAGTAAGAGAGGTTTTTTGAGGTTTGGTTAACCCAAAACATCTAATAGCTATTTATACTATAAAATATTGGGGAATATGGCCAAAAGGGACCAAAAATCGAGTGTCTAACAACCATAAACGACTATATAGCCGTTAGAATAAGACAAAAAAACGGTCATATGCAAAACCGGTTCGAAACCGGTCCTAACGGTCAAAATACCGAATTGGTTCGGTCCGGCGGTTCGGTTCATCGGGGGTTCGGTTCAAGGCTGAACCGGTTCGGAGGTAAACCGGTTTCCAGTTCACTGACCGGTTCGGTTTGTGAACCGGTTTTTTTGGTCACGTCTACCCATGAGCATTCTGGTTATTCTTTGTTTTCATCATGGTGCGGGTTTCAGTCATCGGGATTTGAGCAACTCCCATTCCAACGTTCTGACATGTTGGACCTCGTTCAATTTTGAAAACTACACCACTCCTTGTGATGGTTAACGCATTCTATTCTATATACCCAATCAGATGTTCAATGTACCGAGACGAGAATATAGATAAGAAAGATTTAGACGCAAAATCCTCCTTATTACTCTGAAAAGTTATATGTCAGCTCTAATACCGTAATTAAACGTACGTTTAGAAATCTGAACACATCAAATTTCCTAATACTAGGTTGGCGACAGACCTTAAATCTAATAATAGCAACCTAGAAGGCAATCTAAGGCATGGTATATTACAATTCATTTGACACATAAAAGCGAATTAGGCATCTAATCCTAAAATAAACTAGTGCATGTTATAGCAAATAAGGTATTTAACATAAATTCTGATATATATATATATATATATATATATATATATATATATATATATATATATATATATATATATATATATATATCTTAATTAACACTTAATATTATTTAATGCATGTACCCTAAAATATCCTAGTGCTTCTGTTTATTCTAAAATATCCTACACCCACCTCATGATCATTGCTTAATCTCTAAGTTTAAGTCTAGAAATCCTACTTATTCCAAGTTCGCTTAAACTAATGTTTTGATACCAACTGTGACATCATCTAATTTTTAGAACCAATTACAACTTTTTTTATGCTTTTAAAATCATTTATTTATATTTGTGGAAATCCCAATACAAAATATCATTTTGGTTACAAATGTTCGTTTCCAAAATGTTAAAACCCTAAGGATGTCAAAATCAACACAAATACATAAGTTACAGTGTAAAGACCTGATGATCCTAAATACTATTGTGGGTTGTCTCTTAATCTCTTAGTATCCTAATCAAGTTCCAGTAGTTTAAGTCTTGACACCTGATATGCATATAAACTGAGTGGGTCAGGTTGGGAAAACATGGTGAGATACATAGGGATTTCAATCCCACGATATTGATATGATAATAATCTTTAATTATCAGACCCGCAAAACTAACCATTACCATACTAAATTCATATTGTCTTACATTGTTACTTATCTATTCCTACCGATCCTCACACATCCTAGTCCAATATTATCAAAGAGAAATTATCTCGCCTGATGAACCGTTAAGAGATTGACTACACAGCTAGCTAGGGGCTTCTGTGATAATCCGAAAAATTTTCCGTCACGGTATCCCGTTCTCGTCAATAAAACTATTTGTCTTGCAATTTTTCCGTTAACATTTTGGATTAGATCATTTAATTTAAGACTTTTATTATGACCTCGTGAGTATCCAAACCCGTTAGAAAAACGTGAAAACACCCCAAATTATTATTTGGAAAAATTTTAGTTTTATGCCGTCGGGTTACAAACAATTAAATCGGGTACGACCAAAAGCCTCGTTTAACGTCAGTATCGGGTAGATTTCCACCGGGCCACAAACTCAAGCCTTATATAAAGGATGAGTGAACTTCAATTTAGCTTTTTACCACCACCTCACAACTTTCTCTCTCTACTCTCTCTCTCTCTCTCTAAAACTCGAGTTTGAGCCAAAATCATCCATTTCAAGCTCCAAATTGGTAAGTAATCTATCCTAGCATGTTTCTAAGCTTGTTTAGCATGAAAATCTATGTTTAAACTACCCAAAACCATCAAAAACTTGTGTTTACGGTTTGGGAACATCTCCAAAACCGTAAACTCCCTTAAAGGGGTTTTGAATCCCCAAAACCCTTCCAACCCCCTTCTAGTGCGTAGATATGGCTTAAGGACTTGCGTGTACAAGAACATGCTTGGACCGTAAACCCTCATTCATAGACCATAAACTCCTTTTAAGGTGTTAAGATGCCCCTTAAACACCTCCTAAGCCTTAGAATAAAGTCTAGAACCAACCACCTTTGTGTTAGGGGCCTTAATCATCAAGAAAACCACTCCCTTAGGAGTTCACGGCCGTAAACCCCCCCAAGGAAAGGTTCCTGGGACGTAAACTCCTATAACTTGGTCAAATGGTGCCTTAACTTCATCCTATGACTTGTAAAATGAGTTAGAATCACATGTGATTAACCTAGAACCACCAAAACACAATAAGAATGGGTACATGAGAGTTTACAGTCGTAAACCCCTAGTTTATTGCCGTAAACTCCTCAAATGGTCCATAAGTTGATCTAGTCCCCTTCCATAGCCTTAGAACTAAACCTAGCACCATCCCTTAAGAGCTATAAGGCCATTAAGCACCCAAGAACACCACCCATGAGTTTATGGCCGTAAACTCATGGGGATATGGTCATTAGGGCCGTAAACTCCTTTAGGAGTTTACTCTTGAAGAGCAAACTCCATATCCAGGCCATACACATTCAAAGATGCCACTTGGGTCACTCCAAACACTTGAATTGAAGTGTTTTCGCGTCTCGAAGTGTTTATTCATATTTGATTAGTGGTTCAAGGTCTAATTAGATACAAATGTGTATCTCTTCATATTACATAGGAACCTCGCGCGTTTTCAAGCCCCGAACTGACGTTTAGCATCCAAACCGACACATTCCTCGATTGGTGAGTTCATACCCCAACTCCTTTTTCCGTGTTTTTCAAATTTTTTCAGGGGGGGAATACAAGCAAAAGTACAAGGAAATCTTGTACTCAAACTTATTATTTCAGTTCAAATGTTCATATTCTGTATGTTTTTAATATCGAAAACCGTATTAACCAAAAGTTCGAATTGTAGAGTTAGCTTTCAGATTAATTGTAGATCTCTTTATAAAATGTTATGATTTATGTTATATTTTATAATTTACGAAGGATTCATGCTAATCATAAATTAGGATTATTACTAATAAGATACGCCCTCGGATAGTAACAGAACTACGAAAGTACAGCCAGTGCACGCTTTTGGATGACACATAACTTCGAAATTACAGCTAGTGTACGTCTTTGAGTGCCACCAGAGTTTCGGAAATAATTCGAAAGTACGGCTTTGGATATCGACAGAGTTTCGAATATATACGCCTTTGGATGTCGACAGAGCTTCGGAAATACGTCTAAAGTATGCCTTTGGAAGTCACCAGAACATCGAATATACAGCTAATGTACGTCTCTGAGTGTCTCCAAAGATTCAAAATTACGGGTGAGTAAAGTAGATATTCGACATTCGAGTGTAGGATAACTAGGCTATCAGAATACCTAACTAATACTACAAGTATGGTAGATACTAGTACATTGCATTCCGAACCAAGAACTAACCACGACTTTTAGGAAAACAAGGGTTTTTCCTGGGATAACATAACTGCTCTTAACCAAATTGTGTAACAAATGGGTAACTAAACTTTACTTATAAGAAAATATGAGATTTTCTTGGATAACGAATTTTTCAGAAAAACCAAAGGAAACTTATTCTTTTACGAAAATAAACCGCTTATGAACTCACCAGCTTTATGCTGATTTTCAAACTGCTTGTATTCTCAGGTTCACATTAGACAGGTACCCCGCGATCTTTTGGAGAAGACGGAGCGTGTAGAAGACATGTCTTAGCTTTTGTTCATATGATATATATATATATATATATATATATATATATATATATATATATATATATATATAACACTTGTAACACTTTGTTTTCAGACAATGTAAATATTTCAATGTAATGTAATGGTTGTGTTTACTACGCTTACTATGTACATTGGTTGCGATACTACATGACGTCCTCCGCCCCGGAACGTTTCCGCCTTCGGTTTCGGGGTGTGACAGCTTCCTTTACCGATGTAAGTTGTAAAGGCTTATGGGCCGTCAGAGTATTTGATGAATATGGTTTTGCAATTCATCTGCGTCTGTGAGTAATGATCTCACACTAGCAACGTAATTCACAAGGCCGTCTAGAATGATCAAGTGTTGTCACCTACTTTGTGGGGTGCCTAGACACGCCGTTAATAGTTGCATGATCGGGACCCACCATTTCTAATCATCCCATACGAAGCTACCATACATCGACACCTGATAGTTTCATGGAACATAACTTTACTCCCCATTCCTAGGTGCACATTCTCATAATGAGACTACCTAATATCAAACTCAATTGAGCTAGGTATCTTCCATAAGTCTAAGTTTATCCCTAGACTAGATTATAGTGTTCGTAACCAACCTTAATATCATCTCTATTCTTGGGTGACACTAACCTAATTCTAGTGTGTTTATAATCCATACAGAGCATTATGTATAATTATTCTTTTATCTTCTTAGCAATGTAATTTTTAATACTATTATATGATGTTATCTATTTAATCCTAACATTAAATAGAACCATATCTCGTTCGCACATAGCACAGTATATATCCTAACATATAATCCAGACAATAAGTACATAATTAACATACGACTTCTAGAAGATATTTAATATTTTAATTAATACTCATTAAATCATGTTCATGAAAGGGACTATACACTCACTTGACAAAGTGTTTAGCGATTGGTGAATTAGGTAGAGCTTCGCCTTATATATCTTTCCAACAGACTTAGATGTACATAGCGCTAAGTCTTAGTCTAATTTAATACTTCATGGAACTATTATTTTACGGATTTGGATTTCTTAACAATCCCAAAGTCTACTTCAAGATCTAAATAATGAATAACCATGTAGGATTATATCGGAGGCAGGGTCCGTTTGGTATTAAAGTATATTGTTTGGAAATCTCACTTTAAATACCTCACTAAATCCAGCCTAGACATCACTCTCAAAAGTATATCAATCAGTATAACGACATGGAATTATTGATATATCTTATTTATAGGTTCACAATAACAATTTATGATCATAAATAAAAGTTACACTGAAAACGATATAATGTAGCTTAACTTACAGATGATTTAGTGAAAAGTTGGTAATTATGCGAGCAGAATTTTAATCCAGGAGCTTTTATTCACCGGCTATCTAACACTGCAGGGCTTCTGCTTGATAGTTACTACTACTTCATAGATCGCAGGGCTTCGTCGAAGCCTAAAAATCGAAGGAAATCGAGAGAGAAAGTGTGGGTAGTGTGAAAGAGAATGCAATTAAGCATATATATATATATATATATATATATATATATATATATATATATAGCCCATATGTGTGTCACACACTCTAGCCATGCCAATCCTCTCGTTTTGCGACACGTATTAGGTCCAAATTTGTCCGCTTCCTTATTTCAGCAGCCTACTGCGCGTCGTGCCCCTCGTGTGTACATGTGTGGATTTTTGATTTTTCAAAAATTGATATCTTCTTCATACGAACTCCATTTTCGACGTTTTTTTTATATCAATGCATAGCTAATGATGAGATCTACAACTTTTATTTAGACTCATCGCCTAATTTTGAATTTATTTGTAAAGATATATTTTTTTCAGACTTAGACTGTTAAAGTCTGTTAAAATTTTATAACTTTCTCATATGATATTTGTTTTCAACTGTCTTTATATCGATGGAACCATATGAACGAGATCTTCAACTATCGTTTAAATTGTTTTTTCCTAACAATGAACCGATCTCTACTTCGGTTTATGACTCATATACTACTGCGCTGAAACTTAGAAAAATCACAATTTCTTCTTTCGAAGTCAGATTTAGGTATTCTTTACATGCACACTCTCGGCCTCTTAGGCTAAAAAACAATTTATCAAAAATTCACTTTTTACGATACACAAAGTCGTGCTGGTTTAATCGCGAAACTTCGAAGAAGCATAACATCTTCATATGAAGTCGGATTTGAACGTTCTTTATATATACAAAATCCTTGTCACATACATTATAACTTTGGTTGAGGTAATTTATCCTAAATAATCTTCTATCAAAAGTCATTTGTATGCTTATTATCTATAAATGGACAAACCCGAATATACGGGCGTTACATAAACTCACTTGAAAACACATATATATGATGAATGAGAATGTTTGAATGAATTACTTAGTTGAGTTGGTTTGTCATACATCAGATATAATGATATACACATAATAATAGTTAATTGTGTGATCTATGTGTAATCTATAGATTTTGTATATACATCATTTTAAATTTAGTTATCTAAAATAAAAATTGCAACTTTGAGGAGACAAGATAAACATTACTTTATTTGTTTGATGACGTGCATAAATATTTATCACGTTTTATTAAATAGTATTCGATAAAATAAAATACGAACCTATTGTAAACAACATTAATATCATCATTATTTTTAGGTTTTGTAATTCATTAGTGATGTTTCTTGTTTTAAGCATTAACATTATGTTTTTTCCGCAAATATTATAACTTGTTTCTCCCATGTTAGATATGGACGGCTAAAGATAATATTTACCTTTATGTTATTTTTATAAAACAAACATTCATATAGTGTTAACATAAAAATTGACAAAAAAAACATTTTAATTTTATGAGACGAAAACGTATTATCAAAAGCAATTCAAAATCTGTAACTTTTTACATTAAAAATAAAAAACAATCAAAAGTATGAGGACTTGAGAAAGCCCGTTCTAGAAAAATTGATAAAATATTTAAAAAATTATACTAAATTACAAAAAATAAAAAATAAGACAAGTGTGTCACCATAAACACCCTACAAGTACAATCAAGTAAGTCGACCATTTAATTGAGCTTGTAATCACCCAACCCGAAGAAAGATCGGATTCCATCAATGAACTATATCTAAAATTCGGGTTTGACCCGTATAGCGCCTGGACCCCTTCCACGTCATCAATCTTAAGGTCCACCTTCTTAGTTCTCGGACTCAAGCTCGGGTACATGATAGCGTCTTTGACCGAAGTGTGGGCCAACCCGAGTATATGCCCAATTTCATGCGTTGCAACTGATTCTAAATCAACGGCCACCTTTGATTTAGTTGATTTAAAATCAACGGCCCATGTCTCAGCTTCATCTAAATGGAGCCGACCGTTTTCCGGCGAAAAAGCGTGAGCCAACACTCCTAAAACACCGTCGAACGGCTCTCCGTCGCCATGATCACCTTTGTAAAATCCGATTTTTATGTCTGCCGACGAGTAATCGTCCGCTTCCGTAAAGTTCACCGGTATCACAGACGACCACCGTGAGAACGAACGCCGAAAAGCATCTTGCACGTCGGAGGAACTAAGGTAATCGATCATATGATTACGGGAAAAAGCGTATGTTAGCGACACCTGAGCTGATCTCCCCCACCGCGGCTCACCGTAAAAATACGCATAGTGTTTAGTGACGTGGATTTTGTCCGTCGACCCTTTCCTTACATCACTTACGCCGCAGCGCGGCGACATGATCTGTGTCACAGTCCCGGCGTCGAGCTTTCCAGTCACCATCAATCCGAGGTTCCTCTGGTAGTTAACGACGGCGGATTCGAAACTATCATCGAATATGTCTGTGAAGTTATCTACGACGTTGTCTGGGATTTGGAGGTATCCAAATCGATGGAAGTACTTCTTGAGCTCAGACATGCCGGAGAAGTTGGCACCCTTGCCGGCGTCGATGAAGTTAACGAAGTTGTTCCAGGTAGCGTTCGGAGAGAGGTCAGCGGGGAACAGAGTGCCGGGAAGGGTTCTGGCGGGAAAGAGAGAAGGCATGAGACAGAGGAAGAAGATGGAGGTTAAGGAGTTATAACTGAAAAACTGGAACATGTTTTGGTTAGTTGTAGTACGATTTCTAAAGTGTTTTGATTTAGTACAATTTGTGTATTAACACCAAAAATCAAACTATTTATATTGAGCATAATACTCTTTAATATTTATTTATATATATGTATGTGTGTGTGTGAAATATCTTAAAAAACAAAAATAGATAAGAAAGATATACAAGGAAGATGGGACTTGGGATTTAGAGAAATGGAAGAATCTTTGGACCAAAGTGCGAGTCTTTTTTTCTTTCTGATTATGACTAGTTTTTGATAGAGATGTTCTAAGGTGGGTGAACCACTGGGTTGGGGTTCTATTCCTTTTCATTTAATTTATTTTTATATGTTTAATTCACTTAAATAATTTAGTAATAGTACTCTTTTTGTTCTAATGGCGTCATTTTCGTTAAATTTTTTAAGCAAATGGTCAATTTAAGGATAAGGAGACGAATGAAAAGGAAATAACAGATTATAACA
This sequence comes from Lactuca sativa, assembly GCF_002870075.4. NCBI lineage: Eukaryota > Viridiplantae > Streptophyta > Magnoliopsida > Asterales > Asteraceae > Lactuca > Lactuca sativa. Next base: position 24,186,160 of record NC_056628.2, read on the forward strand.
TCAATTCAGTGAGAGAATCTAAAACATTGTTTCGTTGTCTTATTGAATCATTGGAAGTCGATGTACTCTTGTGGTGATGTTAAGATAAGAATGCGATATAACTAATAAAACAGTCCTCTCTATTAAAAAGTTAAAACTCTGCATCATATTCTTTTTTTTTCTCTTAAGGAAATAATTACAAAGACATAAGGGGTAAAATTGAAATTTACCTTCAAGATGTTTGAACGTAGAACCGGTTTGTGGACAAGCGTCAAGAAATAGTGTTTACCTTTTTTTTTAGTGAATCACTGAATAGTCAATCACTTATTCCTTCAAACATTTTTTTATTAAATAACCAATTTCCCACTTAAATGGACATTACATGTTTAATATTACTACTCATATATATGTCTTAACTCTGAAGTAGGGAAAATTCTTAATTATTCAACACATACTGATCTAACCATTATTAGCAACTGCTAAATGTGTGATTGATGTATCTTGTTTTTATATTTGGGCATGCTATTTGTTATGTATCATGCAGATGATAATAAAAGAATAAAAGGCTGAAAAGGCTTTATTTGATTATGGTTAATTTCAAAGAAAAAATAGAAATAGGGGTGATGATTTTAAGGTTGAAAATGGAAGGTGTTAAACCACAAATCCTAGTGGTTTTTCAGTTGAGAAATTTTCTTGTTTGTTGACCTACAATTAGGTAAAATTACCATCAAACCCCTATAATCATCCATATAAAATAAAGTCGCGTCATTTTTTTTCTAATTATATATGAAAAATAATGTGACTATGTGCAACAACTCAAACCCTAACTTTCAACTACTCAAACCCAAACTTTCCTATGTCACCTTTGAATTATTGTTTGTTTTTATGTTTATTATATTTGATAGATAATTGTTTTTTTTTTTCTAAACAAAAAGTAGAAAAAAATTATACTTCATAAGAATAAACAAAAATTTATGAAATCATTTATAAAAAACAATCACCTTTAGCCTTTTCTATAGTAGATTATTTATTCTTATAAAAAAATATAGTTGTACCACCTTTATGGGTATGATTGATGGTGTGAGTGTAGATCATAGTCTAGCATTGTCGGATTATTGTAAGGAATTATATGTATTAATATTTATTTAGATACTATAATTAAAACTTGCTGAAATGGTTGTAGTTGGTTCTAAAAATTGTTGAATTCATGGTTATGTTGCTGAAATTATTTATTTGGTTTGAAATATGGTTTGATTTTGATGAGATATTGTTGATTTTGATGAAATGCTGCTGATTTTGGTTTGATTTATCAGCTATGGTTTCTTTCTCATGTTTATTTTACTTGCATATGAACCATTTGATGAAATGTCTAATGAAATTGTTTCAACTTATGATTGATTTAAATTTCTTTGTCTTGAATCTTTTTACAGAAAAGAAACCTTGGATGATAAAAACTGTTTGTATGTAGATTTGTTAATATTCTCTCTTAAAATGTTCAATCTGGATGATAAAATCTCATATATCCTTTGTTTGGTTGATATAGGTGATTGATAATGACCAAGATGTTATCAAGATGAGGGTGATAATGGATGCAATTTTCATTGTGATTTACACCTAAAACCTTGGGTGCTTCATCATTGCTACTTGTAATTCGATTAGTCTGATTCTTCTATTATTAGAATATCAATAGGTCATTTTGCTATTTTAGCTTTGTTTCTTATGCCTTGGATGATTTGTATACCTGCAAACTCAATCCAGGTTAGTTTATTAGTGGTGTTTCATTTTTGGTGAAAGTTTTTTATTCTTTTCTTCTAGTAACGCAATAATTAATTACGTTTAATTTCTTTCGGGAGTGGGTGAAAGTAAATTCAATTCTCCTCAAATGTCAACAAAAACTACATGCTAAATGAGGTAATTATGTACAAGTATCTATCATGATTTCTAAATTAACATATAATGGAATAAAAATAGATATTGTTTTTACCTTTCTAATTTATTGTAAGAACAAAGTTCCTGGGGTTTTTCAAGCTGACCAATCTGATACCACATATACAGGTACAATGTGCATGGTCATCAACATCACACCCATCAAGAATTACCACTAGAATGCTCTATGAAACTTATATTTTGAAAAGCAGGTTTTAATTAGTATGGAAATGCTTTTGAGAAAATTAGAAGAAAAAATATTAATTTTGTCATTAAATTCATCTGTAGTTGTTTGTACTTTTGATAAAAGTTGGTACCAAGTGCAAGTAACATTGTTTCTTTTAACACCATTCTGAATTTGTGCTGTGAATTGTATTCATTGGTCTTAGAGTATGCACTTGACTTTTTTGACCTTCTAATTCCTGCTATCCTAATTATGATCGCGGCTCACAACATCATCAATCATGTAAGTAAATTATGAGCATATGTCACAATCATGTGAGATAAGGGTAAGAATGTGCCTCAATAAGTCCAATGGCTATTATGTGAGGTCCGCATTTGAAATAATCATAAGCTTCTTGTGCATTGTTGTGACATCCCCATTTTCACGGCCAGAAAATACCGATTTTGTTTATGCTTTATAAAAATCAGAGTACTTCTTTTAATAAAAATGTTACGGAATTTGTTACCAGAAAAACATGATGAATACGTTATTAAAACATTTTCGAAGAAACATATTTTATTCATTTTAAAACGTTTGAGATGTCATCGTTAATACAAAAACATAAGCATAAATAGAACTTACATTTATTTACACTAGTGATCTACATCTCTTTAAATCTCTCAATGTAATGTGACTTCATATCAACATCTGTGATATAAATAAACCGAGTGGGTTAGGTTGGGAAACCTGGTGAGTACATAGGGTTTTCAACCCACAATAATATAATTATTATGTTCAAACAATCAAACAATCAACCCAATTACCCATCCCCATTATCTTCTTTATTCTTAAGGATCTACCCTAAGAATCAACCATTCCTCGTTCATACATTCCTAAGGATCATCCTAAGGAATCGGCACGAAGTCCATCGTCACCGGGGTTTAGGCACTAAGTCTGCATAGTCGCCAGAATTTATACAATAGGCACTAAGTTTGCATAGTCGCCAGGGTTTTGGCACCAAGTCTGCATGATCACCAGGGTCTAGGCATCAACTCTGCATGATCACCAAGGTTTAGAGTACACCGAGTGAACACATCGTTCACAACACCTACAGGTTGTGAGCCTGCTAGTGTTCCACTGGACTGTCTAGAATAGTCCGTGGTTGTCATCCATACTCTGCTGAATGACGGGGACATCGTTTGGGAAAAAGGCTTCTCACATCGTACACCTCTCACCCATACCTCATAGTCTATATCACCTCTCAACTCATCGTCCAACTCATATTTCTTCTATTATATCTACCCATGTTTTACCCCAACATTTTCGTAGATATAAAATACATATATAGTTTAAATCATTTAAAACATGTATAAAATCTTTCACCGAGCATAGACAGCAAGTAAACAGACAATATGCACACATAGCACGTAGTAAATACTTCATATCTATGTGTAAGTTGAAGGGGACCATGCACTCACCTGAAAGGTGGTGACTCAGCACTCGGACAACGCTTCGATACTCTCAAAACAATTTCCTTCGATAAAACCTAGTATCAATACCACTAGGGTTTAGTCTAACGATAACCGCGACAAATTAATAGTCTGACTATTATTATTATTATATAAGCGTTAAATAACACTTAATATAACTCATAATAATAGCCCAAATAATTATTTTAAGGACCTAATAACATTACTATAATTATTTGGAAGCTATATTAAAAATTGCGTAAGCGTAACTCACTTACAGCAAATTTTATCGAAAATCGGAACTTTATTTGGAGCAACGTTTCGAAACCGAAAGACACTTTTTCTTGGGACTCCGGGAGCCTCGGGGCTTCCTTAGGGTGCTAGGGGGTTTACCTAGGCTTAGGAGGGGGTTAGGGGGTAGTGAGAGAAAGTAGAGTGAGAAAGTTGGAGTGAATTTGTGAGAAAATATGGCAGCCATCGCAGCCCTTTTATAGGTTGGTCCTCGGACGTACGCTGGGCGTACAGGTCCTCGGACGCAGGGCGTAACCTCGGTCGTACAACACATGTCGCGAAGGGGGTGGGTCATCGTGGACGTCTCGGAACCGCAGAGGGCAGTTGTACACGGCGCGTACCCGAGCTTGGACGCTGGGCGTAATGCGAGGGTGGCGTGTCACTCATCCGAAGTGGGTTCATCGGACGGCTGGGAGCTAGGCCACGTCATCAATCCATGCATCAGTTTCGCAAATCTCACCCTCAACTTCTAAAAATCGTAACTTTCGCATACGAGCTTCGTTTTCGACGTTCTTTATATCCACGCGAAGGTGGGGACGTACTCTACAACTTTCGTTTAGACTCCGTCGGCTAATTTTGACTCAATTTTAAATTTTATATTATTAACAGGCCGGGATAGGATTGGTCCGTTAAATCCTCATAACTTCTTCATCCGACGTCCGTTTTCGCCCATCTTTTTCTCGTTACGCTACTCTTAACGAGATCTTCGATTCTCGTTTAGGTCGTGTCTGCTAAAAATCACTCAATCTAATATTCGAATTTCGGGCTGTACACTGTTAATCCGAAACTTCGAAAAATCATAACTTCTTCATACAAAGTCAGATTTGGGCGTTCTTTTTATCGATGTTCTTAGTTTAACATACTCTACGACTTTCGTTTATATCGCTAAGGCTTAAACTCGCTCTATCGTAAATTCACTATTTACGCTACCCGGTGTCGTGCCGGTTCCGTCGCGAAACTAGACAGGTCATAACTTCTTCGTTATAACTCGGATTTCGGCGTTCTTTATATGTATGGAAACCTTGTGACATATACTACAACTTGGTTCAAATTATTTATTCTAAATAATCTTTTGTCGAAAAGTCGTTTTCGACCCTTATTGCCTCTAAATTGACTAATCCGGATCTACGGGCGTTACAATTGTAAACTTGTGGAAGTGGCTTTGTCCACATTTTAGAGATATATTAATAATACATTATATATATATATATATATATATATATATATATATATATACATATATATATATATATATATATATATATATATATATGTACCCAAGGCTTTAAGGTCAACCATGATGAGATTTGTGCAAGAGAGTTCTGTATAGCAGATGGATTATTGTTGACATAAATGGCAAAAATGGTCTAAAATGGAGACAGATTGAAGAAAGTGGTGCCAATGAAGAACCTGAACAACTCCTTGGGAACTTTAAATAATCAAAAGAAAAAAAAACTAAAGAAAGTATATAATAACAATCACAATGTGAAAATGTTGTATGTTGAGTGCACTATGAAAAGGTTACAAAAGGCTATACACACGAATAACAAAGAAAACCTTAATAAACAATAAAAGTATTCTACTTTGAATAGAATCTAAAAAACTGATAAGTTTGCAATTGAAATTTTAAACATAACTGATATTTCTCCCATCCAGATCCTACACAGTAAAGGAAATCGTATTGGCTCATCAATGTCACTTCATAATAACAACACAAGTAAATGAAATGTTCCCAAATACAAAATAACTGATATATTGTAAATCAGAAGAAAAAAGGAAAGAAATCAACAAACTCACTGCAACAGTGGCGATGGAGAGCAACTGTGATTCAGGTAGTGGATTTGCTTGAAAGGAAACAAAATGAAGAAAAAGCGAGTCTAAAGAGTCCAAAAGCTGAGAAAGAACAATGAAATTTGTACATATGAAAAATCAAAATTAATAGAGAATACAAAAATCAAGAATCCTACCTAGTTTAAACAACGATGTTCAACCAATGTTCTCTTCCTCATCTTGGTTATATGGTTGATAAATGGTATATGAATGATGAAATGAAGGATTTAGAAACAAAAGTGGAGAAAGTATTTAGAAGCTACCAAGTGTGATTTATGTCCAAGGATCCAAAATTGCAATTGTTGATAGGCGACTTGTAAATTGTTACCAGAGAATTAGAGTTTAAAAGAGAAAAATAGAGGAGAAAGATGGGACGATTAATGTTTTCGGACAAATGGAGAAACTGATTTGCTTTCGATAAATAATATAATGGCTGAATTTAAAGATTTTGTAGTTAGCTGCAATTGTGTTTGACCAAAATATTGGTCAACAATGATGTCAACAAACAGACCTAAAGGTGGAAAACAAATGATTGGAATACAATCAAGGATCATTATTGTTTTATTGGTGAATGAAATGTTATCTTTTAATACTTTCTCCGTCCCATATAAATAGTCCATATAAATATCCTTTTAAATACCCCTCATTATTAGTTAAACTATCGTAGAGATAAATGCAACTACAAAGGAATTAAATACAACAAAAAGGTAAGACTGTCATTTTATTTAATAAAGTCAGTAGTAACTAATGTTTTCTTAAGAGTAAACTACACGAATGGTCCCTATGGTTTGGGGTAATTTATACGTTTGGTCCCTAACTTATTTTTTTAACTCGGAAGGTCCCTGCTATTTTGTTTTTGTTAGGTGTTTGGTCCCTACTGTTTGTTTTTGTTACACATTTGGTCTCTGTCTTACCTAAAAAGACTATTATTTAAATAGGAAAAAATGGTGAGGTATGTAAGGTAAAGTGAAAAGGTGGAGTTAGGGGTGTGTTTATTTAAATAAATTAAAAAAATCAATGACAAAATAGTCTTTTTAGGTAAGACAGCGACTAAGCGTGTAAAAAAACAAACAGTAGGGACCTTCCGAGTTAAAAAAATAAGTTAAGGATCAAACATGCAAATTACCCTAAACCATAGGGACCATTCGTGTAATTTACTCTTTTCTTAATCTGTATGTTTTTTGTTTGGTGGACAATAATTTTGGGAAGGAAGGAGTAATATTTAAAGATTGTAACTAACTATAGTTCTTTACTTAAAAGGGCCTCATCACCTTGGGCCTGAAATCTCCTTGGAGTGGCCCTTACACACAACAAAGAACAAGGAAAAAGACCTCTACCATAAACTGCACTACATACATGATACTATGATACATCACATCACCCAACAAGCAAAAAACATCACCAAACAAGCAACAAACTGGGAAAGGGAATCACTTTTATTTCTAATTTCTGCATTCCTTATGTTATACAAACAAGAGAAATAGAATAAATTCCATTTCTTTCTTTTCATTTCTCCATACTCCTCTATTACATTGTCGTTCCTTCAAACTAACAGAAAATTCCACATCTTTTATATGTGGTTTCACTTTTACAGTTTACTTTGAATGTATCTAATATAAATGGGCCTATAAATAACAAATATTTTCAAAAATCTTTCGCCATAAGAAGCTCAAAAGAACATTATCATTATGACGATAATCTGCCCACCAGAATGCCACCAAACACAATAGCTCCAAACCACTTGTTTGACACAAATCTACAACCCAAATCACACATCCAAAATAAGCATCATATGCATGACAAAATAGCAACATACTTGACTCTTTTTAGTTTTTACCCATAACAACAACATACTTATATTTTTTTTACCCATTAAAGACTTCAGTTATTATTATACCCATTATGTAAAATGACTTACTTTTTTTCAGGCTATATATTAGTCATTATCACTAGTAAAAAAATGACTTACTTTCTACTGCAATCGGCTCCAGATGACGTGTCTACTGTCCAAATTTGCCATGCTAACTGGCTTGATGCCCCTGTCAAAAACACATAATATGGCCATCCTGTTTCACCCACTTCATATCAGCACATTATTATGCCATCAAACTTCAAACACATTATACATATATTTTTATAAAGATTCCAAGTTTAGAAAACCAATTTACTCATACCAATAAAAAAAGTAAAAGTATTACCAAGATTTGCATTGAAGCCACTGAGTGCAAGGCTACAAATGCAAGCAACTCCGAATCCAGTTACCCATTTCTTTGTGGAATCCCCAAATCTCAAGGCTGTAGACTTAACTCCAACTAACTTATCATCTTCTTTATCCTGTATATATATGTATATGTGTGTAATCAACATGAATGAACAATCTAGCCTATATAGTTAACTACTCTCTTTTACCTGATGGGCGTATATTGTATCGTAGACAAGTGTCCAAAACACACCAGAAAGATACAGAGGCAAAACAACAGCAGGATCTAGGCTTCCTCTAATGGCAGACCATCCTAGTAAGGCTCCCCAATTAAAAGTTAAACCAAGATATGCTTGAGGCTGCAAAGTGCAAACAAACATAGATGTCCATGTGTAATTTTACCTAACAAAAAGACAAAAAGATAAAGGACTATATGAAATGGATTTTTAACCCACCCAAAATGTAATCCTTTTCATAAGGGGATACGAAAAGACAAGTAGCAATGATGAAGCACCCAATATGCGGCTGTATAACAAACAAAACAGTAGTAATCATCAGAGCTGAAAGGAACTTTCTTCTATGGAAAACTATGCATTTACTATAGAAGTTGATATACGGACCTACCTATAGTTGTTAAGCTGAAGAAGGATACCAAGACCCAAAAGCAATTGAAAACCAAGAAAAGAAACCCCTTGAAATGGTGTTAATGCACCACTTGCAATTGGCCTTGACTTCGTTCGTTCCACCTGCATCAATAAGCTAATTGATTCATTACTATCACATCACATACATACATGCAGCATGGACATATAATGATATGCTCAGAACATTCAAAATAACTTAGAGACATATAATATAAGTTTATGTTTATAGACCTTTGTATCAATATCTCGATCAAGCAGATCATTGATAGTACATCCAGCACCCCTTAATAGAAAAGCTCCACAACCAAATAGTGTCAACATCTTCATATCAGGAAGGTTTCCAGGGGAGGCTGCTAATGTGATTGACCTACATTACATATGAGTTAGGGTACATACATCATCAGCCATTCCAAGAAAGAACCAACTTTCTGTTTTATAGTTGTAATTTTAAGCAAAATTGATCATCCTCCATTTTCAAAACAAAGAATACTGTTTATAAAGAAAGTCAAAAGTATAAATCTTACCACATACATGGCCAGGCTAGTAACCAAGTCCCAATAGGCTTATCCAGCCGAGCAAGATGTGCATAGGGCCGAATCTTTTCAGGCAAATACAAATCAATCCAAGATACAGAAGAAGAAGAAGAAGAAGAACCCTTGTTGTTCTTCAACTCCTCATCACGTTTTGCCTTTTCTTCTTCATCCCTTAAACTATGCGAAGACGTGGAAATGCCACAACTCTGGCCTAATCTAATCAAATCAAAGTATTTAAACTTGGAGTTATCAAAATTAGGAATGTAAAATTCGTGATTTTGTCTGTGGTCAGAGTAATAGTGGTTTAAACTAGGTTTTGGAGGTGGGGGATTTGTTAGATGAGGGGAAATGGATTGAGAGAGTGTGAGTGAGATATGCTGATGCAAGGGTTGAAGATAACGAGAAGATCGAGAGAAACGGAGTAATAACGCCATCTTTAGCTAGGGTTATAGAAAGACAAGAGCTTGGGAAATTGATTTTCGCATTGAACTTTCTTTAATGTATAAAGTTCCTAGGAATTCTTCAGGGTCTGAATTATTCATACATATGAATGGCACACAGCTGAAAAATCCGCATCTGAATAAAAACATACTGTTTCGTTAGACGTCTGAATAGTTGTGCTTAATAATCCTTTTGGTAAGCATGTTAAGTGGATATAATGTATAATTTGCACAAAACTAGCGTATAAAAGTAAAATAGTTACAATTTTGGATAAAAATTATTGAAATAATGTATACAATCAGATCTGTTCTTGAACATGTAAATGAAAAATATCGCTACTTAAAGAAAAACACACAACAACCGGAAGTTGATCGATTCCTTGCAAATCCATGTTTCTTGGGTGGTTTCTAAACAGCCTGCACATAGAGCATGTCCTCATAATGATAAAAATGCACATAATATACATGAATTCTGATCATTGCTAGTATGATATTTAACTGTCTTGCAAATAAATGAAGATATTTTTGCTTTGAAATACATATATCCAAACCAGTAACTGTGAAACTCTAATTTCATTCTGAAATGGAGTCAAACATAGGTATGTTACTAGAAAAGAAACAAAAAGAGAGTAAAGACATCCAACATTCAATAGTATACAGAATCCAGACAGGGGATCATCCAATTCAAACTTCATAACTTTTCAGCAAAATCAACAAACAATTTCATCAATCAAATGTGGAGGATAATTTTAGAAATTTTGCATCAGAACATAATTCGACTCAGAAAAAAAAAATTCAGCAAAACCAGCACAGATTCCTTGACATCAGACATAATTCCATCAAATAATTTCAGCAAAAAAACAGCTAACCATCGATTTCAGCAAAAAAAAAAAAGAAACCCGATTTCAGCGTATTTGGGGGAGAGAAAAAAAAAAAGGAAAACTGAAGAACGGTATATACCTGGAGCGACATCTGCTATGCGACGGTGGCGCCGGAGGGTAGCGACGGAGATGCGAAGGTGTAGGAGGGTGGCGCCGGAGATGCGAAGCAGGAGAGCTGTGGAGGAGTGGAGCGTCGGAGGGTTGAGAGAGAAGAGGCGTCGATTGTTTCTACTTATTAAGATGGTGTATAACCAAACGCTCTGAATACAGATTCGGAGCTACCTCTAACAAAGTGATCGAAAAGTTTTCAATATGATCGACAAGTTTTGTGAGTCTATCATATGTTTTCATGGTTAAGTAGTGTTAAGTCCCAGAGGTGGTTAATATTTGGTCAATCTTTGACTAATGAAGAGGAAGGATTAGGGTCTTTTACATTGTTGGTTCATTACGTTCGAATTTGGGCCGGTATGAGTTGAAAGTCTTGTTGGCTCATATGTGGGAGATCTTTGACTAACAAGAATACTGATGCGGGAGTTGAGTTGGATCATAAGTTGCATTTGGTTTGGTGGTGCATGGGTGTTGGGTCATGAGATATGGGACTAGGTTGGAAACTGGGTTGGTCCCTATGGAAATAGGGTCGGCCCGAGATCAGAGGTATCTATTTTTAACTGATAAAAAATTGGACCCATTTTTTAACAACCAATTACAAATAAGTTTTATAAAAATCTAAACCGTTTTATTTCGGATTTTTTTTTAAAAAAAAACGGGTGTTGTTAAAACACACCCAAAAATTGGGTTGAAACTAATTAAAGTCAAAACCACTTTTATATCTTTGGGTAAATTACACCAATCGTCCCTCGTGTATATGTCAGAAAGCGTGTATAGTCCTTATTTTCAAAAATTAACTCGGATTGTCCCTTATTTGTTTTAAACTTGCACATTTCATCCCTATTGACTTGAAATGACTATTTTGCCCTTAATTTATTTTTCCATTTTCTTTTATTTGTTTATCAGTTTTAAATTAAAAGAAGAAAACAATTAATCCCCACTCTTCCCCAAATCCCAGCTCCTTCTACCTAAATTCGTCTCCCTCTTTCTCACCTTCCCTTCACCAATGCCGACAAAAACCCCAACACAAATAGACAAGATCATCAAGTCGTATGAAATCAAACTGATGCAAAAACCCATCAAAATCAAACCCAAATGAAATCAACTTAATCTTCTGAAATCAGCTTAACCTAAGAACAGATTCTTCGTCGGAAGTGGAAAGGAGATAACAGAGATTGAAAATGCTTTTTTGGATGCATAGATGAAAACCAAACCAACACACATGTTAGAACACCTCACACATCAAAAGGCATTGCAAATGAAGAAAGTGAAAACGATTGGAAGTTTATAGATTTGGAAGTCAGAAAAATGTAAAGAACCAACCTTAGAAGCATGGGTGGAACCTGTAATCGGGAAAACTTCATTTAAAAGACCTAAATACAATAAAATGAAAATCGGAAATACAAAAGCTTTGGAAGCAGCATTGTGTGCATCAATGAAAAACCTAGAATTAGGAAAACGGAGGTTGCATTAGAGCATGCTCACAGATATTATCAAAAATACAAGATGGTTTTATGGGCCGGAGGGGAAGCTTGTTATTTCTTATCATCGTGAACCCACCACCGATATCCTTCTCCTGCTCTCTTTTCTAATTTTGCATAACCCACCACCTATATATCCTCCCTGAAAACCCATCCTAAACCACCACCATCGATATACAACTAGTGTGTTTATGGTTTTCTCGATCAGTAACACAATAAAAGGGGTGGGGAAGTTTCGTCAGAGGATGGTCATCGGTGATTGGACGATGAGTTGAAGGTCTCCGTTTTCCCTCTAATCGTCGATTTTGTATGTGTGTTTGTATCTCTCCGATTGTGAATGAGTTGGGGTGATGAAGGGGAGGGTACTTTTATTATTTAGTTTTTAATTGAAAATCATAATAAAAGCATTAAATTAGTTTTAAAAAAAAATACAAGGGTATTTTGGTCATTTCAAATTTGGTATGGACTAAGTTTGCAACAAAATCGTCTTTCAGGGACGAAGTGTGCACATTTTAAGCAAACGAGGGATAGCCCGAGTTAATTTTTGAAAATAGGGACTAAACACGTTTTCTGGCATATGCACGACGGATGATTGGTGTAATTTACCCTATATTTTTAAACCCAAATTGACAAGACTTTAAGACTTTTATGTATTTTTTATATTTTTTAATTAACTTCATAATCCCATATTTTACTATATTTTTTTATATCTTTTATTTTATAATATATTATCAAAGATGAAATAATTTTAACACTTTTACCCCTTATAGTTAAAATATATTTTTTAATTTATACCCATCTTTATTTTAAAAAAATTACTTTCAATCCTTGTTAATATATTATTAATATATTGATATTTCAACTTTTTCACACACATATACACACGAATGTAAATATTTTCAGTTTATACCCTTCTTTATTATAAAAGATAATAACATTCCCCAGGCAAAACTAATAACTATATTTATATTTATGGTCCTTTAACTTACCCTATATTTACAATAAATATCATATCTTTATTTTAGTGCGGTGTAAATGAATACCACTACGATCAAATCAAAATAATAGAACTATATTTACATTTATCATCCTTTAACTTAGCCTATAATTTATATAGTATTTTTTCATGCCTAAAGTTTTACTTGTAACATCCCGGAATAGCAAGAGTATAGTTGAAGGGCTAAAAGAGTAAAATTGGAAGGGGAACTCGGCGAGTCCATGGGTGGACTCGGCGAGTAGAGTCGCGACTTGGTCGCGTATTAAGCGGCCGACTCGGCGAGTCAGTAAGATAGACTCGGCGAGTAGGCGCTGAATGGAGAAAACCCTAAATCCGGAGGTTGAGCCCTATATAAAGAACATTATGTTTCCTCCCCAACCTCCTTATCATCCCTTGAGTTCCAGAAACCCTAATTTCGTGAGGAAACCCCATTGTTGAGTGAATTGGAGCTTGGAGAGGTGGTTGTTGAAGAGATCTTGAAGGAAAAGAGACTTGGATCAAAGGGCTTTGCAAGGATTCGGGTTAATCTTCTCTTGGAGCTTCCTTTTGAGGTATCATTTCATTGTTTGAGCTGCTATTGTCTAGATCATTCATTTTGGGGGTGTTAGAGATCATATCTTTTGGTGTTTTGGAGTTTAGAGGTTAGATATGAGGTTGCTACCTCAGATCTGGAATGGAGAAGGGTTGGAATGCATGAAAGTCCCTGTGTTTGAGTGTGTAGTGAAGCTATCATGTCCCAAACCCTAGCCCTAAACTGTAAAAGGCCTAGAACTCTTTGGATTCACGTAAAGTTTGCCACTTTACGTGATGGATGGGTTGTAGGAGGCTAGATCTATGTTTTGGATCAATTGCATGGCCTGGAATGCTTCTGTATAGATTCAGACCGATGGTACTCGGCGAGTCACATGGGTAGACTCGACGAGTTGCTTGAAGATAGGTTGGGACTCGACGAGTTGGAAGAACAACTCGGCGAGTTGGATGAAGATGGCCTGGAACTCGACGAGTTGGAAGAACAACTCGGCGAGTAGGTTGAAGATAGCCTTAGACTCGGCGAGTCTTGTCGAAGAGTCCCAATCTTTTCTGGTTGAGCCGTGAATCGGTGAGTCAAAGGATGACTTGGTGAGTTGTGTGTGAGTGGACTCAGAGTTGTTGGACTCGGCGAGTCTCGGGGTGACTCGGCGAGTTGAGTTGCGGATTGGGGGAATTCTGAGCATGGGGACTCGGTGAGTCATCGGGTTGACTCGGCGAGTAGAGTCAGTCAGGGGTTGACTTTGACTTTGACCAAGGGTTGACCAGTGGTTTCCAGGGGCATTTTGGTAATTGTTGGTTATTGTTTTGAGTTTAGTGCCTTGGTGATTGTCCAGTGGTGGAGATCGTATCAGTGATCGGAGCAGCTTGGATTATCTGTTCAGTCGGCAGTTTCAAGGTGAGTTATCCTCACTATATCAACAGGGTCTAAGGTACTATGGCCGGCCCTTTATCGGATTGAGATCCGGGTATTTGATGTTATTGCTTGATATGTTGCATACTAGTAGCTAGGATGGTATGTGTTAGAGGCCTGATTGAGATTGGTATTCTGAGATGTAGGGTGATGCTATGTTAGTGACCTGTTAGGTCGATATCCTGGTTAGGATGATGATATGACATGTGATCTGTTTGATTGGTTAGTTGACTGTGAATTGTTATGTGATTGTATGTTTATGTGCACATGGTTGTTTGGACTGGAGTTGGGTTGAGGCGGGTCCTGCTTTGTGCTGTAGGCCAAGATACCCAGGGCGGACCGGTTGTCCCGAAGGCCCAGCGAGTGGTCCGGATAGGCTGTAGGCCCCAAGAGGGCGGACCAGACGTGCCGAGGCTCGGAGAGTGGACCAGGCCGACTGAAGGCCCGGTGCAGGCGGACCAGTCATACTGTAGACTCAGAGAGTGGACCAGGTGGATTGTAGGCCCGGTGAGGGCGGACCAATCACACTGCAGACTCGATGTATGTGGTTAGATTTAGAGAGTGGACCAGGTGGATTGAAGGCCCGGTGCAGGCGGACCAATCCCACTGCAGACTCGAGGATTATGGCTAGACTCAGAGGGTGGACCAGGTGGACTGTTGGCCGGTGCGGCGGACCAGTCACACAGTAGACCCGAAGTGCATGACTGTCCTGTGATCGGATATGTTATGGCATGTTATGCGTGTTTGGTATATGTGGTTGGTATTTTGGGGATATCTCACTAAGATTTCGGGCTTACAGTTGTGGTTTTATGTTTTTCAGGTTCTACAGGAGACCGTGGCAAGGCGAAGGCGTGATCGTACCGCTCATCGTGTTTATGTTGTGATGAGATTCTGGGAATACTTAAAATAAACTGTAATGAAAACCTTTTTGTAATAACTTTAATGGAATCGAGTTGTTTTCGAAAATTTTAAATTGGTTTAAATTTTTGGTCGTTACATTACTATTAATGAATGTGTCCCAAACTTCATTTTCAGTGTACGATAGTTTGCAAAACGATAGGCTAAGTAAAAGAAAATGAGTTTGCCAGAATATTTGTCACCGTTTGATGAGTTCAATTACGAGGTATGTTTGTTTATTATTATTCATATATTTATGTTTTTATATATCACATATTTATATTTGTATGTATTGATTAGGCTAATGATATTTACACAAACAATGCATCTCAAGATGACAAGAATGAAAATACTTACTTCATTAGTGACACGTCAAAATTTGAAACTAACATGATATAAACTTTTAGATTTATTAATATTGTTATTAGTCAATAAGTTTACTTGTATCTAATCAAAAAAATATTTTTTAGGTGAATCTGAAACTGAGGAAGCATACAATTCCAATCTCTTACAAGTCGAAAACATTTTGGTGGACTATAAAGGTATTTATTTAACATATCTTTTAGATTTGTTAGTTTATATATATATATATATATATATATATATATATATATATATATATATATATATATATATATATATTCAAAATTGATGTAAGTGTATTATGTTTCAGAAGTTATTACTTACTTGAAGAAAACGTGGTTGACACAATATAAAAAAAGTTTGTATCTGTTTGGACTGACATATTTCTCCATTTTGGGAATTACACAACTAATAGAGTGGAGAGTCAGCATGCCAAAGTAAAATTATACTTGGACTCATCATAACCAAATTTAGCGACAGTATTACCAAGAATTCATGATGTTGTTCAGTCACAAGACTATGTTATCAAAGCAAGTTTAGGACAGAGCATGATTATTGCACGACATCGTTTCGTCCATCCAATTTTCAGATATTTGGTTGGTAATGTTTCAACTTATGCACTTGAAATAATTTTCAAGGAATTTGAACAAATCAAATTCCTTGAAAATTGTGGATGTCAACTGCGTACTAGTCACAGACTACCATGTGCGCACGAACAAGCGGTATATTTAAAAAATGAAAATCCAATACCACTTGATTCCATTCATAACTTTTGGAAAAAAATAATTTAGATCCATGCATCCGACTAGAAGATGATGATGTTGATGTTAAAGGCCAAACGTCTAACACACAGCTGAAAAAACAATCAAGATCTAGTAAGTTCAGTTGGGTGCGGAAGTTAAAAGATATATTTTCACCACCAACAACTTCGCTTCGGGAACCTACTTCCCACAAAAAAAAAGATACCAAGTGGACGTTCGTGGTTGAGTACACAAACAAGACCTACTGTTCTGCCTACTCAAGATCCAACGACTTAATATCCTCGTAGACATAGTTTTGCGACGTCTAAGTCAGATTATAACGGGTCTAATCAGTTTGAATTAAAACCAGTAACCAGAGATGCACAATACATTTTCATTTCAACAACCTTCAACATTTTATTCAAATTCACTTATGAGTGAAATTCCAAATGAATTTCATCCGTACGTTACAAACATTAAAGATACGGAGGGAGATGGAAATTGTGGACTTCGGGCAATAGTTGTCTCCCTCGGGTATAGTCAAAATTATTGGCGTCAAATCCGCTCAGAATTACACAACGAGTTATTAGAAAATTAGGGCCGATATGCAATGATTTTCAGGATGATATAAACAATGTACATCACTCGTTGAGTTTCATTGGATTGCGTTCTGCACAAAGTGAATATTGGTTGATTATGCCGGATACTGGATTCCTCATTGCTAATAACTAATAAGTATGGTGTAATCGTCTATTTTTTAGACAAACAAGGTTCGTCGACATGTTTTCCGCTTTGGCATGGCCCGCAAGACATCTCACATCATAGATCTATTATTATCGCCTTCGTTTATAATGGTCATTACGTAAAAGTTGATTAACAAGAATCACATCCAATGCCTATAATTTTGTCACTTTGGCGTTACCATAAATCAGAACATGCCACTGTATGAGAAATATTGTATAATGCTCGACTTAATGCATATATTCCACCGCATGCACCGCATAATAATTATAATATTCATGTAGTTGATGTCCCTGATAATTAATAAAATTAAAATATGACAGTGTTTGAAAAAACGGTGGTAATTGAAAATGATAATTTTATTTGTTATAGTTGTGAAAAAATATCATATCATATTTTTTTATTGTTCGTTTAATTGTTTGTGATCGCTATTTTTTATTGTTCGAATCATAAACAAACTCGAATTTAAACCGAAAAGTTTATAATTAATTTGAAAAGGTAAAAAAAATTATATGAAATCTACACAAACTCTATTAAAATAAAGAACAAATAAAATTGTTATATAATAATAATAATAATAATAATAATAATAATAATAAATTTTTAAAAGAAAATAAAAAAGAAAAAAGAAGAATAAGTTAATGTCTTTATATGAAATAAGGACTAAAAGTGTAATATTTATAAACTATAGGGATATAACTTATTAATTTTTAAATTAGGGAAAAAAATAAAAATAAAACCAAAGCACAAGGACCATTTCTCCATTTTACTCTAAACAAAAACATTAGTTTTGAAACGTCGTCACCGTTAATCTGTCATTCCTATATACTATCATTACATTTTAAATATTTTTTTAATTGAAATTACTGCTAATGGTTTTAAATAGGTGGTTATGACTTTTTTTTCGGGTGTATTTAAAATCCCCCACGACGGATCCTATTTCACTACCTTGTACACCCTCATCACCTACACCACTACATCCACCACATATGCCTCCTTCACTACCACCCATTCGATGAGACAATTATACACCAACACATCTCTAATTGATTGGTTGTCATAAATACTCTTTCATGCAATCTCTAACACCTACCTAGGTGCAACAATATGTTGTATTTGGGTCCCAAGACAATAAGTTTGATGATAACAAATAATTAAAGTGTGATTTGTTCTTCAACTTCATTAAAATCAATTGTTGGTCAATTTGACATATACCATAAACACTAAATAAGATCAAGTAAAAGGATATGAAGAAAATCTGAAAGCAGAAGCGGGTTCTCATTGGAAAGTAGAGTTCAGGACTTCCATATGATGCTCATACATTTTAGAGGCTTTTAAATTAAAAATCATCAATTGAAATAACGAAATAAGAATACATTTTCCCTTCCGTGGGTTTGAATATGAATTTTTTTTTGAAGTGTTTGTGCAACAAAAAGGTTGAAAATTGGAATTTGGTGTATTTGGCATTGACCTAATTGGCTTACCTGGTCCTTGCTAGACTTGGCAATGGAGCGAGTTTTGACATTGATATGATCCAAACGTATAATAATTATATGGGTTTGGAGCGTAATCTTTTATTCATTTATCTTTTAATGACATGACTAAGCCTTTTATTAAAAGGGTCTGGTATGGATCATCACTGATCCTCTCCGTTTATAACCCGCCCCGAATAAATCTTCAACTTATATATTTATATTTTATATTGTTTATCATTTATTTTTATTTTTAATTCCAATTGAAAGTCCAAAGGGAAATTGTCAAATTGTGTTTCCCTAAGGCTCGAGGAGTCGATACCCAGACTTCCAGTTTACTGCCAAGAATCATGAATTCATTTCATTTATATTTTATCAAGCAATCTTCAATGTCATTTATACATCAATAAAATCATCTATCAATTGGAATAAAGTTTGCAATCACTATTCTTTATTATAGCGATCAACAATAAAAAAAACAATTAGAAGTTGTTGGAATGATGATTTTTAATTCCAATTGAAAGTCCTCAAGTACATAATAAATTTTCTAAATCGACATTTATTTATTTTTTTTAAAATTGTTATTTTAAGTATTAAGTTATAGTAGACATTTTTTATTTAAAAAAACTTATTTTAATAATTAAGTAAAATATGTTTGGTTATTTAGAAAACATACAGGTTACGAAACGGATTTAAATATCTGTTGATTCGGTGGATAAAAGTATGAGTTTGATTATTCAAAACCATGCGAGTTACATAGCGGGTTTAGGATCAGATTTTGAATTCTGGTAAAAAGGTTTGGGTCAAGGCCGATTCATTCCAAACACGCTCTATTGTTAGGTCTAGTCCTTTCGTTGATTGCAATGACTTTACGAGAAAGAATGTCCGGTTAATAATGAAATAAAAGAATGACATGTACAATATAATCTTTTAACGTTATATTTAATAGAAAAACTAACAATGTTAGCCGTAAGGAGTTATGGTGTTCTAAGTTTTATTTAAAGGGACATCCTAAATTTTATTGGAAGGAACCATTCATAAAAAAAAAGTTTTATAAATTCTATTCTGATATAAAAAAAAAAAATTAAACAATGAGAGGACAATTTCTCAAAATTTATCTATTTTTTAAAGTTGTTGACTTTTTGACCTCATAACAAAACCTTTTTTTAAATGAAATGAAAATATGAAATATCTATCTGCGTGGTAAAAAACCAGTTCTTGATTATGACGAGTGAAGGGGGAAGACAGGCGAATTAAATCCTTTCATTCAATGCCATCAACAACACAATAGTGACAGTATTCAATTCGGTTTTTGTATCAGCTACTGCAACTGTAGGTAAAATCCCAATTTAGGGTTTATAGAATGCTCTAATTGATTTTATTCCTCTAACTTATTGCACATTCAGCCGTTTGATCATTGAATTCAAAAAACAATATGATATTATAAGAGAAAAGAAAATCCAAATATAATTTATTATACGTTTATCGTCGAATTTATGATCACAACATTCATCATATTACCTCTGTCTGACGCCATTTATATCACCTTTTGTCGTTTTCCGAAACGATTACCAACAACAGTCATGCCATCATTTAATGACGAGTATATCTTCTTGTATTTACCACAAGGCGCATGAATGATTTACACGAACTTGTTACGAAATTGTGTTTGGTGTGAACTGTGAAGTGAAATGTGTATTACTTTCTTAAAGTGATTGTGCTATTAGTTTCATTAAAGCAGAGAGTCAGACATGCTTTGAGTGTTGTTGAAATTAAGAAACAAACATGAGAATGGTGTATGTTGGTAATGATGAACATACAGATGTTCATGGACAACACAAGCGTTCTAAGAGGTGAATTTCGTTTACATTTTGTCCTTTGATCCTAGTTTTTTAATGAATCATGTGTGGCTCATCTTTTAATATCGTGACGCTATTATGATTTCACAGTCAGTTGGTTTCATCTTTAGTTCACTGTTTGAAGCTCAATCTTGTTCAAGTTATGCTTGAGTGTAAATGTGTCTGATTTCATGAGCAAATTTTGCGATAAAGTTTTCTCTTAACAATAAGTCTTTCTGATGATCCCTTTCAGTGCTTCTGGGCCTATTCATGCTTTGAGAGCAGGAGGAGCTTCACATTCTAAAGAGAATCGGAACCAATCAACAGTAAGAGAAATCAATTCTAAACAGGGACTTCATTGCGATGCAAGGAGTAGCGTCCTGCATTCTTCTCTTCATGAATCTAACAGCAACAAGGACACAGATGTTGCATCAAATCAAAAGGATTCATTGGAAAAGGATGTAAGCATACGATTGATGTGTTTTTAACCATTTATCAAATTTTTAAAGCGAAATTGTACCTTTTGTATGATTTTATTAATATAAACTACATCGCACATTTGAATTACAGATCGAGCAACTTCAAATGCGGTTGCAGCAAGAGAAATCAATGCGGATGTTGCTTGAGAGAGCATTAGGTCGAACATCTAGCAGTTTGTCCCCTGGGCATAGGCATTCTGCAAATCACGTGAGTATTCTACAATGTACACATTCGATTCTTCATTGTTAATTATCTACACCTCAAATTCAAATACCGAGTGTTTTGTTGATGTAGACAAAGGGGTTAATTGCTGAGATCGAATTACTTGAGGAAGAGGTTGTGAATCGCGAGCAGCATGTTCTATCTCTATACAGGTCCATTTTTGAACAATGTGTATCTTCCAAACAAACTTCAGTCCAGACTTCTCCTGCACATGCAATGAAGAAGGAATCAATATCAAGTTCAAGGAAGCATCCAACGATTATCTCCAGCACCTTTTGTTCTTCAAAAACCTTCCCTTTCCGAAACTTTCATGCTCTTTCCACCATGAATGCTGGGAAAGGAAGCTTATTGCAGTCCAAGATAAGGCATAGCAAAGCTAACAGTTGCTCAGATGAAATAGTGAAGGTGTGAAAAAAAAATTATCTGCTTTACCTTTTTGGTGACAATTAACTAATAATGCATCTCTGAATGAATAGGAGATGAAGGGAAACCAGTCTTCATCCAGAAAGAAACCTTGTTTACAGTTAAGTTTAAAAGATCATCTTTACGAGTGCCCCAGCAGATTATCAGAAGAGATGGTGAAATGTATGGCTGCTGCATACTGTTGGCTTCGCACTCCATCATCATCATCATCATCATCAACAACAAATAAGAAATCGTCTTCACTCTCTATTACCAATGGAGAGGATTGCAAGTCAATGGTTGAAATATGTTGGATATCAACTCACAACAACAACTTCTCTCGTGCATCTTATGCCATAAATAGTTATAGGTAACTAAGTGTTTATGCATGATTACTTACTAGTTACTATGTGATTTATTATTAAACATGTATTCAGAGTTTTAGTGGAACAACTGGAGAGGTTGAATTTGAGCCAAATGGAAACAAATGCTCAGACTGCATTTTGGATCAATATGTATAATTCCATGATTATGCATGTAAGTATTTGCTGACTCAAGATGTATAATTATTAATTCCTCTCTCTCACGAGATCTTGATTTTGGTATTTGCAGGCATATCTGGCATATGGAATACCCCACAGCTCTTTGAGAAGGTTAACCTTATTTCACAAGGTAGTGTACTTTCTATTATCAAATTACACTTTTTATTAATATGTCAATAATGTTGATTTCTCTCTGTGTAGTGCAGGCTGCTTACAAGATCAGTGGGCATGTAATAAGTGCAAATACTATTGAGCAAGCAATATTTAGGTTACGCACCCCTAGGGTTGGAAAGGTACTACATCTTTTTTCCAATTCATTAATCCTTAACTAAATATGATAGTTACTTAGTGATAATTCATAATTGTACATATAAACCAATTATACTTAGTGGCTGGAGACCATTCTTTCAAATGCATTGTGGAAAAAATGTGGAGAAGAAAGACAACGTATTAGTACAAAGTTGGGTCTTGAGAATTATCAACCACTTTTGTGCTTTGCTCTTTGCACTGGAACTTCATCTGATCCTGTGGTAAAAAAAAAAAAAAAACTTTCTCAATATTCTTTTATATTATTTTCTCTATTTCTATCATGGGATTATATTGTGTTCACTCTTTTGGCAGCTAAAAGTGTACACAGCATCAAACATCAAAGAGGAGCTAGAATTAGCAAAGAGGGAGTTCCTTGAATCAAACATAATGGTGAAGAAATCAAAGAAAGTTTTGATACCCAAATTACTTGAGAGATTTGGAAAAGAAGGCAACATGTGTCAAGAAGGTCTTCTCAAGTGGATAATGGAAAACGTTGACAAAAAGCAGCTTCGTGATTCAATAGAGAAATGCATGGAGCATAACAAAGGGGTAGGAGGCAAAAAGACATCCCACACCATTGAATGGATGCCTTATAATTCAAGATTTCGGTATGTTTTCTCCAAAGATTTAAGTGAAAAGCCTTGGTGGTTATGAATGGATCTATTCTATGTATGTTCATTAGGAAGAAGGAATCATTGTACGTACATATATGACAATTGGTCTGCGACACTTGCAATATCATCATATGACTGAGTGTTGGATTGTTTAATGAAAGAAATATGTAACACTCCCCCTTTTCTTATAATTTTCTAATTTTGGGTTAATCTTACTCTTGCCCTACCAACTTTAAGGTTTTGATCCCATTTGGTCATCGATTGATTTTTTGTTCACTCTAGCTCCCTAAACTTTTAAAATTGATGTAAAAAAGCCATGCTGGCCAATGTGAAGGTGTTGTTCGGTTTCCACGCTTACATGCCACGACATGTCATTTTAGTCACAAAAACACACCCAAGTCATGCTGACATGACGTCCACGTGGCTTTTTTTAATTAATTATATCTTTTTCATTACTCATAAATTTATTATAATAATAATTATTATTATTTGATTTAATACAAAATAAAAATGTTCGCCACTACCACCCTTATCTTCAAGCTCTTCATCAAAAATTCCAACCTAAAATGATAAATTCTAATCTGTTTAGTCTTCTTCTTCAAGTTGCAGTTTAATCGTATTGTTGTGATTACTCCGATCACTTTGTAGTTTTTTGTTGTCATAAATAAGCATGAATAAAGTCATACACATGAGACACATTATTTAACGTGGTTCGGGTTAATGTAACCTACATCTACATGTCATGAAAAAATATTATTATTCATAAGCTCAAACGCCAATATAAAATACAATTAAAACCCTAACTAGCAAGTAGGTTGCGAATTATACATAAAACCCTAAATAATAATCTGTGTTGGGTTTATTTCTGGTCATCAACTCTCAAGTCACACTTAACATATATAGCAAATATACAAGTAAGAAATGATTCCAAAGATTTAAAAAAATAATACCAAACTGAACAATATGTGAAAGCCAATAAAAGATTCAGATTGCTTATAAGTCGTAATACAATTTTGTCATGAATAAGCATGAATAAAGTCATACACACGAGACTGATTATTTAACGTGGTTCGATTAAGGTAACCTACATGTACATGTCATGAGAAAATATTCTTATTCACAAGCTCAAACGGCAATATAAAATACAATTAAAACCCTAACTAGTCTTCAACAATCGGTGTTGGGTTTATTTCTAGTCTTCAACTCTCAAGTCACACTTAACATAAACATCAAATATAAATAAATGATTCCAAGTATTTAAAAAAATAATACCAAACTCAAAGATATGTCAAAGCCAATAAAAGATTCCAATTGCTTATAATTCATAATACAAGATTGAATTGTAGGATTAACCATTTTGGCACAAATTTACTCCCTCTTGACCTCCGTCGATAAGCATCTAACTGCCGCCACATAATAGAAAATTTTCCAATACTCGCTAGAAAAAGGAAAATTATACCTAATTTACAAACGATCACCGTCTCTCATATAATTGTGTTTCACATGTAAGGGTGAATGTAGTCGTGCTTTTTGTGGCAATTGATGGGGTTGATACCTGCAGTACCTCCATTCTCTGAGGCGCGGATTTGAGAAGATGAGGGTTCGGCTACATGGTAATCTATCCCAAACCACAAGAATGTAGCTGTTATATGGTTATGTTTTCAAAAATATTTTTTCGCTATATAAATCACCATCAATCGCTTGAAAAACTACACCAACCTTATACACTCTCTTTAATTCCATTCCAACATTTTTTTTCTTCAAATTCAAATCTTGTCTATTAATGGTAAATCCAAAAAAAACAAGCTCTACCAAAAGAAGAAACCATTCAGGAGAATGAGGTCAAGGAGCAATTTCAAACATTTCCATTTTGATATTGGATTTCCCTTTTTAAGATGTCTCAGAGCAAGCAAAGTCTGACCTTATCTACTTATAAGCGCAGAGGGAAAGTAGCAACTGGATTTGGACCATATGGGGCTTCCTTCCGAACTACGGATAGGCTACCAGGCTTTGCAGTTCGACCCACAAGAATACCCAAGCTTACTTCACGAAATTCAAATCCCAAATTATCCCTAATAACCACAATATCAACACCAACATTAACAAATGTCGGAGGAACAATCTTATAACCAATTTGGATTCTCTCAAGACTACCCTCATTTATAATAAGTTCCCATAAAATCAAACTCCATATTCCATCCTCGAAACCCCTATGCCATATTACGTTCCTAACATATAACATTTTGGTGATCCTGAAAACAACAAATTGTTCGACAAAATGCAACCTATCCCTCAAAACCAAACGACAAATCAAGCGAAGAAACCTAACGCACCCCTCAAACCAAAGCCAAACCCACAAGAAATTTTACCCGATAGGTAAAACAATGACCATGGTAAGAAAGAGAAGAAGTGACGATGTCCAAGGATTTTATTAGTGTTTCAGAAGACGAAGAACTGGGAAATCATCAACAAGTAGACTTATTTTGGCAGCAAGTTCCAGAACACTTCAGTACTCAACTTCGTTATACCGGTCGTACTCAAAATGGAAGGATTTGTAGGAGAAATTAAACAACTTCAAGCATATACAACAACAAGTGCAACATCCATGCTACCAGGAGATCAAACATCAATGTTTTAAAGTTAACACAAAGTGAGTATCACAAAGTCTTCGGATCAAAACCTTTTCAACATTCGACGGCACGGGATATTTTAAATCACCATCCGAAATGGCTAACCATTAGCGTAATGGGTGAAAATCTTCACATCCTTCATAAAAATGACCAAAACATTTGACTTCATCACGTACACAGCCTCTTCGGATGCCCAAAATTTCATCTCACTTTAACAAGGAAGCTGATGAGTTTGATGTTGTAGAGTTTCATGTCGAATAACCACAAAATCGACAATGAAAAAGGGAAGAAAATGCATTGGAAAAGATGGATTATTTGTGTTATAGTTGTGAAGGATAAAAATGAGAGAAAAAACTGATGTGACACTTAGGTGGCACGAGGATTGAGATAATTGAGGGAGATGGATTGTAACACCCAATTTTGAAAGTACTCGAATGTGGCTTCGGAGGCCAAAGGTATAGGCGTAATGGGACAATTCGGTCTTTTATGGTCTCGGGTCTTATCAGGAAGGTTTTATGCTTTGGGGTGTGGCTAGGATCATAGAGCTTTCCGCCACCTTTTCGTGGATATAAAGTTCGTCAGAAACGAACTTAGAACAAAGAAGTTATAGCACTTTGAAGTATTTTGCAATATTGGTCCCTAATGGAGAAAAGTGGCAAGAAGGTACCATGCATGCAAGGTGGCCAGCACGAAATTATGCCCAACGTAAGTTGGGGGTACACCCAACTTAGAGGAGTAAGTGGACGTGGGTGTTGGAGGAGTACGCCCAGCGTACGCTCAGAGTTCCTAAACCTTAATTTTGGGGCTAAGCACTATATAAAGAACATAATGCCCTTGATATCAGCCTCCCTCTAACCCATAGATAGCCACCATGAAACCCTAATCCTTCTTTGAGTGTTCTTGGAGCTTGGAAGTCCATGAGAGAACATTTTGGTGTGGTGAATCCATTTTCCAAGCAAGTGAAGAGCAAAGCAAGGTGGTGGTTCAAAGGAGAAGCTGTGGATCCGATATTGTTGCTTCATTTCAGATCATCTTGAGGTATAAAATTTTGAACTTGCCTCTTAAATGGTTAGATTTATTATGTTGAGTTTTTGGACTTTTTTGGTCCCAAGAATGGAGCTTTATGGTTCAAATTCGATTCGTAGGCTTATAGTTGCCACTCTCAGTGCTAACTGAGTCCTTAAGGAAGAAAGTTGCCATCTTGGATGCCTTAATGGGTTCATGCATGAGTTAAGATCACTTTCATGGAAATAGAATACCATTTTTGGAGTTTGGGCTTATTTGGGTCATGTAAAGTCACCAAGTCAGTGACTTTATGGATTAAGACGTTGAAGAGGACTTGGATATGTGATTATAGCCGTTGGAATAGAGTATTAAGTGCTTAATCAGAAAAGTGACTTATTAGAGAAGTACGTCGGGCGTACAAGCATGTACGCGCAACGTACACGCCATTCAGCCAGTACGCTTAGCGTATAGAGGAGTACGCCCCGCGTACTCAACATATATGGGCTTGGCGTGTTTTGGGCCTCGGGTTGGGCCATGCTTTGGACTTTGTTTCTTTGGGCCTTGGTGGGCCATCAGAAGTTAGATATTTGGGCTAAGAATACGTTTGGGCTTTAGGGTAAGGCCTATAAGAGGGATTGGGCCCAATTTGGCCATTAGTGGGCCACTAGTGGACTTGGGAAGTCTACCTATTAGGCCTTTCATATTTTGGTTTTTGGGGCCTTAGTTTTGGACCATTTTAGATAAGGGGTAAAATGGTCATTTTACCCTAAGGAGGATTGTTGGTTTGGACTAATTGTCATTTTGGTAATGGTAGCTCGAGGATTCGAAAGATCAACAGTTTGGGGATCTGCCAGCTAGTAGCGAGAGGTTATTCGCATGATTCTACAGTCAGCTTATGAGGTGAGTTTTCTCCTGTAGGAACGGGTCTAAGGCACCAATGCCGACCCATTTATGTGTGTTAGCGTATGTCGGACTTAGGTCCGATGTCGGGGGTAGCCCGATGCATGTTATATGTTACCGGACTTTGGCCCGATGTCAGGGCAAGCCCGAGGAATGTTTAGCTTATATGTTATTTGTTACATGTGTCGGGCTTCGGTCCGATGCCGGGGCAAGCCCGAGGAATGTTTATATGTTTCCGGATTTTGGTCCGATGTCGAGCGGGGCCTGAGGAAGGAATTTATGTTTAGTTATACTTGTTATCTTTGTGATACTTGTATGTTCCTAGTAGAGAGGTGAGTGTGGGTGGGGTCTCGTATCTCATCACTAGCCGAGAGTGGACGGGGTTCCATCTCTCACATTAACAGAGTAGGGGTGGTGCCCATGAAAGGCGAGGCCTTAGACTAGAGTATGTGGTGTAGCGTATGATTCTTTGTGTACTAGTATGACTATATGATATCGTTTGTATGTGTATAGTGGGCGGGGCCTAGTTACTGGCGCGGCCTAGTAGAAACATATATGTATACTGAGCGGGGATCGATGTCAGGCGGGGCCTGATGCTAGATTAGTCGGATGTCGGGCGGGGCTCGAGGTAACGGGCTAGGCCCATGTATGCTGTTATGTGATTATGTGTATGGTATGTGGTAGTTTGGGGAGACTCACTAAGCTTCGTGCTTACAGTTTTCAGTTTTGGTTTCAGGTACTTCCGATAGCAAATGGAAGAGTTCGGGATGACTGCATGGCACACACCACAACTTTTATCCTGGGATGATTTACTCTGATGTTTTGACATGTGATTTGATACATTGACAATTGTTATGATATTTTTGAGATACATGATTTATGACTTTTATATGATGATGATATTTATAGTTTTATTAATAATTTAAAAATGAAATTTTTGGACTGTATTTTTGGGATGTTTCATGGATTCCCTCCACCCTAACAAAATTATTGAAAAGAAATTAAAAAAATATATATATAAAAACACAAATCCATATTCATCCATAATTTTTATGCCCTAGAGAAGCAGAAGTTCTATATTGTGGAAATAAATAAATAAATAAACACAAATTCATGGGCAAAAAGTCGATTAAAACAAATTAAGCAACCAAAGTTCAATGATGTACAATGTAGAAGTATTGTGGGGGAGTGCTTGGAATTTCTGGCTTATATTACTCATAAACTACTCGATTCAAGGTTGTTATACGTTTTATTACTGATTTTCGGAAATCAAGCGTTTTAAAAATACCGAAGCAGGATTGTTATTCATTTTTCAACAAAAATACATTCAGAAAATCTTACAATCATTCTATTTTGATCAGTCCAAACCAGTTGGAACTCCTTTTGTAACACATTTTAAAATTGGTCGAAGTACTATACCAACTACATATGAGAAAAGAAATTACATGAACATGGTTCCATATTCGAGTGTTGTTGGAAGTCTCATGTATATGATGGTATGTACCATACCTAATTTGGATCATAAGTTAGTGTATAAGCAAGTTTATAAGTAATTCAAGAAATGTCATTCGAAAGCAGTCAAGTGGATTATGCGATACTTGAAGGGAATTTTTGATGTTTATCTGTTGTATGTGCTAACACATGAAATAGTGACTTGGTTGGATATGCAGACTCAAACCATGGCGGTAATCTGCTGAAAATAAGATAACTTACTTGTTATATTTCCACTTTATATAGATGTGCTATTAGTTGGAAGTCAATGTTATAGGCTATCATTGCCTTGTCTGTAACTGAATTGAAATACATGTCAATAACTAAAAGTATAAATGAAGGTATATGGTTAAATGGTTTAGTTAAGAGTCTTAGATTAAAGGTGGAAAAGCCTATCTTATAATGTAACAATCAGAGTGCTTTGTGTCTTGCGAGAAATCCAGTTTACTATGAGAAGACAAAGAATATTGAAGTCGGGTTGAATTTCATTTATGTGACATTCTGGAGGAAGAAAAATTCTCTATCTTGAAAATTGATACTAAGGTGAATCCAGCAGACAATTTGACAATGTCATTTCCCACAGCAAAGTTCAAGCTTTGCTTGGACTTAGTAGATGTGCGTAGGAGTTAAGTCCCTACGAAGAGATTGGTAGGAGGAAGCTGGAAGTTCTTGGTTTTTAGAGCTTGGAGTACTAAAGACTTGAAAGACATAATGGAGCATTTGGATTAAGGTTGAAGCTTTTGGCCGGATGCGGTAGAGGCAAGCCAAATGCACTCCAACATGTGAGACAAGCCAAATGTGTTGTAGGCTTTTCCAAATACGCTAGAGGCATTGCCTAATGCAATCTAACATGGTTTACTATTCTACAGCATGGCCAAAGGCACCGGGCTGGTCCCTCATGTGCTGGGATCGCTTTGGAACTTCAAGAATGCATCGACTTTCTCCAAATGTGCACTCTTGGTGCAAATGTGCTCTTTAGTGTAAATATGATCTTGATATAAATGTACTCACTTAGTTTAAAAGGTGCTCTCAATTACATGGTGTCTTGTGATTGGTTGACATCCATTTGGGCCTAAAAATGGATGGGCCTAGGCCACTAAGTTTTATGTTTGATTATCGGTCTATAAATAGGGTCTGCTAGATAGCATTTAAGTGGTGCTCCTTTTGTGGTCTTTAGTCTGTCTCGATTTGCACTGTTTATCTATGTTTAAGCCCTTGAATAAGAATACTCCCACCTACCGTATGGATGTAAGTCACATTGATTGAACCATGTTAAATATTGTGCCTTGTGTGTGTGTGTAATCTTTCTCGTTTATTCCCGACAATATTTGATTAAAAAACCGAACTAACAGACATATACTTGAAATATTAAAACGTAACGATCAAAAAACTAACTTCTTATTATAATGGTCAAACAAATTATCCCCTCACCAAAAGAATAGAGATTCACAATCATGTTAAGTTTTGTTCATTATGTTAAGTTTTGTTCATTAATATGAGTATACTTTAACTATGGATACAATATTTTGTAAATTGCATGGTTATCATTAAGATATATTCATAACATAAACACCTTTTATAAAACAAAAACAAAACAAAACCTACATGATTTAGGTGCATAATACTAATTCAACGTGCATACTTGGTATTATGGTAAAAATTTCAAGACTCAAGATTGGATATCATTCTCGTTGTTCTTGTAGACATTATGATTTATCTTTTTGTTCTTGTAAGATTGTAATTTAGTAGTAATTTACCTATCGTGTTTCGTGAAACTGGTTAGTATCTCTTACCTATAAAAAAATGAATATTTTACATAATTGTATGTCAATGCCATATTAGAATTCTTATAAATATATAAGAAACATAATTAATAATCTAAACATGACAAGTGACAACTAATCCATCTACCTAATCCGTTTAAATAGAATATCTTATCCTAATCTTCCATAATCCTAATTTATAAACTAAACTTTCCATTTTTAAATCTATTGCAAATTAAATCAGTTGTATTAAGTTG